>NC_080572.1:202805230-203143444 GCF_030247185.1 Malaya genurostris | reverse complement strand
GTCTGGTTATTAGTTTGTGAGATATTGCATTTTGAGTGAAGCTACTTTTGTTATTGTGAAAAAAATGGAAAAAAAAGGAATTTCGTGTGTTGATGAAACACTACTTTTTGATGAAAAAAAGTGCCGCCGATACCAAAAAATGGCTTGATGAGTGTTATCCAGACTCTGCACCGGGCGAAGCAACAATTCGTAAGTGGTTTGCAAAATTTCGTACTGGTCATATGAGCACCGAAGACGATGAACGCAGTGGACGTCCAAAAGAGGCTGTTTCCGATGAAAACGTGAAAAAATTCCACAAAATGATTTTCAATGACCGTAAAGTGAAGTTGATCGAGATAGCTGACACCCTAAAGATATCAAAGGAACGTGTTGGACATATTATTCACGAATATTTGGATATGAGAAAGCTTTGTGCAAAATGGGTGCCGCGTGAGTTCACAATCGATCAAAAACAACAACGAAAAACCATGCTGAAATTGAACGAATTGGGCTTCGAAATGCTCCCTCATCCACCGTATTCTCCAGATTTGGCCCCCAGTGACTTTTTCCTGTTCTCAGACCTCAATAGAATGCTCGCTGGTAAAAAATTTAGAAGCAATGAAGAGGTAATCGCTAAAACTGAGGCCTATTTTGAGGCAAAGGACAAATCGTACTACAAAAATGGTATCGAAAAGTTGGAAGATCGCTATAATCGCTGCATCGTCTCTGATGGCAATTATGTTGAATAATAAAAACGAATTTGGCAAAAAAATGTGTGTTTCTATTAAACGATACGAACTTTTCAGCCGAACTGTTAGGTTCTTCATGGACTTCAGACGGACGATTATGTGCACCATAAAATTTACGAAGTCTCTATCAAGAGTTTTAATTGAACACTGATTATGAAAATTAAATTTCTACGATTTTAAAACGTTGTTCTGGAGTGAACCTATTCATGATAATATGCAAACAATACTGAGTAGAGATGTAACTTTACACTGTAAAAACAACTTTCAGACAATAGAGTAATCCCTATCGAAAAAAAACAAAACTTCCAAAAAAACAATCTTTAAAACAGTTCGGAGAATATGTCTCAAGAATGGCTATTTCAAGTCAACCTTTACGTACGAGATTTTGAGCAGTAAGTGTTGTTTAAAACCGTGCATCTAGCTTCAAACGAGCCAGATTGTTGGTTTACAGGATTGTGGTGACTCCGACCTGAGACGACAATCACACCAACGCTCGTGGCACATACATGAAGATGCTAACGAAATTTGATTGAGTAATACAAGATGATGAACACTACTTCAAGACATGTGTATTTCAAACAGCTTTCTGGACAGTAACGGTGAATGAAAGAGGAAAGGAAGCAGATATATTAAAACACATTTGGCAGTCGACGTTCGCCAAAAAATATTTCGTGTGGCACGTCATCGATTCCTGTGGGTTTGAAAAGGGACATTTACTTCGCGACAGGGATCATCAACCAAAAGAGGTATATAAAATAGTGCCTGGAAAAACGTATGTCAGTTTCTCTCAAGTAATGCTATAGTTCTGATCAGTTTTGGCTGGATTTGGCATCTTGCCATTACGAAAAAAGGTTAATGAAGCGATATGTCCCAAACAACGTTCAGTAGAAAAATATTAGCCCAATGTCAAGCGGAACCTCAAGATTACACGAATCCAACTACACGCCTAGATGGGTCATTTCATTCGAACTTAAAATTCTTCCCCAATTCACTTGAGTTGCGTCCTGTTCCATAACTAAAATTAGGATCTCGAGCTGATAAAAATTTAATTTCATGATCGTACGAAATATCAAGATTATCAACACTAACATGTTTATGATAATCTACGACTCGAGAACAATTTAGCTTGCGAGAGCTTCGTATTCTTCGTATTCGATGATTGAGTTTGAATTAAGAACTATAATACAAGGAATAGTCGGCAGCAAACTGGACTGCTATGAATTTTCATATAACGGATTATCTTCAATTCTACTACTGCAGCAACATTTATATTAGTTTAAATACTCCGAGGGCTAAACATTATCCACAGGGTACCACTGGGCCATGGATAGTCTATCTTCGAAAAAAAGAAAAGATTTTAAACTTGATGCAAATTACAAAGGATTTGACATCACATTTCTCTGAAGTTAAAGAAATCTGTAAGGTTAATAGAGATAAAATTCGAGTTGTAGTTAACGACTTGAAACAGGCAAACGATATTGTAACCTGTAAATTATTTGCTATTGAATATCGAGTTTACATTCCATCGAAGGAGGTAGAAATTGACGGTGTTGTGACTGAAGCAAGTCTGACAGCAGATGATTTACTTAAAAATGGAGTTGGCCGTTTTAAAAACTCCATGCTTGAGGGAGTTAAGATACTCGAGTGCAAACAATTGTACTCAGCATCTATTGTCGATGGAAAAAAGTCTTATCGTCCCTCAGATTCGTTTCGCGTAACATTTGCCGGATCTGCATTGCCTAGCCATGTCTATATCGATAAAATTCGTCTTCCTGTTCGGCTTTTCGTACCGCATGTTATGAATTGCACGAACTGTAAAAAATTCGGACATACAGCTACTTACTGTAGTAATAAGTCCAAATGTATCAAATGTCAAGGGCCTCATAAGGATAATCTTTGCGATAAAGATGTTGAAAAATGTGTTTATTGTGGGGAAAGCCCTCATGATGATCTTTCAGTGTGCGCTGCATTTAAGCTGCGTAAAGACAAAATGAAGCTTTCTTTAAAAGCACGGTCTAAGCGCACATATGCAGAAATGCTCAAAACGGTCATACATGTCTCCCCTTTGGAAACCGAAAACGGTTTTTCAAATCTTGCGGAGCCAGAGGAATCTGACTCTGACGGAAATAGTGAAGATACCTCGTTTGTCACTCCTCAAGGGTCTGTTAAGAGGAGATTAACAAACCACAAAATACCAAAAAAGACACCTAAAATTATACCTTCAAAAAAAGATCCCCGTGTTAAAGCTAAAAAGCCAAATTTAAAACCAAAAACTGTGCCTCCTGGTTTGTCAAATTCACAAACCAATCCAGGAACTAGCTCAAGAAAAGACAATAATCCAGTGGGCTCCATTTCACATTCACCAACAGGATTACTGAAATTTTCGGAAATTGTAGAATGGATTTTCGCTGCATTCAATATTTCTGAACCTCTAAAGACCATCATAACAGCATTCCTTCCAATAGCTAGAACTTTTTTGAAACAGTTATCAGCTCAATGGCCAGCTCTTTCAGGTTTTGTATCATTTGATGGATAATTTATCATCCGCCGCAAATGATTCAATCACTGTCCTGCAGTGGAATTGTCGAAGCATCATGCCAAAACTTGATTCATTTAAAGTTTTGTTGCATAGTCAAAAATGTGATGTATTTGCTTTGTGCGAAACATGGCTTACATCAAACATAGCCTTAAATTTTAATGACTTTAACATTATACGTCTCGACAGAGACTCCCCGTATGGTGGAGTGCTTTTAGGAATTAAGAAATGTTATTCCTTTTATAGATTAAACATTCCTTCGACTTCTAGTATAGAAGTTGTTGCTTGTCAAATAAACATTAAAGGAAAGGACATTTGCATTGCTTCGGTATATATTCCTCCAAGAGCTCAAGTTGGACAACGACAGCTTAATGAAATTGTCGAAGCCCTTCCTGCTCCACGTTTGATTTTAGGAGATTTCAATTCGCACGGAATGATGTGGGGTTCCGTTTACAATGATAGCAGATCATCTCTAATATATAATATTTGCGACAATTTTAGCATGACGGTACTAAATATGGGTAGCATGACACGGATCCCAAGACCTCCTGCACGTCCAAGTGCATTAGATTTATCTCTTTGTTCGACTTCAATTCGACTAGATTGCACCTGGAAAGTATTTCCTGATTTACATGGTAGCGATCATTTACCAATCATCATCTCAATTAGCAGTAACAAAGGCATTGCTAATTCAGTTAATATTCCATATGATTTGACAAAAAATATTGACTGGATTAAATACCAAAGTAATATTTCAAGTGTCTTAACTTCAATGGAAGAGCTTCCCCCACTTGAAGAATATGACTTCCTCGTTTGTTCGATTCTGGAGGCCGCAGAACAAGCCCAAACCAAACGATTTCTTGGTCCATCGTCTAACAGAAGACCTCCAAATCCTTGGTGGGACAAAGAGTGCTCAGATGCTAAACACGCGAAACAAAATGCTTTCAAGACGTTTTTAAAACGAGGAGGAGGAACTCCTCAGAATTTTGAAAAATTCTTGGTTTTAGAAACCAAGTACAAGAACATACTTCGGGTTAAGAAATGCAGCTATTGGAGACATTTTGTGGAAGGTTTGTCAAGAGAAACCTCAATGAGCACTCTTTGGAATACGGCCAGACGAATGAGGAATCGTAACGTAGGAAATGAGAGTGAGGAGTACTCGAATCGATGGATATTTGATTTTGCGAGGAAAGTTTGTCCAGATTCCGTTCCTACGCATAGCATTGTTAGGGAGTCTTCTTCAAATGATGATTCCATTGATAGCCCCTTTTCAATGATGGAATTTTCCATAGCACTCATGTCTTGTAACAATAACGCTCCTGGATTGGACAGAATTAAATTCAACTTGGTGAAGAATCTGCCCGACCTCGCAAAAAGACGTTTGTTGGAATTGTTCAACAAGTTTCTTGAGCAAAATATTGTTCCACCTGACTGGAGACAAGTGAAAGTTATCGCCATTCAAAAGCCGGGGAAACCAGCTTCCAATCACAACTCATATAGACCCATTGCGATGTTGTCCTGCATCAGAAAATTGTTCGAAAAAATTATTCTACGACGTCTCGACACTTGGGTCGAGACGAACGGTTTGTTGTCAGATACTCAGTTTGGCTTCCGTAGAAATAAAGGGACGAATGATTGCCTTGCATTACTTTCGTCTGACATCCAAATTGCCTTCGCTCAAAAGCAACAAATGGCATCTGTATTTTTAGACATTAAAGGAGCATTTGATTCAGTTTCCATTGATGTTCTTTCAGACAAGCTCCACCAACATGGACTCCCAGCGGTTATAAATAATTATTTGCACAACCTTTTGTCAGAGAAACGCATGCATTTTTCACATGGCGATTTGGCAACAATCAGAATTAGCTACATGGGTCTCCCGCAAGGCTCATGCCTCAGTCCGCTCCTCTATAATTTTTACGTGAATGACATTGACAGCTGTCTAGTAACCCCATGTACACTAAGACAATTGGCAGATGATGGCGTGGTTTCAGTTACTGGATCCAAAGCTATTGATCTGCAAAAACCATTGCAAGATACCTTAGATAAATTGTCCGTTTGGGCTGTTCATCTTGGTATCGAATTCTCTGCGGAGAAAACAGAGCTGGTCGTCTTTTCAAAAAAGCATGATCCCGCGCAACTTCAGCTTCATATGATGGGAAGAATAATCGAACAGGTTTTGACTTTCAAATACCTCGGGGTGTGGTTTGATTCCAAATGCACGTGGGGAGGACACATTAGGTATCTGATAACGAAATGCCAACAAAGAGTAAATTTTCTTCGAACAATAACAGGGTCTTGGTGGGGTGCTCATCCGCAAGATCTAATAAAATTGTATCAGACAACGATACTTTCAGTGATGGAATATGGATGCGTTTGTTTTCGTTCCGCTGCAAATTCTCATATTATCAAACTTGAGCGAATTCAGTACCGTTGTTTGCGAATTGCTTTAGGCTGCATGCATTCGACACATACAATGAGTCTTGAAGTTCTGGCGGGAGTTCTTCCATTAAAAGATCGATTTTGGGAGCTTTCATCACGCCTGCTAATAAGATGTGATGTGCTGAATCCCATGGTAATTAATAATTTCGAACGACTAGTCGAGCTTCGATCTCAAACAAAATTCATGACAGTATATTTTAACCATATGTCACAGGAAATCAACCCTTCAAGATATATTCCTATCCGTGTCAGCCTCCTAAATGTACCTGACTCAACTTTATTTTTCGACACATCCATGCAGCGCGAAGTGCGTGGAATCCCGGACCACCTACGCTCTATGGAAATCCCAAAAATATTTTCAAGTAAGTTCAGGCATATTAACTCTGAGAAAATGTTTTACACGGACGGATCGCGAATGGAAGAAGCGACAGGGTTTGGTATGTTCAACAATAATGTTTCGGCCTCATTCAAGCTTCAAGAACCTGCATCTGTTTATATAGCAGAGTTAGCAGCAGTTCATTATAGCTTGAATGTAATCGTCACATTATCTCCAAACCATTATTTCCTCTTCACAGATAGTCTGAGTGCAATTGAAGCCATTCGCTCAAACGCTGCTGGCAAAAATGAACCGTTTTTCTTGGGTAAAATAAAACAGTGTCTGAACGACATATTGAATAATAATTATCTAATCACAATAGTTTGGGTTCCGGCTCATTGCTCCATTCCAGGCAATGAAAGAGCCGATATTTTAGCCAAACGTGGTGCTATTGAGGGTGAAATTTATGAGAGACCGATTGCTTTCAACGAATTCTATAGCGCGTCTCGCCAAAGAACACTTGCCAGCTGGCAAGCTTCTTGGGATAAAGATGATCTGGGTCGGTGGATGCACTCAATTATTCCTAAAATATCGACAAAGGCATGGTTCAGGGGACTGGATGTGAGTAGAGATTTCATTCGTGTGATGTCCAGACTCATGTCCAATCACTACACGTTAGATGCACATCTCCTTCGAATTGGACTTTCCGAGACTAATCATTGTGCTTGCGGCGAAGGTTACCGCGATATTGACCATGTTGTTTGGACATGCGTGGAGTTTCGTGATGTCAGATCTCAACTAATAAATTCCTTGCGTACCCAAGGTAGACTATCCAATGTCCCAGTTCGCGACATTCTTGCTTGTCGTGACCTTCCATACATGAAACTTCTTTATCATTTCATTAAATCCATTGGAGTTCCAATTTAAATTTTATTTTATGTTAAACTGTTTTCTCTTCCATGAGTTCAACCAATAGCCAACTATAGGATATTGAATATAAGTGGTGAACTGATACAAACAATCCTGAAATAGTTATAAGATCATGTACAAAATAAATGTATTTTATTTAATGTAATTAAAATAGCAACTCGCTTGATAAAAACAGTGTTTAGATTAACTAATGAGTACCAACATACTAATATGATATTCGAAATGTATTAGGTTTAAACTACTATGTATTGTGGATGCCACGGCGAAGAAAAACTTATGTATATTGCCTATGAAATAAACGTATTTATGAAAAAAAAAAGCAACATTTATCATCATTAAAAAATTATCTAGAGATTTTTTTTGTTCAGCAAAATCGAGGGAGTTTTTTCTGGAATGTTCATCCGACCTCTCTTGAGTTTTATACGATTCACGAAACATCAAGTCATCAGTTATACCCCGGCAAGGGTGATCTGAAACCATGGGTTTCTGGTGCAAGAATGCGGCCACGATAAAGACATGCAGATAGCTGTTCTCGTCAGAAGAACATGTGAAGTGCTGTCTAGCACGGAAACGTTCTTTGATGGATAACCAATGTGATCAACTACCGTATGGCACTAGAAGGATGACGAAAGGATTCTACCAACAAGTCCCAGAAAAAGTGTGCCAATAGTGTGTGTGTGTTTGGGTAAGAGTGGGAACATTGCAGTTCATAACAGAAGTCGACCTGTGCCAACGTTTGTCGCATTTGGCACAGTTTCGTTTCATAACGAATTTTCCTATCTAATCTATTTAATCTTGGTAGAGGAAAAAACTCTACTTGAACATTTCCAATTTTCCAGTTCTTCTTTCGTTCGACAATAAAGATAGAATCATCCTTCTACTAGTGTAGGCTGAGGCCAAAATGAAATCTCTTGAGAACTAGGCTTGCTGCTGCCGCATTTAAAAAAAGCGGTACGTGCAAGTCACACCAGCATATCAACAGATTTCAAACACTAGAATTAACTCGCATCATTTCACTGTTTTTTTTTTCTTTCACTCTGTATATGGTTTTACTCAGATAAATGTAAAGATTATTCAACAGCAGGCACGGTTGATAACTGAGCTTGGTGAAGAACGAATGTTTGACACCTACCAGAAAAATCAATTTGCATTTTTCTGTCATCTTGTCTATCTTACCATTTAGAGTTTTTTTAGGTAATAGTAGTGTGAAGATTTTTAGGTAATAGTAGTGTGAAGAAATCTGAGATCGAACATGGGCTTGTAGCAAAACTCTCATCATAATAAGCTCCTGTAGACTAAAATGTGGTAACTGTTATGTACATTGGAGTGAGCAAAACTGCCATTGTTTCGCTTCTGAATTGATAGTACGGTTGGCAAAAAGAGTTTCATAAACACATTTTGGAACCGTTTTTGTCTTATATTTCTATTACTCTTTAACACAGTTAGTTGCATTCAAATTTATTTTTAAGACTTTAGATGGGTTTCATTTTTAACTGTGTAGTGAAAAAAAATGAAACAATGTTCGGTTATTCAACTGATGATATTAATAAAAAGCTAAAAAAAAATTAGACATTAGCGTATTACATAAACCAGACTAACGAGCGATGACCTCAATGTTTAGTTAAATGGAATATTGCCCAAAGTGTTGTCATGGCAACTTTGGCAAAGCTCGCTACCTATTTTTTATTATCAAGTCAAAGATTCAGTGAACTCAGAAAGAGGAATCGGTTATTTACCTTAAATTTCGGTGGTAGCCAAATTGTTTTCCTGCCTAATTTTGGGTCGACAATAAGCGATTTCTCCTCAATGAAAAGTAACGTACAAATTTCGCAGAGTTCGGCAATATTTTACCGAATTTTCAACAACTGGACCGTTCGGTAATGGAAATTTTGTTGACCTGTTAAACAAATACCAAACAGTGCCGTCAATTTAGTGGTGTCAACTAACGGATGGTTCGGTAATTTTTTAAAATTTTGATTGAAATTTAAATTTAAAATTAATTGAAAAATGTTTTGGGATTTTTCAAATAAATACAACTTTTCAACCATCTATTACGTTTTTCTATTTTGGAAATGTGTATTCATTAGTTTTTCACTACAAAGTGTAAAAAAATTCAGTCCCAGTATTGGCTACAGTTTCATTCCTCAATAAAAAACCAAACCAAAAAAAATTCAACAAATTTCTCATTTTGTGTTCAGTAAAAATGTTTACGGTTAAGATCTATAAAATATTATCTTCTCTGAACGATCTGTAAAATATTCTCTACTTTACAATCATCTGTTAACGAACTACTGGATTTCAGTAAATCCTGTTAAAATATTACAGAACACTTGTTTTTATTTCCCTGACATAGTTT
Source organism: Malaya genurostris (assembly GCF_030247185.1). Classification (NCBI taxonomy): domain Eukaryota; kingdom Metazoa; phylum Arthropoda; class Insecta; order Diptera; family Culicidae; genus Malaya; species Malaya genurostris. The sequence continues at coordinate 203,134,136 of NC_080572.1, read as the reverse complement.
GTGAAGTTTGAAATATTACTACTTTTTCCGGGCTCAGTAAAAGTTTTACCAATTTTCAGTGAATCTTTTGAAAATAGTGAAGTATTTCAGCTAAGATTACTGAAAGCTTCGGTAAAAAGTTTAGCTATCAAATTGACAAATTTGCGGTAGTGTAAAGGAGGAAATTTAAGCATTCAACAAAAATACTCGGCAACTTAATTTCTAATTGATTCCTGAAAATCTCTTATATAGTGAAAACATTCTGACGAAAGACTTTCTTCGTTATTTCTACGTTATTCTAATTTCAGCACTTCAATAAAATAGCAAGTTTTCACAAAATTGCATGGGGTTATTACAAGCGAAGAAGGCAATAAACTATTGTTACAAAGCAAGAGCACCCAGCTGAATGTACGATTCCTTTTAAGGAACTCTTTGAAATATTTTAAAAAACTAAAGAATTAAAATAATTTACAACAAAATAATTGGAGCAGGAAAAAGCCCCCTTGCACTTGATTTTCTCAGAGATGGCTGAGCCGATTGAAATTTCTTCCGATCCGGTTTTTTGTCGTAGGACTACATGTTCCGGTTTTTTGTCGTAGGACTACATGTTTATTTACTATGCTCATCAGGGTGCATTTTCAAAATTTCACGACACGAAAGTGTAACGAAATTACTCCCGATTTGATTTCCTAATAACTTTTTCCCTGTTTGAGTATTTTCACTATTTCTTTCAAAATCAACCGAATCTATAAATATAAGCTTGCTTCAGATAGAATTGGAACAAAGACAATTGCCTGTATTTCAATTTTTGGATTTTATACAAATGTAGCATTTTCTTCATACTTTAAAGAAAAAAAACGGATAAAATTATTCGTCACGGTTTCGAAGGAATTCTCGAATTTTTCCTGTAACCTCGGCTCATTAGGCGGCGCACACCTTCTTCGTCCATCGTTTTAGCTATCTTATTCCACCAGGTCGTCAGCTGATTGATGTCTTTGACAATCTTTCCCTTTGCCTTGTGTCTCCTCTTCATGATTGCCCAGTATTTCTCAATACGGCTGAGCTGGGGGCAGTTTGGTGGGTTAAGGTTTTTCGGAACAAACTGGACCCCTTTCTTTGCATACCATTCTTGAATGACTTTGCTGTAATGACAGCTTGCCAAATCTGGCCAAAATATTACGAGATGGTCGTGGGATCGAATGAACGGAAAAATTCGTTTTTGGAGACACTCTTTTTGGTATAGTTTCGATGTCACTGTCTTATTTGTAACGAAAACTTTCGTTTTTTGCCACTGCTGCAAATGCCCTGCCAAATCATAAATTTTCTTGCAAATTTGTCGGCAAAATCAAATTTAAATTTGGCTGGAACATCCCCCCGAACCGTTGCCAAGTAAAATTTTTGACCTGGGATTTGCCCGAAGTCATCCTTGACATAGGTTTCATCGTCCATCAGAAGACACCCGTCGAACTTGGTCAGCACCTGGTCATATAGTTTCCGAGCACGAATTTTGACCACACTATTCTGTTTTATGGTCCGATTTGGCTGTTTGTTAGCTCGATACGACTTGATTCCTTCCCGGAGTCGAGTTCTCCTCACGGTACTATGGGTAGCACCGAATTTTCTGGCCAAATCACGATCCGACAGATTAGGATTCCTCTTAATCGTCTTCAAAATCTTACCACGTAGTTTCCGGTCGACAGTTTCACTCCGACGATTGGCTTGAGGCTTCCGAATCGTCGTCAATGTTTCCTTATACCGTTTGATAACGCGCCATACGGTATTTCTGGGCAATTTCAGCTGTTTAGCTAGCCTAGATGCAGACCACAATGGATTTTCCAAATAACTGTGCACAATTTTTTCCCTCCTTCGTGCTTCCATGTTGATTGTTTACAAAATACAGTCGATTTGTGGAATGTCAAAAATCATACGTGAAGCTGACAAAATTCCTGACACGTGGGCGCCAATAACTTCCAAATCCGTCCACTAGACGCGCCACAATATGAGCAAAAGTTTGTTCCAATTCTAAATGAAGCAAGCTTTACTCCGTGCTCTGTTTACTAGCTTCAATCTGTGACAATCCATGACACATCGAGTGCGCAGGCCTCCATCTACGTCAAAACAATGGAACTACACCCGGCAATACCCAACGGGTGCTTCAGTCAATGGCGAATATGAGGTTCATGCTTGAACGCACAACTAGTTCTTCTGTGAGCATACCTGCTGTTGGGCGTTCGCAGAGTGAGTTTTACTTCAAACAAGAGCAATTGCGTCATCCAGCTGCTGGTCGTTTGCATTGGAGAAAAAGAAATCGAAAAGTAAACAACGATGGGAAACATTTTACAAAATATCCCTCTCTAATGGCTTTAAATGTTATATAAAGAACTATTAAGATTACTTCTTTGCAAATCGGAGGTAAAAATCATCAGTTTAGAGCAAATCTAGAATAATTCAATGAGCTTTGTACACTTTTCGCTGTGCGAAAAACGCACCGAACAAGCGTAAATAAAGCTAGCATTTGGCTACTTCGCGTTCGAGAAAAATGTTCGAAAAGTGTTTAATATTATAGAGAATTCCACAATTTGGCCGTTCTGAAAGCCAGAAATGAATTGCATTTTGATATTTTCTTTCACTCAAATATTGAAATGTATGAAATATTGCAATATATAAGCGATTGTACGTCTTGTTTTACGATTATATTTATGTAATGATTTCTTCTACGTCAAGGCTCAAACTTACAAATGACTTGGAATGGTTTCCTACTTCCTGGAGTATAAACGTAATCATTAGTAACCAAATAGTCATTTTCAGGACTACAAAAATTGAACGGTATCAAATCAGTTTATATCTATACACATCTCGAATGTAGTCCTACGTCAATCTCTCTGACGTTACCTACTCCTAGTTTTATTTCCCGGTTTCGAAGTTACAGGATTAAGTATGTTGAAAATTAGAGTATGTTGAAGCGACACTGCAATATAGGGCAATATTCTTCCAAATTTTGCGCAAAACTGCTACAATTTGTAGGTTATGCGAGTTGCTGGCCACATGAACTGATACCGATTCCCAGATCTTGGTTTCATAGAGGGCAAAAAACTCGAAACAGAAAGCAAAACTCACTTGATTCTATCAGAGAAGACAGGACCATACTTAGGCTCAAATGCAAGGGCTTATGGTCCTATAGGATGCTATTGAATTTCACCCGAATCCGAGTTCCGGTTCCGGAACTACAGGGTGTAGATTACTGAAAATTGCGAACCGCCATTTATAGCAGAAAAATTCTACTAAATATACCTCAAAACTATTTCAATTTGTTAGTTATATTAGTTGTTGGCCATACGAACCGGTTTCGGTAATACCGGTTTCCGGTTCCGGAAGTACCGGAAATAGTGGTCAATAACTCTAAAACGAGACTCACTTCATTTTCTCAGGGATGACGAACCCGTATTTCATAAATTTGGACTCAAATGAAAGATTTTAACAACACCTATTGCACCGCAGTGACGACAGAAAACCAAACTAAGTGACATAAGGTGGCGCTGGCAGTTCAACATAAACTGCTGACGCACCGAAGGCGAAACGTAAGAAGTGAAATTAGTTATGTGCACTTAGCACAAAACCGGTATCCAAATAACTAGGTTTTTTATTGCTTCTAGATTAAGTACTCATTAATTAACTAGATTAAGTACTTACTATTTGATAATGATTTATACTAATATTACAATAACGATTCATATCATTGATAATCGTTGACGGTAGCGTATAGTGTTTGATCACTAGCCATTTTGATAAAGAGCTGAAATATGAATTTTGGGCTACAATAAAAATTTATATTCTGAATATCTTGGTTCCCATCTGAAACTAACAGGAATTATTACGAATTGAGCATTTCATATACAATTTCGTCGATGATAGACTAAGTCTTTACTTTTTCACTTCCGAATAAATTAATTTGATAGACATGATTCTCACCGAAACACTCAGTAATGTTTACTGAAGTTCTTCATTGTTATTAATTGATTCACTAAAATGTGCAAATCTTTTACTGAATTAGGAAAAAGGAATGCCATTTCAAAGTTAACAAATCATATCAGTAAAATGAGTTTCTCTGGTTCATTGATATTTTGGAACAGATAATAGCTACCAAACTTTCATAGCCGAAAGATCCTATGAAAAGATAAGGTTCCGGATAGAATTTATGTTCAGAAACATACTCAATTGTTCAAGTAGGAATGGATCGTTTTTGCTAAGGTAGGCGCTTTACATTACTTTTCCTTAGCTACTTGTTGAATAGGCTTTTGGACTCGAAGTTGAAACTCGACCCACACGAATGGAAGGTAAAATAAATTCTTCCTTCTAAATATGTCATCATATTATCATACCATTTCTAGTTTTTCCGATCTAAGTTTCTAACTAGATTATATCTAGAATATTTATTCACCTTTCAATATGATATCTGAAAATAGACTAACATGAAAACTATTATTGCGCTTGTTGACGAGTATTGAGTGAAACCAGACCAGAAGAGTAGGATTCACATCCGAAAGAATAGTTTTCGTAAAACTTCGTCATAATAGACCTAGCACAAACAGAATGTGGGAGACTCAAGCGCTTCTTAAAACGACGATGAATTACCAGACCCTGTCAGCTTAGAGAGAATCCAGTCTTTAGTTCAGCTACGCCATCACACGGCATCGCCTTTAACATATCATGTCAAAATGTGCAGTGCAGAAATTTTGGCGCGCACGAATTTGACATTTGATTCCCCTACTTCCTTGTACGAGATTCGATGCGGACTCGTTTGAGGGTCTCGTTGTTTGTGAAATGTTAGTGCTGGATAGCTTGATAAAAAATGATAATGTCTTTGAACATACGAGTGGACCATCCGAGCTGAATGTTATTCTCAGAATTTTTCCAACTGACTACAGTCATCAACTTAGCTAATGACGGTAAAATTGACCCACCCTGACTGGTTTGAGTTTTGTTACCAATAACAAAACAGCAACAATAAACATCCCTAGAAAAACAGCTGTCGGAAAATGCCAGCACCAAATTGATATTTTCGCACCCAGCTCATTCGACTGACCATCATCAACCTTCTCGGGTCGAGTCATAATAGCACTAAACTTACACGTCTTCAATCACCGCTTTCTTGCTACATTTTAGAGACCAAATCTGACGTCAACATAATGTGTCATAAAAATATTTACCCTTCCGTTCTGCTATCCGCCTGTCGGTAGTCGTTCACTCTCCCCGATTTATACTATATAAGTGGAACATGAATGCACATATTTTTGATGGTCAGTGCTTATTTTCTCTGTCGCTTTTCGACTTGTGTCAGGCCGTTGGAGGCCTAGTGCGAAAATCCTGCCGGTTTGCGATTTTTCGTATTCCCTCCCAAGCATCCGTGCCGAGCGCTTGTTTAGGTGTTAGTGTCACTAAGCCACGTACATATGTTTTGCTATGTTTGCGGTTGTCTTGATTTCATATGCCCGTGGAAGGTTGGCTTAAGACATAGCGGACAGGGTCAATTTCGCTGCCGGTGGGTAACACCTGCTGGTCGTTTCGTCTAAACTTCGAGGAAAATTCAACACTCTCCGGGTTTGTTTTGTTTATCTACCGAGGAGAGGTGTATCTATCTGTTGCTCGCTGTTTCGGCTAATTGGATTGATATTTGCATTTGCGTGTTTGAAGTAAGACAATGCTTTAGTACTGTTTTTATGAGATGTTTGTTTTTATTTTTTTTAATAGAGTTTATTCGGCCAGAGCATTTATTTCCCATGAGAAATAATCAACTTGCTTCTATTCGTGTTCTTCAAAAATAATTAAACTACTGACCCGTTAAACTCTGTACTGTTTCATTTAAAAAGAATAATATTAAACTATATTATTTTACTCGTAGATCCATCAATCCTAAAATTTCTTGCCTTGTTTCTTTCATCTAGAAAGTTATTGATTAAACTAACAACTTTCTGTTATTTTTATCATTATTCGTTTAATTAAAAAAGTTGTTGTTTTCACATGTTGTCAGTTTTCGGTGAACATTTCAAACGGTCCTATCTAACATTTTCGAGAATCATGATATCGTTGTTGGGACCAGAGTTGCAATTGGCCAGACACGTCGAATGACCTTGACAGACTGACTAAAATCATCGTCAACTGTAATCTGTACTGTGAAAGTGACTGTCAAATGAGATACTCGATAGTTGTGTGACAAAGTAGAAGTATACTCAGTCAAAACCAGGCGACTCTTTTTGTTGACTCTCTTATTCTTCCATTCTCTGTTGGAGTAAAAAAACGGAGAGAATACTAACATAAACTTAAATCGATAAAGTTCATTATTCTTTGCCAAAAATAATCGTACTTGAAGATTATATGAGTAAATGAATATATTTCAATATTTATGCTTCCAATTGGCGAGTCGGGATAGTACATATATGCTTCTCATATACCATTTCCTCAAACACATTAATATCAAGTGTAATCTGTTATACCTCGCTCAGAAAGTATTATCTCCACCTACAGGTTCGACACTAACATCCGCCCGATTCTCTCGTTCCTCGTCCCTGTCCACCATCATCATTGGAACTAACAAGATCTTTTTTTTTGTCACACTTTTCGTTCCCCCTTTCCTCGTCTCTTCACCATCTCGATGGCAACTAATTAGATCTCTGTAGTTTTCAGACAGTTTGTTTGCATACCCCTTTATAACCTTGCTTTCCACAATATTTACTATTTTTCATTCTCTTCCGTAACATCACTATCACCGCCCACGGAAGCCCGCTCCAGTCGATGACCAGCATGCGGGCCACCCGCCGGGCTTTCGTAGCCTGGGGGTGTTTCCCGTGTGCCTAAAAATATATCATATTATTGAATAAAAAAATATTTATATTATCTATATTAAAAATATAGACACTCAATAAATGATAATTTGTAGAGCTTGGTTAGAAGCTGTCCGATGACATAAGCTATCCAACCTTTATCATACAATGTTGCTAGCTGATAGTGACATATATCAGCTCTGGTTGGGATAGTTATATCATAATAAGATTCTATTAACAAACGTATCTAATTTACCTTACAGTGAGATAGTACTTTGTTCGAAATCGAAGAAAATTCAAGATGGAGTGGTCTGCGATTTCTCATGTATCATTTGAATAGGACCACTCGATCAACTCAGTTCATTGTCAGTTTAAGTTTAATCATCAAGCAAAACAACAAGCGTCTGATCGCAACATATAGTTACAGTATGAACAATATCGAGCAATTTTACCACATATCTAGTTCTAAAAATAAGAAAGTTAAAAGTTACTTAGAATTGTGGCGTAGACATTTAATTTGGTTTTTTTTTCTTATCCCACGAAACATTAAAGTCAATGGAAGCAACAAATCATTCTGTGCTGAATGTATACATATGTTTACTTCCTTTCTAAAGTGTATTGTTTCCGTGGTATTTTGCCCAACCTTGTCGACGCTTATTAACGAAAGATAATAGAATTACACTATTACTGAGCCTACTGGTGCACGATTACTCAACAAGCTGAATCGTAAGGGACATTGTAATCTTGAGTTTATCTTTGTTCGAAATCACTCCGCGTATATATTTTTTTACATTCATTGAATTTGAACGAGTTTCAAAAATAGTTAAAAGATCTTGATTTGTTAATTAATTGGGATATTTCTTACTGTGACACTGTGACTGTGACAAAATCTTTTTCTGGTCGCTCTGCCAACCGATTTTCGTATAGAAAATAAGGAACAGCCAACAAATTTTTAAAAAAGGGGATGAATATAAATATAAATATCAATAAAAGTAAGTTGCTGAATACGTCATAGTAATGCGATATATGTTTTTGTTTTGTAGTAATTGTTCGTGGAAATAGTCGATTTAGTTATAAAAATGTGTAGACATTTCAAATATCACGACATAGAAAACTGATATGTTACAAGAAATTTTCTATATTCTTCTTCCAAAATCAATTTAGCAATATTTCACGATATTCAACCACCAAAATCAATTCTTTGCGACGTGCCCAGAGAAGAATGTCATCTCTTGAATCAGAAAAATTTCCTTATCCTATGTACGGGGTTGGGATCGAACCCAGGCAGGCTGCATGGAAGAAATCGACTATCGTAACAACATAATGATCTCTAATCTGCGATTCTCTAGCTCGACTTATACCGTTTTCGTTTTTGAACCTAGACGCGGGCTACTCTGACTCCGAGTAAAACAAACACGTGGTACGCGCCCTAAACAACAACTCATGAAAAAAAGAAAATAAAGAAACTTTGCTGGATGCGTGGTGCGACCCGAGAAAATTTTCAGAGCGAAACTACGCGATTGGAGTCCGTCCTAGAGCGACCTCAGGTTGCTAAAACAAACATAACAAACGTTGTTTGGGCGACTCTGGGTCAGCTTTCGGGCTGCTCTGATCAATAAACGAAAACGGTATTAGTGAAATACCGAATTAGATCGACAACACGATGTTAACTGATTTTTTAGTAATCTAATTGCTCGTTATAGAAATTCGTTAACGTTATATTTTTATATCTCGGTGAAGGGCATCGTTTTGCTGAAGCTCGGCATAATAATTTGTTGAATTAAATTAAATAACAAATCAACAAATGCGCTTGCTGAGAGTTGGTTTTTACCGAAATTCGACAGAACACTTGTCATTTAATGTGACTTGTCAACTTGTGACGATTTTACATCGCACCACGTCGCTTCTTCTCGTGGAACGGGAAAATATACAAATTGTGTGAGGCAAAAGATTCCGCGAAAACATAAGCGAAGAAGATTCATCGGTCAATCGAGTAAGTGAAATTAAAATCTAAGGATCCTCTTTTCATATACATAGATATCTGTTCATTTGCAGATAGAGAGATTGAGGAGTACTACAAACAAATTTTTCAGCCGTGTTACTTTTTCGTTTGGTTCACTGTTTTTATATATTGAATTAAAATGAAGGTTGTTAAAATACACCCCTTCCTCAACTCTAGCTTTTGTGTTAATTATTTCAAACAATAAAGAAAAATTCTTTGTGTGCTCCATTACTGATAACTCAGCAATTCATAATTTCTTTTTCTGGGAACTTTTGTCGAGCAAACAGTGAAATTTTGCTGACAATTTCGGCAATAACTGATAGTTACGAAATTCGAGATTGCCGAGATTCTCAGTAACGATTACCGAGTACATGGTGGAGCAAATCTCGATATTTTTTTCACCGAGATTCGGCAATAAAATTTAAATGTGTATGATTGAATCAATAGATGGTCTTCTACAAAGGATGAAAGTACTGCAAGGCAATACAACTTTTTGAAAGATTCCACTACTTTTGAATATTTCAGAATAGTTTATGTTTGTTCATGTTGATCTACGTGGAACTTGATACAGTAAGTATTTTAATATATTACCGACAGCTTTACGAATTCAGTTAGAATGGTAATTAATCATTTACCATCGTTAACTTTACCTCATTGTTATTTGTAAATTTTTGTATAACCGAATTTTCAGATGATCCTTAGTTCGGTAATAGAATTGATTACTTAGTGTTCAGTAATGTAATTATTGATGACCTGTGAAAGACTACCGTACACTTCGGCAAGCTCATTAATATAAACTAATGGATAAACCTTTATTGATTCTAAACAGAAAATCTGTCTCTGAACAATTTTATTTTTATTTTTAACGATTTCATTTTTTATCATGTATGCATTTAAATTCTGTGATGTGCGTAATATAGTGTTAGAATTAAACACGTATCCGGGAAGGGGCTCCCATCACAGAAAACGTTTCATAAGAAGAGCCCGGAACTTGCTAACAATAGGTGATTTAGGAACACTAGCAGAACATTTTAGTTCCATGTGAAATGGTTTGCCTTTTTCATATGAAAATGTAATACAATCACTGTGAAAGCCGATTTTTGAACTGAATACCATTTGAATAAGTTCGTCGAGCGCACAAAATGTCTGAGTGTGTATGTAACATTTTTGTGCACTCAGTTTTTTTAGATATGGCTGAGCCGATTTTCATGAACTACTATTCAAAGGTCTTGTAGTCCCATACAAAATTCCAGAATTTTATTTGAATATGAATTTTCGTTGAAAAGTTTCAGGTTCACAAATCATCAAAACAGTGAAAATATATGCACTAACTTTTCTCAAAGATGGCTCTTTCACGAACAGGGATTTAATTGAATGGCTTCAAATCTCATTTAAAATTCAGGAAATTTAAAATGGCGTTTTAAAGACCAGGTTTTGCAATGACTGAGCGGAAATATATATTGGAGAAGCCAAGTGAAAGAGAAACTAACAGAAAAGATGAATTTTGGAAAAAGATACGCTCAGAGACAGGACTCGAACCTGCGTTCTTATGCATTCCGTGCATACGCGCTACCATTTCGCCACTCTGATCTTGTTTTAGTCACTCTAAAACGCGAAACAGACATAGTAGCAACGTACATCGAACATGGTCTACATCCTGGCCGTCACCCGACCGATACCTTACATCCAAACATCTCTGTCCATCAAACACTAGTCCTCTCGCTTTATACCTATTTCTCCGATCAAGCATTGAGTAGGAGATTGTATTTATAATCGCTTGTCACCTTTTTTAATGGTGCCAGTCGCTGGCTGGACATCCAGTTTCAAAATTACACATCGACAATTGTTTGAAATTGCTAACCGTCGATCTAAGTTGGGTGTAAAACTAGTCCAGTTGTAGATTATGTTAGTTGATGACCAAGCAGACTTCGGCTATAACGGTTCTGGATTTCCGGTTCCAGAGGTATTGGTAAAAAAATAGCCAAAACAAGAGGTGGGTCGCTTTGACAAGTGTGCCAATCATACATTAACACAATGCATTGGTGCATTTCTCAATATTGGCACTTTCGTTTTCGACAGATGTCTAACCTCTTGAAACTATCGACATCAGCTTCTACTGTTCAATATTCTTTTCACTGTGTCAGATAGGATAATGTGAAGTGTTTGACTTGCATTGTCTCACATATTGAATACAGCACAATGAAATCAAAAATCTTCGTATTTAAATCAGCAACGTGACATGCCAAAGTTTTAAATCGTAATTGAAGGTTATTTCATTGGTAAACAAATGAAATTAGTTTCAATTATACTGACTATTGTTTCATTGAGATTAAATATGAGTTCTTTGTTTTAGAACAATTCAGAAATAAAACCGCTTGAAATGAAATAATAAACCTTTGACTCATAAGAAAATAAAATAAATTAAATTATGAACAATATTGAAAACAATAACGTGTTTAAAGTTCAAGCTTATGTGAATTTTTTCTAAATTTTACCAACCAAATTCAACATTAAATATATATGCTTCGAACGATGGAATACGATTTTGTTTTCTGCTTCAACTCTGACATGTTTGTACAGGTTTTAAGATTACGAAATTGCATTTTGAAATATCTATAGATTGTATTTTAAGCTAGAGGTAATTTTAGTAAAAAAAAATATTGATTTTGAACTCACGTTGGATTTGTATTTCTAAAATATCTTTGTCCTAGTGAAAAGATGCAAAATCAGAGCATAGTACTGAGGGATCGGTAACAGTCGCTTCTTTAGGCATGCTTTACGGTATATTTCCTTGTTTACCGTTCCGATTGTAACGAAGCTTTGGCTTGCTCGAGCACAGCTGCATATTGCCTGCCAAACCAAAGGTGTTTTAGAAAACTTCCCCTGTTTCTTCATCCTCTCATCCTCCGGCTCTTCTACGCCGTTATGTTGCATGGCAGTATAATAAGACATTCCGTGAAGCTAATTAAAGTCTTCCGACAAATAATTTTCATCGTCTATTGTCATATATTAAAACTTCTTCAAATATTCGCGATACAACTTGCGATCTCAGGTTCTAGCCGTCACAATCTGTTTATAATTATAGTATGGTACAATTTTTTTGAACGCTTACAAACCTTACCGGTGTTCGGAAGTATGCACGAAAGTTAGAGACATTTTTACTTTTCTAGCCACAGTACGTACCGAATAATCTAGTCTCTCTTGCAGTGTTTGCTTTACCTTCGCGTTCTTCTGGTGATTCCTGAGATCTTTTTTTTTTGTTCCACTTCCAGCCTTCCTGGCTGATGTAAACCGAAGACCGAAAACGATTTGTGTTTTAGTGTTTGTTAAGACGTAGAGCCTGGTTTTAAATTTGATAAGTATCTAACGGAGAAACAGATTGAAAAAATGACATGCGAATGCAACTATGTAATGAAAACCGCAAAAATGTTACCACAGAGACGGGACTCGAACCCGTAGCTAACTTCGGACCGGAGAAATTGTTTTACCAATTGAACTACCCTGCATATGAAAACACATGAAGTGATTGCCCAATCGATTAGAAGAAACCAAGCATGGTTCGCTGTACTTGGTCATCACGGAATTCACTTACAGTCTTGTATCTACAAAAACAAATTCAACAGAACCTATACACACTGGTCTAAACTGTATTTTTTCCATTTCTACTTTGCTTTTGAGAACCGAAATATTTGAGAACGTTATGAAAAGTGCTTTCAGGAAAGCCAAGCTTTTTTGCAAGTTTTTTCACTGACAGATCCAGATTTTAATTGCAACTTGTAGTATCACCAAAATTTGATTTTACACTATTAATAGACATAGGTTCATCAGTCAGTGTAATATTCCATGCGTTGATGAGGTATTTACGAATATATACGTATTTAGGGGTGTCAAGATTTTGTCGCGAACAAAACTTATTTGATTCATACAAACATTAGAATTAAATTCTTCCGTTTTTTCAAACGAGATGATTTTTCTTTTCATAGGCGTGTGAGGAGTGTATCGAAAATAAGCTATCCACAAATTTTTCTTTCAAATTATGATAAAAAAAGATATTTTATTCAAACTAAAAATTGATCCTTCATTGTACGAGTTTAAACTTGAGCATAATGAAAACCGGATGACATTTAAGTTATTCCTTCACGAATTTTCGAACTTTTGATCGAACACTCTTCATCAGTGCTGCATCGCATTTTTTGGACGCTTGAGCCCAAATTTTTTTTGAATTCCTGCATGTTCCCAGCTGCCTTACCAGCCTTCTTGAAGACCCTCTTTACGATTGCCCTGTAACGTTCGATGGGTCGATACTGAGGGCAATTTGGTGGATTGATATTTTTCTCAACGAAATTTATACCCTTTTCCGCAAGCCAATTGAGAGTGGTTTTGGCATAGTGAGCCGACGCTAAATGCGGTCAAAATAGTGGAGGTGTACTATGCTTCTCTCAAATCGATAGATTTCTGCCTTTATAGATCCGTTAGTGTAAAAAATGGTTGACTTCAAACCACAGGAAAATATTGCTTGCCATACCAGTACCTTTCGACCAAATTTCTACACTAACACTAATGTATGTGGATAGCTTATTTTCGATACACTCCTTATGTGCTACCAGCATAGAAAGTTCAACTAGATTGATAGGTTTTTTGGCCTCCTGTTTTCTGTTGTACTGGTACCAAACATGGTAGTTTAGAAAATAGTTTTAACCAATCCAAATCACATAAATTTTTCATATTCTATTTCTATTTGGACCGCGTGTGATTCAGTTTATGATTTTTCATATGATGATTTCTCCTATCACGATATTGTCTGAGCCTAGAAGCACTTTGAATTCTAGAAAGAATAATATGATTCTAGAGAAAAAGTTTTTGTCAGATTAAATTTGTATCCGTCTATTTGGTAACAAAAAAGGTGAATTATTTTCGTTGGTTGTTTTACTGAAGTTATTTTCCAGTATCAACCAATATCGTTTTATATCGGCTTAGATTTTCTGTACTAGCTTTGATTACTTTGAAATAATATCAAACAATACAACGAAATGGATGTGTTATACCATAATTATGGATCCAACGAAAACCTAATAATAACTGTAATGGCTTCTTCGTATTGATGACTAAATTGTACTCATATACGATCCAACATTAATAGCAACTTTCTTCGCCATCACCGGACGCACTCGAATAAATTGAATTAGTATACTATCATCGCAGCTCAGAGCTTGAGGCCATCAATCATTTTTCCCGTACACAGGGTTCCGTATGACGCGACATCACGTTGTTATCCCGGCTGAAGGGAAGGAATCTCAATTTACCTACCAAGCGAAGCGTCATTATCTCGTGTGTTTTGCCTTGCAGCTATTAAACTATCTCCATAGACTACTACACGATCCGGGACACAGGTACCTACGGAATGTTATGAGAAACTATCACTGTCAGGCACACATTGTCTAGCTGTGCCGTACATTAATACCTATAGGCAGCTAACTGACCCTAGAAAAGAGATGAATGAGCTCCCGAGTCGACTGCAAGCGTGGCATCCGTTTTTCCACGTTTTGCAGTTATTCATTCACTGTTCATTTCATGTACCGTAAACTGCTCCGTGCTGAAGGGGGATAATTATATTTTTTTTTGTAATCTGCCATCACATCAGAGCTATCTGAGACGAACATATTTTTTTCTTCGATCATGAAAATTTCATTACATTTGTTTCTCGATTGATAAAAACTTTCGATGCGGTTTTCAAAGGTTTAGCATCATGAAACCATTTATTCTGGATTCAAGGATCTACGATGGCGGCATTCAGGCAGGCAGTTCAGGCAGTTGATTTCCACTGACTAACCACTTACTAACGTTTCGTTTTTGATGATGGTAAACTTGCATAACTACATATTAGCAATACCACATGAGGAACTTAAACTATTTTACTAGACCAAAAATACTACAAGCGCCCGTATCACTTTTTTCCGTTTTGTCTTTCTCATGTAAAACAACGTGTCAAATACTTGCAGATGTCACAGCGATCGACACTGTTTTGGGAGCAGCATTCACATCATGACACTATTTGGGTGCTACATTCACTTAACGCAAAAATTTTGATTTGTTGTTTGATAAAAATGACAAGTTTATTTTGGTTTTATTTCGATCAAATTCTCGTGTGATTTATACAACAAGTAAATAAAATTGTCTATTACACTTAGGGAAATCTTGTGAGAAGTGTTCAAATATCTATAATAGGCAGGAAGATTTAGTTATCGTACCGGAACTTTGTGGAGCGTATAGCAAATTTGAATTTTACACAAGATGTTTAAAAGTTTTGTTCAATCGGGAGCGGGTCATTTCGCCGAAAGGCGTTTCGCCGAATGCCATTTTGCCGAAAGCCGTTTCGCCGAATAGATCATTTTGCCGAAGCGGCAGCCTCTTGCATACAAACCTGTAACCGCCTCGTTTGCCCGGTCTACTCAAAGCTAGGTTTCTTAGCTTTAGTTAGGTCCGAACGAACGGTAGCGAGGTCGGACAGCACACGAATCAAATCGATGTGGCGAAGCCGCATTAGATATTTTTTATTTAGTAAGCGGAAAATACCACATACATTTGCTTGGTAGATACCTATGGAATTGCTTTGATGATTAGTGAGTAATAGTCAACAAGTTTTTTTGGGAACTTCGTTCTGAGGTTCATGAATCAATCTTTATTCAAGAAGTACAATTGTAGGTCAACAAAACGGGCGTTAACGTTATCATCTTTAATTTGTCTTTATTTTGAAACGATTCTCATTACGATTTTAAGACAATTGTAGGAATCGGCGAAATCACCCTTTCGGCGAAATGGCTTTCGGCGAAGTGGTCCATTCGGCGAAATTACCCTTTCGGCGAAACGGCTTTCGGCGAAACGGCTTTCGGCGAGATGGCTTTCGGCGACATGACCCTGATCCGTTCAATCCAGTATATCTGTTATCTGTGGCTGAACCGACTTTCATTTTAGATGATCAGTGGCCGAAACAATAACGACAATTCCATATACATGAATTGCATTTCGCAGAGCATAGACACTACTTTGCATTTCGCATATCATACACAGAAAAAAATAATGAAAATAACGCGACGTGTAAATCAATAGTACTATGAAAAAGACATCAGTTGAATCGTAAATCTGATTTAAAACCATATAAAATTAAATTGAAATGCATGGATTATTTGATAAACAAAACTGTACTTTTCAAAAAACGCTTAGTTTTATTTTCAAAGTATATTAGAATGAACTTTCCATTCAATTGGTTGCTCCAAATATGCATGAAAATTGATGTAAAGTCATAAAAAAAATTATCTGTGTAGATTTAAACAGATCCTATTCACACAACCAGAATGCGAATGCGCATTTTCTCATAGATTTGCACATATAACCTCGTAATTCCGGAACCGGAAATCGGATGGAGATGAAATTAAAATAGTCTATGGAACCATAAGACTTTTCATTTGAATCTGAGTTTGTGAAAATCGGTTAAGCCATCTCTGAGAAAATTGGGTGACATTATTTATCACAGTAAAGTAGAAGATTGAAGGATTATTTTCATCTAATAGTTTTCCATCATGAAGCTCTGGAGTGTCGCTCATCTCGTTTTTGTTTATAACTCGATTTAAAGAATCAGTCGTACATTACAACTTGTCATGAGTTTGGAAAAAAATGAAATTAAAGCGGTAAATGCCAATGCCTTTGCATGATACTGTGAAGATGTTTGGTGAAAAATTCTGTAAAAACATTTTCTTTAACCAAAATAAAAGCTCCGAGCCACGTCCGGACAGTCCGGACGCCAGAGAATATTTAACGAGTTCGATCCGCTCTTGTGAAATTGCTCGTCGTTCGTTCCATCGAATGGCCGAGAAAGATTTGTCGTTTCATCCATACAAAATCGTCATAACCCAGAAGTTGAAACCGGCGGATTAAGGAGCTCATTTATCGTTCGCGAACAAAATACTCGGAATGTTAGGCGGTGGTGAGTTTTCTCTAAGCAACATAATGATGAGCGACGAAGCCCACTTCCATCTGGGCGGTGCGGTAAACGAACAAAATTGAAGTTATTATGTCGAGACGAATCCATTACAGGTTGTCGAAAAGCTCCTCCATTAATTTTAAATGTTTTTTAAGCTCGCGAATAGTTGTAATTCTGGAAGAACTTTTTCCCCGGTATTCTAAATGGCGTACGTTTGGTACGCATGCGCTTGAAAAGGCCTATACCTTCTTATGTAACTTTCGGTCAGGATACAAGAATCCCGTGTAAATCACTTGTTACCTATGACAATCAGATGGTCATATGTCAATATTGCCAGAAAGCTGTTCACTACGGTAAGCCATGTGATAAACTGGACAAGGAGACAACCAGACCAAAGGACAACGGTGCTTCCTTCACACCAACCCCAAGCAACCCCAGTACACCTGTGACAGCCACCAACAACAGTGAAGTATCCCCTTCAACGAAACCATCCAGCGTAACCCCTTTAGAACAAAGTACACCAGCTGCAGTTAACAGCTTACCGTCCAACCAACCAGCAACTGCAAACAATGTACAACAAGGCGCATCTACAGCAACTAGCAACGAAATCAACAACAATATCACGGCAATGGATGACGAGACGAACCACGAACAAACTGCCCCTCAATCCTCGCAGCAGGGAAATGGAAGCTCCTCTCCCCCTAGAAAAAGGGTGACAACGAGATCCAATACAAAAAATTGTTTAACTAAAAACTTCGCTCAATCGGCCACGTAAAGCTTGCACGCAAATAGGCCTGAATGAAAATATCTTTTATAAAAAAATACTTTTTTGTTGTTTAAAGGCACAGGACTTTTGACTTTCTGCTTTCCGGGCCACACTCTTTCAATCGTAAAACCACTTAAGAGCCTCTTCCTAGGAAGAAACGGAATATGCGTATCAAGACGAAACTTAACCCCTGAAACACGTGTACTTTCAAAAAAACCAGAACATAAAAAATTATAAAACTAGAATTGCTACTGTAAAAAAATCAGTAAATACAGTCCATGTGTAGCTAACTTTAGATGGACGAATTCACCAACTATTTCTACTGATTCGCATTAACCAATGTTAGGAAAAATATTGGACTCATTTTTGTTTTATTTAAGTTAATTTCGATTCATTTGCTCTCAAGCTCAACTTGGCCATTTAACTTATATAAAAAGTATTTTTGCAAAAGCTCATTATCTTCTTTCTTGGAGGATAATAGACTTTCTGGAAGAGCAGACATTCGAACGGACCCTCGGAGGCCCATAGAGTTACATACCATTCGACTCAGTTCGATAAGATCGGAATATGTCTGTGTACGTACCTTTCATTTCATTTTTCATTTTTATCGCGCTCAATTTTCCCAAAGGTTTTAACAAGCTTAGGCTCATTTGAAAGCTACTATTCGGTCATTGATCAAGAAAGTTAAAGGTACTTTTGGATCATTGATCAAGTTCGAAGATCAAATGGCCGTCACTTCCGATTCCGGATATGTACAGGAATCAGGAATCAGGAATCAGGAACAGAGTTGCAAATTGTCAGCCATGTCAAATGACCTTGACAGACTGACTAAAATCATCGTCAACTGTAATCGGTACGGTCAAATGATGTCAAATGTCAAATGAGATACTCGATAGTTCGCATTTTGTTCTCTCTCTCATTCTCCTATTCCCTGTTGAAGTAAAAAAATTTCATGAGAGTACTAACATATACATAAATTGATAAAGTTCATTGTTCTTTGTAAAAAGTCATCGGACTTCGGAGCTTATTGGTGTACATGAATTTAATTCAATGTTTATGCTGCTTGATTTATATTTAGTCACATCGTAATCAAGCAGTGATAGGAGAAATGAAGATAATATCAATCGCATCGGCAATCAATGAGCGTCCTGATGAGTGTAATATCAAGAGAATTTAAGTTATGACAGATCGGCTCTCAGACACTCAATATATGATTGGTAGAGCCTGGTTGGTAGCAGTCCAGTGACATGAACTTTCCAATCTTTGTCGTGCACAGTTGCTAGTTGATAGTGACATTTAGCAGCTCTGATCAGGAATTGGAACTAATTGGCTCAAGTGGTACGTTCCCCTAATTATTAAGAAGTTTGTGCCTTGCCCTGGCTTCTCATCCTTTGCATGATGGCAAAGGATGGATAAAAGGAACATGGAAGGGAATTGTGAAGTAGGTGAGGCGGAAAAAAGTACAAAATAAAAAGAAACAAATCATTCTACATACCCGTAAGTTCTTGCATTCAAGAAAGATAAGTTAGGTCTGAGAAATGATGCCGAATATGTGATATGAAGGCTGAAGCATGCTTTTGTGAACTAACTGATTAGATCTGAATGAATTCGTTTAAAAAAATGGGCTCAAATTAGTGTCAGAAATTATCTCAATAAAAAGGTAAAAAATATTTTAATGAGACTGTGTCCAGAAAAGAGAAAAGCATTATTACACCACTAGTATGATTAAGAATAGGGTTTTATGTGGAGCAGCGTTTTGACAATATTGACATGTTGCCATCTGATTGTCGTAGGTGATAAGCGATCCTTGTGCCCTAACCGAAAGTAGCATAAGATGGTAGAGCCTTCGTGAAACGCTTGCGTAACAAACGTACGCCTTTCGGAATACCCGGTTTTTCCACACTTCTATTTTGATGGAAAAAATCTTTCCGTACTGGGACTTAGTTTTTCGAAAAAAAATTGATAGCAAGCGGCTGACGGAAGATCAGGCACACGCACTTCTTTAGAATTATCTCTCATGTAAATTGATATGTGGCTATCGCTTTTAGTGATTTGAATTGCTTCCAACTTTCAATAAAACTGAATTTAGATAACATTATTTGCCTTGTTCAAAAATCTTGTTCAAGCTCTCGTATCGTATTGTATCGTATGGTCGTAAGGTCGAATTTTGCACAGCCAAAAGTCAACAGCAAATGTATTAGGGTCGGATATAGTGTCATGGATTATACCATCCCATTGGTTATACCGCAGGCAACTTGATCTCTGAGCGGAAACATACATTGGAGAAGTCAAATGAATGAAAAACTAACAGAAAAGATGAATTTTTGGAAAAAGATACGCTCAGAGACAGGACTCGAACCTGCGTTCTTATGCATTCCGTGCATACGCGCTACCATTTCGCCACTCTGAATCTTGTTTTAGTCACTCTAAAACGCCAGTCAGACACAATAGCGCGTACATCGAACATGGTCTACATCCTGGCCGTCATCCGACCGATACCTTATATCCAAACATCTTCTCTGTCCATCAAACACTAGTCTTCTCGCTTTATACCTATTGCTCCGATCAAGCATTGAGTAGGAGAGTGAATTTATAATCGCTTGTCACCTTCTTTAATGGTGCCAGTCACTGGACATCGTCAGCGACAGACCCCAATGAAGGTAGTATTGATAAAATTAATAAATCGTTAAAAACAACTGCGGTTTGATTTTCCGTAACAATCTGCTTCTGGTAGAAAAGGGCAGACAATCAATAAAACCTTCATAGGGGTCAGTCGCTGACGATGTCCAGCCAGCGACTGGTACCATTAAAGAAGGTGACAAGCGATTATAAATACACTCTCCTACTCAATGCTTGATCGGAGAAATAGGTATAAAGCGAGAAGACTAGTGTTTGATGGACAGAGAAGATGTTTGGAAGTTAGATATCGGTCGGGTGACGGCCAGGATGTAGACCATGTTCGATGTACGTGCTATTGTGTCTGACTGGCGTTTTAGAGTGACTAAAACAAGATTCAGAGTGGCGAAATGGTAGCGCGTATGCACGAAATGTATAAGAACGCAGGTTCGAGTCCTGTCTCTGAGCGTATCTTTTTCCACAAATTCATCTTTTCTGTTAGTTTTTCATTCATTTGGCTTCTCAAATATATGTTTCCGCTCAGTCATTGCAAAACTGAACTTAGTTATGGCGGCTTTACGTCAAACAACTAAAATCATAAATCGTACTTGATCTCGATTCCCAACCCCGCACATAGCGCCAGGAAAATTGACTTACTTTATAATGGGGCGCCTTTACAAAATTTACTCTGGACAAGAATGGGTAGACCTTAATTGAAAATATCTCTTTCTGTATTAAACGTAGTAACATAATTTTTTCTCCAATATGGTCAGAAAATTAATGATAAGATTTTCTGAAGTATGCGATAATCACAAATAACTCAAACTAAAGTTTTCTAAAATGATTAGTATGAACGAGCGTTGTGATGAAATTCAGTGCCTAAATAATGTCTGCATTGAACGAATCATCGCACAAAGCGTATCGTGCAAAACCGACACATATAAATACGGAATATTTTCAGTGATAGAGTAAATAGAATACGTGGTGGGGTCATGTCATTTTTCGAAAATTTTTGAATGAATTATAGATACTTTTTGTCCGTGTTTGGCGAAAGGTTAACAATCATTTATATTTTAGAATTCTCAATTCCGAAGGTTACGGCTTGTGAATATTTTTTCAAATCGCCATACAATTTGAATTTTTAAGGCAGGTTTGACAAGTAAGTTATTGAAACTATTGACAATTGTCGTTAAATTTGGAATTCCTAGATGTCTGAAAACGATTTTTTGGCGGATTTTGAAGAAATTTAAATATCTGCGTGTAAAAAGCATGTCAGTTTTTTTCGTATTCACGTCATCATGGTTCCGACATTACCCTCCCACTTTTTTCATTCGAGTGGCGAATGATCACAAGGTTAAAACCTCAATAATCGGAATAAAAAAAACAATTGCATTAATTCGTGGTGAACTCAGTACCGGTAATTTTGTTCAATCCTCGTGTTGTCCACTACACTGTATTGTATTTTGTTTCGGCCGTCCGTACGTAAGTGGTTTTGTTTTATCGACCATAACCGAAAAAAAACACATTGCTCAACTTAACCGATTCTTTTATATCTAATGTTATAAAAATTGTCTCGATGACAGTGAAAGGAAAGGTGTAATCAATTTGACGCAGTTCAAGAAGCGTTAACTCATGCAATCATCGAAAAAAATATTGTGTCATATATTTTCGTTAGCTACCACTAGCATAACGATGGAAAAGCGCACTTGCCCTACCACTATATACTGGCACAGGAACCTCATAACAGACAAGAATCTAATGGCAAATTAGCCGAGGGCAAAAGTCGAAGGAACAAAGAACCATCCACTTTTTTCTGGAGGTGAACAACACACTTGAAATCTACGGCGCTGCTTTCTTTCGCAATTCGTTATGAACCATTCGTCGATGTTTGAAAACTGCATCTCTTGAATGGATACCACTGGAAAAGACTGAACAGTACCCTTCGTTTGTTTTCAACAAGTTTCCCATGAAGCATGACGAATTATGGACAGCCTTCAGCAACAGTAGGTGGTTGAAAATGTACAAAACGGAAGAGACACAGGTTGGAAAAATTAGGTGGGGCATCATTATACCGTTTTCTGCAGCAGAAAGGAGCTGAGCGTAGAAAAGTCGTAAAACAAGCTTTAGGAGGAAAGACAATAACACCGAAGTTGTCACCCACACACTCATATTTCTGTGGTGAAAAAGGGGAAAATCCCGTCGGCGTCAGCAAGGCTGCCAAAACAATTTAAGGTCAAACCCAACGGAAATAATTGTATAACAAATTTTCACGTTTCTATCTAATGGTCTCTCTTATTCGATGTCCTCTGAAAAATGATCAATAAAATAAACATTTTAGACTTATCTACTGTAGTTCCCTCATTCAAAATGGCTTTTCGAAGAAGATACCCCGTTGACATTTGGCAACTAGTCTCGTCGAACCGTTTGCTCGAGCCTCGTTCCTCGATGCAGTAGACTTACAGGTGCTATTCGCTCATCTTTACCTTCGCTATTCGAGTGTTGAGAGCGTTGTGAGAATGGTTACAAATCAGTGAAGTTGAATGTTGTTGCTTGTGCAGAAGAATATAAGAGCACACCTCCACCTACCCACGCCACATGTGCGTTGTATGATTTGGGAGATGAAAACTTGAGAGCAAACGGATTCCGCTGATTGTGGAAACTAGACGTGGTACCTCAACAGATACATACATTTTTCGGCCGGCGCTGTCGAGAGCGCATTTGTAAACAGAAGAGAATTGAGAATCTGCGAGAGAGAGAGAGAGAGAGAGAGAAAGCAATCCAAATAGAGCGTGTGACAAGAAAATCTATTGGAATCCCAAAAATTTTCTTTCGACGGTGTGTTGTGGCGCTTTCTGACATTTCCACTATGCCAAGTACGGCGCAAGCGTCGGCAAAAAAGATCTCTAAAGGGGAAAAACAATGATGACGTCACAGTTGTGACGATTAGGCCAGCGGCAGTTTTGAGAACAACGAACGAAGTGTGCTACTCGAGAGGGAGCACGAGGTTTTTCAAAGTGGGTTATAGAACGATGACGTCAGCGAAAACAGGGAGAAATGGGAACAATATTCGACAAAGCAATGCTTAAGTGATTTTTAATTCATCGCTTGTGTTTTCCGGTGAAATTTTCAGTAGACAACGTCAGGTTTGTTCCTCCTTATAATAAGTTAACATAATTTTTTTAAATTGAGAATTGTTTGTATAGCTCAATATATCATAAAATGATATCATTAATTCCCGGCTGGGCTTGGACAACGTTTGCTCGGCCATCTATTCAGGTCAGAACTTTTTCGGATTTAAATCAGCCTTTTCCCTTTACTACACGGAGAACCCACAGATCACAAAATTACAATATTGCAGTTGTTGTTTCACGCCCTGGTTGTTTCAACTAAAATGTTGTTAATCTAACTAACATATCTGTTGATTTTGTCATAACCATTCAGGTCAACGAAATTGCTGTATTCGAATGCTGTCACTTGACTAAGAACGTTTCACGGCAAATTTCAAAGACAAATGAACATCATTCATGGCAGTTACGTATTGGCCGTTTCATATTAGTGAAAGTATGTAGAAGAATATAAGAATTAATTGTGAAACAAGTTATCCATGTATTAAATAGATACTCCTAAAGTATAAATGTTTTAATTATGTGAGGTAATGAATCCCCTGGTTATTAACAACTTCGAAAGGCTAGGTGAGCTTCAATCTCAAACAAGATTCATGACAGTATATTTTAACCATATGTCACAGGAAATCGACCCTTCAAGATATATTCCTATCCTTGACAGCCTACTAAATGTCCCTGACTCAACTTTATTATTCGACACATCCATGCAGCGCGAAGTGCGTGGAATCCCGGAACACCTACGCTCGATGGAAATCCCAAAAATATTTACAAGTAAGTTCAGGCATATTGACTCTGAGAAAATGTTTTTCACGGACGGATCACGAATTGAAGAGGCTGCTGTGTTTGGTATATTCAACAATAATGTTTCGGTTTCATTTAGGCTTCAAGAACCTGCATCTGTTTCTATAGCAAAGTTAACAGCAGTTCATTATAAGGAGTGCATCGAAAATAAGCTATCCACAAATTTTTCTTTCAAATTATGATAAAAAACGATATTTCATTCGAACCTTTATTGTACGAGGTTAAACTTAAGCATAATGAAAACCGGATGAAATTTAAGTTATTCCTTCACGAATTTTCAAACTTTTGATCAAACGCTCTTCATCAAGTTCCGGACAAGTGTTGCATCGTATTTTTTGGACGCTTGAGCCCAAATTTTTTTTTGAACTCCTACATGTTCCCAGCTGCCTTACCAGTCTTCTTGAAGACCCTCTTCACGATTGCCCAGTAACATTCGATAGGTCGAAGCTGAGGGCAATTTGGTGGATTGATATTTTTCTCAACGAAGTTTATACCCTTTTCGGCAAGCCAATTGAGAGTGGTTTTAGCATAGTGAGCCGACGCTAAATCCGGCCAAAACAGTTATGCTTCTTATATAAAGGCAGCAATCTCTTCTGGAGACACTCAGATCGATAGATTTCTGCATTTATAGATCCGTTAGTGTAAAAAATGGTTGACTTTAAACCACAGGAACATATTGCTTGCCATACCAGTACCTTTCGACCGAATTTCTCCACTTGAATCGACCTGACCACATCGCTCACAGCCTCCCCAACGACGACAGTAAAGTATTGTGGACCTGGAAGGGTTTTTGAGTCCTTCTTTACATATGTCTCATCGTCCATTGAAACGCATGCATCCGGACAGTGCAAAAGACGTAAATACAACTTCCGAGCCCTTGTTGCTGCTCGCTTTTTCTGTTCTACACTTTGTTTCGAGACTTTCTGCTTCTTGTAGGTCTTCAGGTGATTTCGCCTTTTTATACACTGGATCATTCCGGCACTCGTTCCTGCTTTTTTGGCCAAATCACGTATTGACATTGATTTGTTCTTCATGATTAGAGATACCACTTTCTGGTCCAGTTTCGGGTGGGAAAAACTGGGTTTGCTGACTCTTCCTGGTAGCTCATTCAAAAAATATTGTTTCCCAAACTTACTAATGATGATTTTAACACTGGCATGATGAATTCCAAACCGCTTCGCCAATTTTCGCATAGTAATACCCTTCTCACTTTGCCATGTGTCCAGAACCTTAGTTTTCACTTAGTTTTCAACCGCACAAACAAGTAAACAAACGAAAGCTGACAGCCAAAAGTACAGCATGCTATGATTTGAGCATAAAAAACCATCACAAATACATGCGTACAACACAAATGTATGTGGATAGCTTATTTTCGATACACTCCTTAGTTTGAATGGAATCGTCACATTATCTCCAAACTATTATTTTCTCTTCACAGATAGTCTGAGTGCAATTGAAGCCATTCGTTCAAACGCTGCTGGCAAAAATGAACCGTTTTTCTTGGGCAAAATAAAACAGTGTCTGAACGACATATTGAATAATAATTATCAAATCACAATAGTTTGGGTTCCGGCTCATTGCTCCATTCCAGCAGACCCTGTCAGCTTGGAGCGATCTCAATCTTCAGTTCAGCAACGCCATCGCACGGCGTCTCATTCAACATATCATTTCAAATGTATGGATGCGCAGTGCTGCTATTTTGGCGCGTACGAATTTGACATTTCTCTCCCCTACTTCTATGTACGTGATTCGATGCGGACTCGCCTGAGGGCGTCATGGTCGCAAAAAAGGATGTTGCCAAAGATTTGTTCGGGAAATGTGAGAGCTGGATATCTTGTTAATATGATGTCTTTGATTCCAGGCGATGAAAGAGCCGATAGTTTTGCCAAACGTTGTGCTATTGAAGGTGAAATTTATGAGCGACCGATTGCTTTCAACGAATTCTATAGCGCGACTCGCCAAAGAACACTTGCCAGCTGGCAAGCTTCTTGGGATAGAGATGATCTGGGGCGGTGGATGCACTCAATTATTCCTCAAATATCGACAAAGGCATGGTTCAGGGGACTGGATGTGAGTAGGGACTTCATTCGTGTGATGTCCAGACTTATGTTCAATCACAACACGTTAGATGCACATCTCCTTCCTTCCTTTCCGAGACTAATCATTGGGCTTGTGGGGAAGGTTATCGCGATATTGATCATGTCGTTTGAACATGCGTGGAGTATCGTGATGTCAGATCTCAACTTATAAATTCCTTGCGTACCCAAGGTAGACTATCCAATGTTCCAGTTCGCGACATTATTGCTTGTCGTGACTTTCTTTACATGAAACTTCTTTATCATTTTATCAAGTCCATTGAAGTTCCAATTTAAATTTTATTTTATGTTAGACTGTTCTCTCTTCCATGAGTTCAAACAATAGCCAGCTATCTTACATTGAATAAATAAATTCAGAAAAACAACAAATATTGTAGTTATTTTGCGATCACTGGCTTTTCCGTGTAAGTGCATTCGGGACGTACGTATGGTAAATCTTCCCAAGCAATTCGAGTTTGAAAGATTTCGTTCAAGAAAGTGTAGTGTCTTTGTAAAGACCGAGATATTCGAAGCATATTGTTTTTTTTTGTTTGCGAATGTAGTGCTCAATTTTTAAATAATATCGATCCATTATTACTTCCGACTACTAGAAACTGCATTCGCGATCAAATTGGGATAAATTTCACAAACGTTAGAGTAACCTCCATTCAACTTGACGATATGCAAATTTTTGCAAATCTTTTATAACTGCTAGTGCAACATGGACAAGTTGGTGATTTGCTGCACAATTGTTTTTTATGTATGCAATGCTATGGTCAATGGTTGTGATTTATCTTTTCGGTAACACTGTTTTTGATAGATCACGTGTGAATAGTGTCTTGTATTATTCAACTTGTTTAGTTTGATCTATATTTTAATCATGAATCGTTTTACAACGTGTTACATTTGGTGAATGGTCGCTGGTAAAGTTGGAGGAAGATCACCTGTTAAATGGATACGTCAACAAGCAAAATTGCCAGCCAGAAGCATTGCAAAAGCTACCAATGCATCCCGAAAAAGTCACTATTTGGTGTGGATTATTGGTCGGTGGCATCATCGGGCCGTACTTCTTCAAAGGCGACGATGGGCGGAGCGTTACTGTGCATAGCGAGCACTACCGTGTGGTGATTGATGATTTTTTTTACAAAAAATGGAAGAATTGGACATGCTTGACTTGTGGTTTTAACAAGACGGTGTCACATCCCACACGGCACGCGAAACAATGACCAAAATGAGAACTGCCTCCGCGGTGAACAGTTTATCTCACGTTTTAGGTCCGTCAATTAGCCGTATAGATCGTATGATTTAACGCTTTTGGATTATTACTTGTGGGGCCATGGTAAGTCTCATGTCTACAAGGATAAACCAGCAACGATTGATGCACTGGAAGCCAATATTGAAGCATTTATTCGTGAAATACCGGCCGATATGTTGGAGAGAGTGTGACAAAACTGGACCTTGCGCATGGGTTATCTAAAGCGGAGCCGCGGCCAACATTTGCAGGGAATCATCTTCAAACAATAAATTATAATGATTCTACCGATTCCAATAAAGATTTCATTCATTTTCACAAAAAAAATTTCTTTTTCAAAATTAAATCTTATACCTTGTAAAAATTACCCTTCATAATGATTTTTTCGGTAACATTGTTGAATTTAACATTGTGGAATAAATATAAAATTTCAATAAGTTACATTTGGCAAGCACACGGAACCACCCGCGATCCCATTTCAACCAGAATATTAGTTGATTTTCTGATTTCGATTGGTTAAAATTTGGTACAACTAATCGATTGTTGTTTTAACTAAACTGTCATTTTTGTTTTTCGATTAGCAGAAACGATGGTTGAAACAACTGATTTAACTGTTTTAACTGCTGTCAAGTCAATTAGTGGGGACACATACCTTTCAATTTTAACAAATATTTTAGTTAAAATAACTGGTGTTGTTATTGAAACAAAATTCTGTTAGTAGAAAAATAAATCGCTTTTATTTGTTTTAGACATTGCAAATAGTTGAATCAACTCGAACAATGTTATTGATTTGTGAAAATAATCAAAATATACTTACTGATACACGTCATGATCTATTTGAAATAAGTTCGGTATGTTGAGAATCATGAAATAAATATCGTTGTTAAAATATAAACAGTATTTTATATTGACATGTAATATCATTAGGGCTGGGAAAACCACCGATCTTAACCAAGGAATAAATTATTACTACGAAATCAAAACTGATCTGATCTCTAAGTGATTTTGATTTTTGTATGATCATGATCATGTCAAGTCGAGATCAGTAAAGATCTAAATTCTAAAAAAATATATCTGATTCGACCGGAAATGTTTGATGTAGAAAAACGTTTTTAATCAGCATAAGTGCCCGGAGGGGCGAGTAAATTAGCTAAGTTATTAAATTTACCTAAAATGAGTATTGAAAGATGATGCCTTTAAACGGTTGAACTAAAGTTATGCACTGATAATTTTAGTCAATTTATATGAGCTCGGGTGCATCAACCGCTGGGAATTGGAATTTTGCGACGGCAATTCAAACGCGCCATTCAATTGCAGCGCGTTCTGTGTGTTTGAAACCCTTCACTCCTGTTACTTTTATAAATTAAATTCATGTCAAAAAGCGTTTTATTGCTAATACATGAACATCATCATCGGTATCAAACAGCTGGAAGTAAAACAGTCTGCTGGAAGTAAATCAATGATCGAATTTGAAGCATAACATTTTTGCGCATACCTGAAAGATTACGAGATCATTAACATTTTCTAATTTGTACCCAATTTTTTTCATCTTAAACAAGGTTAACTTTATCACAACACCGTTGTTAGATAAACACTTGTAATAATAAATTTCTCAAATCGAATGAACACAATTTCACCAAACGCTTTAACCATCGATGTTGTTTTCATTTAAATTTTGAAGCGACGCGAACAGATTTCAACTAAAAACGTGATTAATCCACCTAGCAGTGAGATGATACCTTTTTTTTATCAATCCGCATGTGTTTTTTGCATGAATATTCTTCGGTGTTTAAGTTTTCATGACATTATTTTAATGATCGTCGTTTTAAGCGACAATTTGAGATTTTAATCACTCATTACTCTGTAATGTCGAAACTGCAAATTGGATCGAATTTGAATCTAGAAGTGTGATAATCGATTAAACATGCCATGATATGTAAGTTCCACTTTAGAGTTTACGGTAATTTAAGGTACTTCCAGAGCCGGTATTCAGGAACCAGCATAACCCAAGCCGATTCGTATGGCCATATGACGAATAAATTACAACAGTTTTGAGTCCAACTTTGAAGCATAATTGGATAAAATTAATTAATTTTTGTATGTATGTATAAAACTAATTATTTTGTATATAAGTTTATTTTAATTTGAATTTTTGTTTCTGAAATTTGATTAGGCTTTTTTGAGAAAACGATTGAGCTTTGAGAAACGATTTTATACTGGAACCGGAATTCTAAAATCGGTATGGCCGAAGTCAGATAAATTCACCTGAATAGCTGTATAGTTTACATTTGTTTCAAAATATTTGAAAATCAGAGAAGACATCTTTGAGAAATCATAGCAAGAATTAAATTTTTCGGTGCCTTCTGAATCGACAACTGAATACCACTAAAACTGAAAAAAGTTAATATTTTTTATCGACTATCCAAATCTGCTAACCCGATAAACCTGATTAATTTATGTGGAATAGACATTTTTATACTAATCACCCTGTATCCCCGAAACCGGAAGTTGGATCTGACTGAAGAGCAAGATGTTTTATAGAATCTTGCAACTTTTCATTTGAATCTTAGATCGGTTCAGCCATCTACGAGAAGAATGAGTTACACAATTTTGATTTCGTTTCATATATCATCCTGTAGTTCCGGAACCAGAGGTCGGAACCAAACATAGTTCAGGAACTTTGTTTGGGAGCATACGACTTTTCGTATGAATCTGAATTTGTAGAAAAGAAATTTTCAGAGAAAATTGAGTGAAATTATTTGTCATACACGCATTTGCTGATCTCGACGAACTGATTCGAATGGTGTATGGATGTTATGTTCTCCCAGCATTTATTGCTGTAAGTAGTTTAAAATAATATAATTAAAAAAAAATCTGCCATCATCTGGTTTATATATGTCATATTCGAACGATTATGTTGCCAAAAACGAGCCGTGCTAAAATCGGTCCGAGGCAAATTGTCATGAAAAAGGATGCTGTACACAGTCTTTTTGGTACTTAGAAACAATTGAATGTAACAGAATAAAAAATCGTGTTTTTCGTTGCTCCCAAGCATTGCTTTGTCATACAGCGCTCAAAACTCCTACTGCTGGAATAGGGGGAAAAGTCGTTTACACAAAAATTTCGATATCTCCGTTAAAAATGGACGGATTTTAACAATCTATGGCTTGTTGAATAGGTATTATCGTGCGGAATCTAAGTCTGAAAACATATTCTGTTTTCAAAGTCAATTGTGACAGATACTGTCAAAAAACTGAAAATTTTGACATAAAACTTCGAATAACTCAAAAAGTAAACATCCGATCTCAAAACCATTCAATAGGGTGACGGGGAGACCTTTCATTTGCGACTAGTTTGATCAAAATCGGTCCAGCCATCTCTGAGATCTCGACCTCTTAGTTGACAACACACATACAGACACACACACACATACACACACACACACACATACACACACACACAGACATTTGCTCAGTTCGTCGAGCTGAATCGATTGGTATATGTCATTCGGCCCTCCGGGCCTCGGAAAAATTTTGGAAAGTTTGAGCGAATTCTATACCTATTTTTTATATATATAAAAAAGGTAAAAAGTTGTTGATTTTGCATTGCGATTATTGTTTTGCTTTCAACTGTCTCCGGCATTTGACAGCATTCAAAACAACATATTTTTCAACTACTTGAATATATGCAAATCAAAAACCATATTGGTTGAATCAAAAAGAAATTAGTTAAATCAACTGTCGCAAAAATCAAAAACTGCGATATCGCAATTGTATGATCGAAGGGTTCTCCGTGTGTATAATTATGGGTATTCAACGTGAAAACGATCTCAGGTGCATTTGCAATGAGGCATACATAAATAAAAAATTATTTTTCATCAATCTTAAATAAACAAGCGAATCGGTGCCAAAAATATGTCCGTCTGTCATTTAAGTCGAGTATAGTGCCAATCCCAATAAGCATGCACACGCGACTCATTCATCGATCTTGCTAGAAGTGTACATCCGATGGAGAGACATCAGACGACCCGGTGTGGTCAAGATCACCCAAAAAGTTTGTAAATTTCTATTCCCACTTATCTCATGCTGGAGAATTTGTCTAGATTTGTCCTGATTGAGTTTTTTGAATAAATGCTTAAACGATTTATAGTCTACAGATTTCGAAACACTCGAAAATATACTAGTATTGTTTTGAGAAAATTTTATTTTCGAACTGTTTCTTAAACACCTACTTAAACAAAACGAAAAGGCGGCACATCACGATCGTAGCCAGGAAAGCTTGGGTGCGAAATTATGTGTCAAGGGCGATATTAACGCTCACTCGTAAAACCAAAGAGTAGACAATATTTTACTGAATTTCCCCTTCCCGTTCTGGCGAGGCGAGTCGAGTTTCAAAACAGTCTAACGTAGTTTTCAGTGATACTTACTGCTAGTGGAAAAGTCATTGGAATGGCCACAAAACTAACTAACTAACCAATAGTGCTTAATGATACAACATCATTCTATTCACGATGGGATATTTTTATATCAAGTGGAAAAAAATGTTTTCTGCTATAAGTACTTTTACAACTCAAGGAATTGATTTCGCGAACCACAGTTTTGATTGAATTCTTTAATCAGACACTGTTGTGATCTGTTGAATATTGTACTGTCTAATGCGGCTACAGCGAAACGTGGGAAGTTCGTTCTTGTTAGTTCCCACAAATCCACCAAATCTTGGTTAGAGATCATCAAGGGTGGAGGCAATGATCTTGCATTATTTATGATCGAATGATAGCTCTGAGAGATGTTCCTGTTTCTCTATTCTGTTTGCGTAGAATACAAATTTTGTTCATAGGGTTTGATGATTTAAAATCATAGTTTTGTCGATTGAGTGCTTTGCATTTGCAATTTCTTACTAATTCGGAACAGCCCTACAGAATGTGCATTCAATGTCATCTCGTTTCAACTTCCACACACTGCATCGGTACATTTACTGATCCGCGCCAGTCGCAGAGATGATGTCACCCGTCATCTGGCAGCTAAAATGCGTATCGCCGTCAGACTTTCAACTTGAGTGCACTTCCTCAGATAGATAAAAATAGCACCGAGACGAAAATAGAAATCTGTTTATAGTCGACACTGCTGTTGTCGTTTTTAAACGTGAAAACGCTAGGTTTCTCGAGACAATTGAGAATCTTTTGCATCGATCTAGCTATGGATAGCTAGTAAACGATCATCGATTAAACCTAATTTATTGAAAAAAAGGAGTACAATGCAAATCCATGAATTATGAGCTTAATGCGGTGAAAAAAATTCCCAAAGAGAAGTGAATCATGGCTTAAAAGTAACATAGCTTCAACGATTTATTTCTTAAATTACCCGACGTTTCGGCCATTTTTGTAGGCCTTTTTCAAGGGAAACTGTAAAGTTGTAAGTAGAACTTTGATGAACCAAATATTGTTGCTTGTGTGCTTAGTGAGAAACCTGATCCACAATCATTTTTGCTCTCTGTTGTGATTCGCGGTTAGTGGAAGCTTTAATTGTGTGTAAAATGCCTGCGTAGATAGTTTTAAGTCCGTCTACATCGGTGCAATGATTGACGCTATTAGTTGTGTTTGTAATGTGGCACATTTCTAGTATAAGTAGGGATTACGATCGGCTTGTGGATATTTGTTTCATATTTTTATGCAACTTTTTGTGCCTACATTTTTTAACAATAAAAAAATACAACTTTACAGTTTCCCCTGAAAAAAGGCCTACAAAAACGGCCGGAACGTCAGGAAAATTAAGAAATATATCGTTTGAGTGATTTGCTGCTGAGATGGCAACACTGGCAATACTTTGACAGTTTGGCTTTTGACAGATCACGCGTGAATCGTGTCTTGTGTTATTGTGAAACTTGTTCAGTTTGGTCTATGATTTTATCATGAATCGACCTACGAACGAACAACGATTGCAAATTATTATAGTTTACTATCAAAATTCATCTTCGGTTAAGAGAAGAATGTCTTTTATCGTATCAAAAAACGCTCTCTAGCAACTCTTCACACGATTCAATCAGTGCCATCTAAGAGAGATGGATATCATCTCAGCATAAAAAAAAAACCGGCACAGTTCATTTATCATAGAATGGATACCAGTTCGAGAGCGAATTTCTCTCGATAACCCGTCTAAGCATCACGGGTTAGCACGCTGCTGTGGGGATTCTCTCTGAAGCAACAAACGGTCGCTCATTTTCGTTTTGCGATCCAATTCTGTACGGGCAGTGGATAATTGCGATAGTATCATTTTACATTTGTCGCTTATTCCAATTATGTGCATACAACATTTGAAATTTTGTAACCTAGTATGAGAATCATCAAGTCGAATCATCGATTCGATTTTCGATTTTGGTACATTCTACACAGCGCCGATCATTGTATTTATTTGGTAGGGGCCATGAAATACTCGGAGTATGAGGTGGAGCGAAGAAATGTAAAAAAAATTCTCGCACAGTTCATGCATTGAGAGGCAGCGAATTAATTGTATACAATGTAATTTCGAGCCGCTTTCTGCCAAATTATCGGCAATCACCAACACTGATTAAGAGATCCACGGTTCTGCCTTTCTTATGTAGAAAAGCAATGCAATCGCTGTGAAAACCGACTGTACAACCGAGGCCGAATATATACCATTCGACTCAGTTCGTCAAGATCACAAAATGTCTGTGTGTTTGTGTGTTTCTCAGAGACGGCTGAACCGATTTTCACAAACTTATATTTAAATGAAAGGTCTCAAGGTCCCATACAGAGTTCCTGAGTTTCATTTGAACCCGACTTCCGGTTCCGGAATTATATCACCCTATGCATCAAAAAAAGGAAAAATATAGTCACACACGTTTCTCAGAGATGGCTAAACCGGTTGTTGCAAACATAGATTCAAATGAAAGGTGTTATGGACTCATGCAATTTTCTTGAATTTCATTTGGATCCGATTTCCAGTTCCGAAATTACAAGGAAATATGTGCAAATTTATGAAAAAAAATGCGCACTCAATTTTCTCGGAAATTTCTTAACCGATTTTCACAAACTAGGAAGCAAATAAAAGGCTAAAATTATTTAAAAAGTCTCCGAAAAGTTGATCCATATCCGACTTTCGGTTCCGGTATTACAGTGCGATAAGAGAAAAAAAATCAGTTTCATGAGTAGTTTTTCACAAGCGAGGTTCACATTTGTATAAAACTTGCTGCAAAATTCATCTAGTTAGCAGATCTTGTTCGTTAGTGAATATATGAAATTACTTTGGGACTACTAGTCCCCGGTTTCTACTTCCGAATGCACCGATCATAGTAAAGAAAATCTCCAACAACGGAACTCATTTTGATTTCTCAGCAACGGTTGAACCGATTTTCACGAATCATGATTCAAATAAAGCTCTCATTGTCTTAAAATATACTGTACCATTTCATCCTGATCCGACTTCCAGTTCAGAAATTATAGTACGCGACGGTACGTGCGGCTTTGATCCGTTCGCAGCGTGCATTGTTCAATTTCGTACAGCGTGCAAGGTTGCCACATTAAATTTTTATTTTCCAGGTGAAAAAAAAAATGTTAATTCCTAATTCTTTTATTCAATTTGTACCTACTTGTTAGTGTTGTTACAAGATCATGATAACGATGCTTTTCTATAAAAGTACACTTATCGGCTTTCTCATATTTTATGAAATTACTTGAAAAAATTGACTAGTGGAAATTGGCCCAGAGGGCTACGTGTTCTATATCATTCGACACAGCTCATCAAGCTAAGCAATGTATGTGTCTGTACGTGTATGTGTGTGAGTATGTGTCAAATAATATCACTCACTAGCTGACCCGTCGAACTTCGTCTCGCCTAAAAATTATTTGTTCGCAGTTATGTATTCGGATAGCAGAATTGTCAAACGACTAAGTGGATAACGTTTCTCTCCAATGTTTTTCTGATTACTTAACCTGCCTCGTCCCGGGTTAGCGGTTCAGTGCATAGAGCACTGTCTTACAAACCAGTTGTAGTATGTCCGAGCCCCGACCTGGAAGGATTCGTAGCGTCAATAGAATCGTAGCACCAGCCATGCAATGGTTCTGTATACTCTGAATCGGCTGCGAAGTCTGTTGAAACAGAAGGTTAAATTCCACTACAGGAATGTAACACCAAGGCTTCACTTTTTAACCTACAATCAACGGAATTCGACACACATTCGCTTGAGCCCAAAAAAAAGAAACATCACCAAAAATTAATGTGGAAATGTGAAATACTTCTGTTAAGTAAAAATAGAGCAAATGAACAAACTGTCATCTCAGGATATATTTACAATTTGTATTTAGTCAAGTAACGAAAAGTTAGTAAAAAAAATTGGCTTAAACTGTATACAAAGCAGTCCGTTTTTTGAGGAATTACCCATACTTTAATGTTCACCCGACGTAACAGAACAAATTTTGAATCAGTTCTTTGTACAGCTTTTCAGCATCGAGAAAGTTTTCTCAGAACTTGTTCTGTACGTTCAAGTTGCCAAAAAGTGCCACGCATACTTTAGAGCTCTAATAAACTGGTACGAAGGAACTTTTGGTGACTTGGAGAGACAACGCTTACATTTTAAGTTGATATTGATCTTAACAATTTGAACATTATTCTCAGCAAGAATGGCATTTATCGCATCAAAGAACGCTCTCTAGCAACTCTTCGCACGATGCAATAATTGCCATCAAAGGGAGTCGGATATTATCTCAGCAACAAAAAATCGGCAATTAACATAGAATGGATACCAGTGCGAAAACGATGACCCCGGGTTAGCACGCTGCTGTAGGGATTCGCTTTGAAGCAACTCTCGTTTTGCGATTCGACTCTATACAGACAGTGGATAATTGTGATTGAATCATTTTACTATTGCCGCTAATTCTAACTATGTGCATATAACCTTTGTTCAAGTTGTGTCTGTGAAAATGTCTGTGGATGCTCTACACCAGGGTTTTCAAATATTGTAACCTAGTATGAGAATGATCAAGTCGAATCATCGATTCGATTTTCTGCGATAATTGTCAACTTGCGATTCTCGTTTGGTAAATTCCTCACAGCGCCGATCATTGCAAAACTGTATCTATTTTGGTAAGGGCCTATATAATATAATACTCAAAGTATGAGGTGGAGCGAAGAAATGTAGAAAAATTCTCTCACGGTTCATGCATTTAGAAGCAGCGAGCTATATCTGATTTCTACTTATTATGTGCGCTTTGTGTAATCTAAATCATTCGAAAGCAAAACGCAAAGAAAATCTCTTAGTTTGACCTTAGCGCTTCTACAGCACAAACTTTTCATTGATTCACAATGACCAATATTATTCATTTGACTCCATTACACACAATACAATGTACGATATCAGAAATTTTTCTTCTACCTACAGCGGTATTTCTAGAACAGTCATATGGATTCCAGTCATTTATGTCGTTTTCGCTTAATGCCTAACCTAACCCAGTTTCCACCATAACTGCTGTCAAATCGTTTATTTGAAAGAAGTTTTAAACCTAGTTTTAAAGTTATTGAACTGAAAATCGAGTCAGTTTCGAGTCTGATTTTTATATCGGGTTTGCTCACAACCCCGTTGTTAAGTGCGAACCCAACTTAGTTTCGTGAAAAGTGTTTGCTTGATGAAACTACCCAGAGTCAGTTTCAGTTTTACTAAGCGAAAACGGCATTAGTAAGTAATAATTTTGATTCCCGATCATGCACGTGGCTCAAAATGAAGAATCACGTAGATCAAGTATACATGTGAAAATCTCCACACAAAAACAACTCGTTGCGCGCCAAACAATTTTTTCCAACGATCAAGTATTCTTTCCTTCGACGGTCAAGCACTTCTGCAACTCGTTGCGTGCCAAACATCAATCGTAGACCTAGCAAACATTGGCGACTTTTTCAGTGGAAAATTCCATTGTCCATACAAAACAACTTCTTTAATTTTTCTCACTTTTCCGGCAAGTTGTAGTAATTTTTTTGATGTACGAACCCGGTGGGGGTAAAAACTGATCAAACAAAAAAAGAATCATGTAAATCCTTTCATCCGTTCTTACGTGATGCGATTACAAAGAATGATATCTGCATTTTTATATATATAGATAAAATAAAAAGTCTCGAAGTCTCACAGGTTGCTATTGAATTTCACACCGTCATTTAGACGATGCAAAAAAGGGTAGAATTCTACTAGATTTGGCTTAAAACTTGTATGCATCATTACACCACTAGGTGGATTAAAAATGGTTTTTTATCGGAAAATTGTGTTCAGGAACGAAACTAATTTCTGGTTTAATGGATACATCAACAAGCAAAATTTCCACATCTGGAGTGAAGACCAACCAGAAGTATTGGCAGATCTACCAATGTATACCAAAAAAGTTACACGGTTCAATTTAACGAATAGTTCTACATTTCAAATATATTGAAATTTAAAGAGCTGCAAGATAACTTTTAACGTCGGGCTGAATTCCAACGTCATTTTGAACTTTGATTTTTATTTCGATTTATATTCAAACGTCTGTTGAAACGTCGGGCAGTATAAAAAACAGTCGTTCTTAATTAATAGACTGCCAAAGCCCCGAACACACAACAATTGTTCAGGAAACTTTAAAAGAAATTTCTATTACAGCTCCGTGACAATCGGAAGAAGCAGTCAACAAAGAGAGGCTCTCATATGCAGCCAGGTTCATTTGTCGTGAAACGATCGAATTAGTCACACATGAAAATCATTTTCTAGTTTTCGTTTATCAACATTGATCACTGGTACTAACCGTTCGTACCACCTGTTCCATAAAGATCATTGCTTCACGCAAGTACTAAACTGATTTCGTTTCTGAATGTTCAATCAAGAACGTCATTACAACAGCGAATCAGAGAAACAGTTCCTTTGCCAAAATCACCGCATAATACACTTCTGTAAATCTACTCATTCTAAACATTGTCAGCAGAGCTGAGGTATTCGTAAAGCAGCTATACCAAAGGGGAGACGTCTGTCACAGTCGCAAAACAATACCACCAACGTAGAGCGGATGTCGATAAGAACCCCACACTCAAAGTTTGTTTGCTTGTTAAATCCTCCGGTTTATGCTAGGGAATAAACGCGAGAGGTGCTCTCTTTCTTGCTCTCTCGGGAAAAGCAATACAAAGAAGTGGGTAATTTACATGAATTACCATACACTTTATAATAATAGTGTCACGTCGTTGAGAATTGCCTCAACAAGCCGGAAGTGGAGTGGAGCTTGATGAACGCAATCTTGAGAGAAGAAACATAAACTTATTCACACCCCCAGATGCATAACATAATGATGTGTGAGGCTTTGAGGTTTGGTTTCCCGACCATCAAATGGAAGAAAAGTAATATACAAACACAATGAAAATCTTAGATAAGCTCAGAACATTGAAAACAATTTCATTTTCTGCGAATGAATGTGTCTCAAATTTTATGTTAGAGTAATTGGCATTCCGTTTGAGTCGATTCCCTAAACAACACTCTTCAGCCTGCTTATTGGCAAACAGGACAACAAATCATGGCGTGTTCTCGCGATAAGTAATGAATGACGATACGATATTTCATTCGAGTGCCCAACAATGCAATCCAAGTTCAAGATCACGTACGCTTCCCTAATCGATTATTGAGCAGAGCTTCCGATGCTTCCGGATCGTGGTGGTTGCCGAA
This sequence comes from Malaya genurostris, assembly GCF_030247185.1. NCBI lineage: Eukaryota > Metazoa > Arthropoda > Insecta > Diptera > Culicidae > Malaya > Malaya genurostris. The sequence goes on along the minus strand of NC_080572.1, from coordinate 203,095,045 downwards.
TTCTCATTATTGTTTTTCGTCTCATACGAAGTGAGCTGCACTGTTTGAAGGGCAGATATGCGTACGACGAACGATGGTTGCTGAAAAGAGGAAACCACAACACTCAACGAGTTGAAATAAACGTGATATAAGTTACGGCTATTGTCCGATTGAGAAGGAAGGAAATTGATTTTGCCGTAAGTGGTATTGAACCAGATATAACCAGAAAGATGTATGAATGTAGCCGAGAGCATGTGCAAATGTGTTTAGTATCATTTTAAAGTACGTTCGGAAATATCGACTTTCGATTTCATGAATTATTGCGACATGTTGCATGCTTCAGCTTATATCCCGGCTGAGGTGCACATTGAATCAGATATCTGCGTTTGCAAGTCAGTTTTTGCGGTTCGTCTTTAGTTAACCAAACCACGGATGGAAAGACCAAATTGACTAATTTGTCAGATAGGCAAATATATTTTGCATGAACTTTTCTTCGAATAGCTTTAGCTCGAAAATTGTTATCAGAAACAGTAGCGTATCGTCCTCATGTGCACCAAATTGAAGAAATCATCTGCATTCAATTGTTTTTCTTAGATTCACTATTTATTCGATGAAATCAGATGCGCTCGAGCACTTTGCCTTGTGCACCGAAATTACGTGCATTTACACACATGTCATATACAACCAACTTGAAATTTCAAGTAACTCTTACTGCTGTGTGCACATGAGTTACTGCGCAGATTCAAGAAGAGAAGAAATTCCTTAGCTCAGCTCTGAGATTTGTTGTTCTCTCTGTCACGTTTAGCTCTGTGAGAACTTGTATGCACACCTTCAAGAGAGATACTCAGCGTAGTATGAAGATTTTTTGATTGACAAACTATGTTCCAAAAAATTCTTACAGAAACATTTAAAATTTCTGAACAATGAATAAAGAAAAATTTCGGAAGAAATATCAAGTTATGAACGGATCTTTGAAATGAACTCAGGTACCAGAGATATTGGGTAAAATGAACAAAAAATTGTGTAAAATATACTCCCAATTTTACTCAGAGATGGCTGAACCGATTTTTTTAAACTTAATTTCAAATCAAAGATTTTACAATCCCACAGACTGCTATTGAATTTCATCCGGATTTGACCTTCGTGTGTGTTCCAAATTTCAAACCGTCATTTAAACATGACTCAAATAAGAGGTCTTACAATCCTGTAGACTGCTATTGAGTTTTCTAAAAAACTTCTTCTAAATTTAGTTAAAAAATGTTTCAATCGGAAGGCTATGCCAGTTTATATCCGGCAAATTTCAGATTCATTTTAAAGAAACCCACAGTCTCCCGCTAGGTGAATTTAAGCAGTTTTATGTCTTTACAGAAAGCTAATAGAGTCGCTGAAGGAATCGTTGATCGGAGTTCTGGAGACCTTTGGTGATATATACCATTGGACTCAGCTCAACGAGATCGGAAAATGTATGTATATAGATTTTTCTCTTCGCTCAATGTTCTCAGAGATATCTAAACGGATTTCAATCGTGGACTCGTTTGAAGGAGAATTATTGAAATATCGATCTACTTTGAAGATAAAATTGCTGGTACTTCCGGTTCCGAAGATACAATCGTATTAGTGACGTAACCGACAAATCATCGTTTTTTTATTCGCTCAATTTTTCAGAAAGTGACCAAGGGTTAAGTTCAATTTTATTATTGCTAGTTGGATAAGGAGGAGATTCTTTTACATGTCATTCTATTTTGCCGATTTATAGCCACTTGCTGAATTATTGATTTATACGCATAGTTCAATTTGATTTTTGGCATCAAATCTACTGTCTTGTTATTATGGATTTCCACTTTGGATTATAGATAAAAATATCGGAATTTATCGATAATATCGAATGTGGACTGCGAAATATCGATGTTATGTATAACTGATTTTAGTAGACATTTCCCATCTCTACCCGGTAAATTCGAACATCGGACGGATCGTGCGCAAAAGCCTATGATTGAGTTTCAAACAAAATTGACGATTACATTGTGTATCGCTAGAGCAAAGGAGTGAAGAGATATTAATACAAGGGTATATGTATGTCTTTCATGCGGCTGGGTTTTGTTCTGAACTCCAAACAAAGGGTCGCAGTTTTTCTGGCCGGAGAGGCGAATGATTTCAAGGTTAAAACATCTATAATCGAGACAAAACAATATTTCTGATACACTAAAACCTCAACTTAATTTACGCGACTTTTTTACACGTTTTATTTAAAGAAAACGCAATTTTTTATTTAATTTATGCGATGATCGCGTAAAAAACGTTTTTGCATAATAAAAGAAATCTCAATTTATACACATATACAAAACAATACTTCAGGGAATTGAATATTGTGAAATGTACATTAATGAGTTGTTTAGTTTCGAAAAATCTGAAGATCTTGGGCATCCAAGAATTATCGGGAAAGCAAGTGTTGTATACAACCACTTTCATATGACTATTGTCAGTTCGCTTTCACAACTCATCCAAGTCAGTCGATAAAACAAAACCGCTTACGTTCGGGACAGAAGAAACCAACTACAGTATTGTGTAGTGAACAATAGAACGACCTAGAAATGAGTGAACCAAACGAACAAAAGCTACCGCCAGTACGAAAGAATACAATTATTGTGGACTTCAGGCAGTGCAAAATTCGACCTTCGATACGAGAACTTGAAGGTTTGCTTAAGGAGCAAATGCATCTTGACATTAAACGTGTGCATTTACGTCAATGCAATAAGACAAATAATGTTGTTTGCATCCAGTTTTATAAAGAGTTCGATGCATTTCAATTCGCCAAAGACAATAACAATGTGCACTATGTGGAGCACGAAAACATTAAGTACTACATTCCAGTATATATGGAAGATAGTGCTATAGAAGTGCGTGTGCATGATCTTCCCTCAAGCGTCACCGATCCTTATGTTCGCAAAACTATGTCCCAATACGAAGAGATTCTCTCTATCGAAAAAGAAAAGTTGAAGAACTTTTTCCCTGGTATTCTAAATGGCGTACGTTTGTTACGCATGCGCTTGAAGAGGCTTATACCTTCTTATGTGACTTTCGGTCAGGATACAAGAATCCCGTGCAAATCACTTGTTACCTATGACAATCAGATGGCCACATGCCAATATTGCCAAAAAGCTGTTCACTACGGTAAGCCATGTGATAAGCTGGACAAGGAGACAACTACACCAAAGGACCTGTGACAGCCACCAACAACAATGAAGCATCCCCTTCAACGAAATTATCAGTATCCCCTATAGAATAAAGTACACCAGCTGCAGTTAACAACTTACCCTCCAACAAACCCACTATTAAATATTAGTTTTTCGTAGCTGGTGTCTTCACAAAAGTTGTTTGTAATAGAATGGCGCTCCTTTTGATGAAAAAAGTTACTAGGATGGTCCTCATTTAGATTGAAATCTGAAATCTAACTTTCTTAATTGAACTCAAAAATGATTTTGTTGTACAATAAAGTTGTAGGTTATTTTATTTTCGGCAGCTCTGCTGAAAAAAGCATATCTCTAGCTTTTCATTTGATCGAGTTACATCAATTTTCCCGAGTAAAAGTAGGGTGGCTCCTAAAAACTTACTTTTTTGATTCTAACTTTTTTGTGGAGAGTCCTACCGAAAAGTTGTCTTCAGAAGAGTTGTTGAACTAATTATTGCGCAGAATTTTGCTTAAACAAGATTTTTCATATGAGCTATCAGTGAAAAGTTATGATTGTTTTTTCATCAAAAACTAGTCAAGTTTCAAATATCAAGGTCATAATATAAGTAAAAATTTAGGAGAAAACTGGAAGGGTGTTATTTTTTTAATTTATGTAAATTAGTTTTAAAAATACCTTCTAAAAACTCAAAAACATTACATAACCATTAAACGCCTTAACGTATCAACATACTTGCTTCAGCAAAATAATAGAATCAAATTATTTCTACAAGTGTTCCATACATTGTCCTTACGAGAAATGAAACACACAAAAACTACAGCCGAAAAAGGGTGACAACGAGATCCAATAGCACAAAAAAACAATTCTTAAGTAATAAAAATGTAAACCAATCGGCCACGTAAAGGTTTTACGCGAAAAGGCCAAAAAAATTGTTTTATTAAAATAATATATGACTATTGAGTGCGGTATGTATTCGTAGTACTATTCACAGAAAATTGACATACTGTGATAAGATCTTTAGAAGAACTTGCACATCCAAAACCTCCTCGGAAACTTATCGTTCTCGGTCCATATTCGTGATGCCACATGCGATCAATAGGACAATTGTGATTGCTCTAAGCCATCCAAAAACTACCTGGAGTTGTAGCTCTACGACTATGAACAGCACTGAAAAATTATACATAAACTGCTGCATGTTCGTGTAGATCTTAAGGCCTGTTTTCACCGAAGTTCTTGAACAACTGGAAACCATTGTGGAACAGCTATAAATCGACCAGTAAGCAATGTGTAGCTCTAAAAGTATAAAACAAAAAAAGGCATTAGCCGTTGTAGTTCTTGCTGTCACACAGTGTAGTCTCTAAGGACAATACTCCAAATAGTTCTTGGATATTGGAACATCTCTTATACATTTCCATTCCCTCAGAACATACTCAGAGGGTTATCAGGCGCTAAAACATCGGACGTAGTAGGATTGTACATGTTATTTACACTAAATCCAATGAAATTTTCAAAACCGTTTTTTATGCGAAAAATTTGAAATAACGCGATGTTTGATTTAATTTTCGCACCCCCGGCTCTGCACGTAAATTGAGGCTCCAGTGTACTCTTTATCACTCTATCAGGAAAATACCTTGATTTGCAATGTCAACAAAGTTCACTGGGATATTTCTATTACACACTTATATGCAAAGCAATAAAGCGCAGAGAAAACATCTGAAGCTTACGCTCAAAACTGAACCGAATAATTTCGACCAAACTTTATTACTGTAAAAAATAGCTAATTTAAAAGGTGATTTTTTTGAGGTTAGGATTTTCATGCATTAGTATTTGCTCAGATTTTTTGAGGTTATGATTTTCATGCATTATTATTTGCTCAGTATGCTCTGACATTTCATCATGAATAGACTTACTAACGAGCAACGCTTGCAAATCAGTGAATGGGCCCTAGAAAAGTTGGCAGAAAATCCGCTTTTTTATCGACAAATTTTGTTCAGCGATGAGGCTCATTTCTGGTTGAATGGCTACGTAAATAAGCAAAATTGCCGCATTTGGAGTGAAGAGCAACCAGAAGCCGTTCAAGAACTGCCCATGCATCCCGAAAAATGCACTGTTTGGTGTGGTTTGTACGCTGGTGGAATCATTGGACCGTATTTTTTCAAAGATGCTGTTGGACGCAACGTTACAGTGAATGGCGATCGCTATCGTTCGATGCTAACAAACTTTTTGTTGCCAAAAATGGAAGAACTGAACTTGGTTGACATGTGGTTTCAACAAGATGGCGCTACATGCCACACAGCTCACGATTCTATGGCCATTTTGAGGGAAAACTTCGGAGAACAATTCATCTCAAGAAATGGACCGGTAAGTTGGCCACCAAGATCATGCGATTTGACGCCTTTAGACTATTTTTTGTGGGGCTACGTCAAGTCTAAAGTCTACAGAAATAAGCCAGTAACTATTCCAGCTTTGGAAGACAACATTTCCGAAGAAATTCGGGCTATTCCGGCCGAAATGCTCGAAAAAGTTGCCCAAAATTGAACTTTCCGAATGGATCACCTAAGACGCAGCCGCGGTCAACATTTAAATGAAATTATCTTCAAAAAGTAAATGTCATGTACCAATCTAACGTTTAAAATAAAGAACCGATGAGATTTTGCAAATTTTATGCGTTTTATTGTTTAAAAAAGTTCTCAAGCTCTTAAAAAATCACCCTGTAGTTATTAACAATTAATCTAATCGACAACACTTTTCTCCTATTTCGTTTCAGGTATGCTATTAAGATTCTCATAACAAATAGTATTCGATAGTAAGTAAAATTAAGTAAATTTGAACATATCAACAAAATCATGTAATCATATATTTTCGTCATCTCTCTTACGATATGCGTTTTGTACAATGCCATTTTCTCAAAGTGATTAGTGAAATTTCCGAATATAAATATAAACCTAATAAAATATGTCCCAGGATAGCGGTTGAACGCATGAGCCGCTGGTCTTACAAGCCAGTTATCGTATACTCGAAACCCAACCAGGAAGAAAGATTCTTCGTATCAACAGGATCGTAGCGGAACTATGCGATGGTTCAATACGCTGAGAATCAGTTGAAACAGAATGGGTAAATTCCCTTAAAAGGATGTAATACCAAAACTTTCATTTTTGAGTAAAAATATACCATAAAAACTAATGTTAAAACTTAACAAATGAACTTGAATGATAAACTAATGAGCAGACATAATTTCTTTTCCATCTTTCAATGTGCAAACAATCGAGTAATATTCAAATAAATTTCATCTGTATTTCGAAACACGAATCGAAGTCATTGACTTGAAATCTATCAACAATGTTTAAACATCAATTTCATAAAATACCTTCAGACATGCAAGGGAAGGCAGCGACCCGCAACAATTTCGGGGCTCAACAGTGTGTCTGCACGAATTCCTGCATTCAACTAGTTTACGTTGCGGAACATCGTGTGCGATTTCCTAGCGAATGTCTGTGTATAGCGACGATGTTCTTACATGAAATTATCCGACGAGCGGCTGATGTAGAAATGATATACGATTTTAAAATTGCTAGCGTGTCTGGTTCATAAAACTTTAATGAACATGTGTAACAAGGGATTCTTCGTATAATTCAGGATGTCGTGTCTGACCAACCAGGCTTGAAATCGCTTCAACAAGTACCAAGAAAAAAATTCTTGGGAATTCTTATATTTATATATATTCACGAGAGCCCAGAAACGTGCTGCATATTAATGAACGTGTCGGTCTGCTCGATGCAAAGCATTTAAGCGAATAAATGAGGCAAATGGATTACGATTACTACATTTATATACTAAAAAGACTCTGTTCAATATTATGCTGATCTTTAAGGTCCAGGGCTTAAGGGCTGCTAGGATAGCTGTCTGTTGTCGGTAACGGTTTCCAAATGGCTATGGGACACTGTTTTCCCTGTTCAAGTTAAGGCAGGTATCCTATCGAACACGTGAAAATTATTCTAAACTAAAATAGATTTACCGGCTTCCTGTGCAATATGACAAAATGCAAAAAAACAGGAGTTCCGTAAACGTCAATAAGTCCCAGATGGCGTCACTAATTTACAACGCTTCAGATGTCATCTGTCAAGATTTCATGACATTCGGTCAATTTGTAGGTTAGTCATTTTCCTTTCAGTGGCACTACATCAGGAAAGTTAGAAACAATGATGAGAAACGAATTTCGAGTGTGGAGCAGATACTGATCTTTTTTTAAATACTGTACAAACAATGAAATGGCTGGATATGCAGAACACAAACAGTAATGGTCCCAGCACACTCCTCTGCGTACATCCATCAAAAAGGTATTTTTATAGTTTGACCCAACGCTTACTTTAATGTATGAATGAACTCATGGCCTGAGTAAATTTTACTCAAATCCATACTCAAATTTTGACGTATTATTCCAGTTTACGGATTTGAGTAATCGCAACTTCAACTATGAGTTATGTACGAGATTCAATGCGGACTCACCTGAAGGCAGCATAGTCGCAAAAAATTATGTTGCTTGCAATTTGTTCGTGAAATGTGAGAGCTGTATTTGCTAGTCTCTGCAGCACCTGAACCACTGTGGCTCGGTAACATTTGCCGTCATCATCCACCTCTCCATATCTCTATAACGGAATCTTCACCGCTAATTTTAAGCGTAATTCGAATTAAATATTCAACGATTACAAAAGTGGAAATTTCGAGGCAATGAACAGATTTTTATCATCATTAGATTGGAACTTGCTACTATCTGACAACGATTGCAATACCGCTGCTTCGTTTTGGACAATTGACAATGTTTTGTACTCAATCGACCAGTTTGTTCCAAAGAAAAAATTGTCGTCTACCAACTCAACCTCCTTGGTCGAATCCGCTTCTGAAAAGATATAAACGTGTAAAAAAATCAACCTTGAAAAAGCTAACTAAGCATCCGTCACTTCAATTAAGATCACATTACGTATTCGTGAATAATCGATACAAACGGCTAAATAAGGCGCTCTGTTATGATTATCAACGCAGCATCTAGCGCAATCTTACAACTAATGCTAAACATTTCTGGAATGATGTCAACGACTAGAGAAAGGAATCTGGATTACCAACTCACATGTCCTTTGGTGAATTGAATACTTTAACCTCTGCTGGTATTAGCAATTTATTCCGTATTCAATTTAGCGGTGTTTTCTCCGATTAAACTTTGTTTACTTGTTTGTGCGATTGAAATTCTGCGTTTTAAAAATGTCGCGTATTGAAAAGGAAGTGAAAATTAAGGTTCTGGACACATGGCTAAGTGAGAAGGTATTACTATGCCAACTTTGGCGAAGCTGTTTGGAATTCATCATGCCAGTGTTAAAACCATCATTAATAAGTTTGGGGAACAGTATTCTTTGGATGAGCTACCAGGAAGAAGCAGAAAATCCGATTCTTCCAACCCGAAACTGGAACAGAAAAAGGTATCTCTAATCATGAAGAACGAATCAATGTCAATACGTGATTTGGACAAAAAAGCAGGAACGAGTGTCGGAATGATCCAGCGTATCAAGAGGTGAAATCACCTGAAGACCTACAATAAGCAGAAAATATCGAAACAAAGTGTAGAACAGAAGAAACGAGCAGCAACAAGGGCCCGGAAATTGTATTCGCGTCTTCTGCAGTGTCCGGATGCAAGCGGTTTGATGGACGATGAGACTTATGGAAAGGAGGACTCAAAAACCCTTCCAGGTCCACAATACTTTACTGTCTTCGTTGGGGAGGATGTGAGCGATGCGGACAGGTCGATTCAAGTGGAGAAATTCGGCCGAAAGGTACTGGTATGGCAAGCAATATGTTCCTGTGGTTTGAAGTCAACCGTTTTTTACACTACCTGAACTATAAATGCAGAAATCTATCGATCTGAGTGTCTCCAGAAGTGATTGCTGCCTTTATAAAGGGTGATTTTTTAAGAGCTTGAGAACTTTTTTAAACAATAAAACGCATAAAATTTGCAAAATCTCATCGGTTCTTTATTTTAAACGTTAGATTGGTACATGACATTTACTTTTTGAAGATAATTTCATTTAAATGTTGACCGCGGCTGCGTCTTAGGTGGTCCATTCGGAAAGTCCAATTTTGGGCAACTTTTTCGAGCATTTCGGCCGGAATAGCCCGAATTTCTTCGGAAATGTTGTCTTCCAAAGCTGGAATAGTTACTGGCTTATTTCTGTAGACTTTAGACTTGACGTAGCCCCACAAAAAATATTCTAAAGGCGTCAAATCGCATGATCTTGGTGGCCAACTTACCGGTCCATTTCTTGAGATGAATTGTTCTCCGAAGTTTTCCCTCAAAATGGCCATAGAATCGCGAGCTGTGTGGCATGTAGCGCCATCTTGTTGAAACCACATGTCAACCAAGTTCAGTTCTTCCATTTTTGGCAACAAAAAGTTTGTTAGCATCGAACGATAGCGATCGCCATTCACTGTAACGTTGCGTCCAACAGCATCTTTGAAAAAATACGGTCCAATGATTCCACCAGCGTACAAACCACACCAAACAGTGCATTTTTCGGGATGCATGGGCAGTTCTTGAACGGCTTCTGGTTGCTCTTCACTCCAAATGCGGCAATTTTGCTTATTTACGTAGCCATTCAACCAGAAATGAGCCTCATCGCTGAACAAAATTTGTCGATAAAAAAGCGGATTTTCCGAATGGACCACCTAAGACGCAGCCGCGGTCAACATTTAAATGAAATTATCTTCAAAAAGTAAATGTCATGTACCAATCTAACGTTTAAAATAAAGAATCGATGAGATTTTGCAAATTTTATGCGTTTTATTGTTTAAAAAAGTTCTCAAGCTCTTAAAAAATCACCCTTTATAAGAAGCATAGTACACCTCCACTGTTTTGGCCGGATTTAGCGTCGACTCACTATGCCAAAACCACTCTCAATTGGCTTGCGGAAAAGGATATAAATTTCGTTAAGAAAAATATCAATCCACCAATTTACCCTCAGCTTCGATCCATTGAACGTTACTGGGTAATCGTGAACAGGATCTTCAAGAAGACTGGCAAGGCTGCTGGGATCACGCAGGAGTTCAAAAAAATTTGGGCTCAAGCGTCCAAAAAAAGTGATGCAACACTTGTCCGGGAATTGATGAAGAGCGTTCGATCAAATATTCGAAGATTCGTGAAGGAATATCTTAAATTTCTTCCGGTTTTCATTATGCTGAAGTTTAACGTCGTGCAATAAAAGATCAATTTTTAGTTTGAATAAATTATCATTTTTTTTCAATCTTGTAAAGAAAAATTTGTTAGCTCATTTTCGATACACTCCTTAAACAACAAATCTTAACGCTGCCAGTAACGTTCCACTTCGTTCATCGATTGGTTCTCACCCTACGATTACGACTGCTGCCGTTAACAATACGTGTTTAAAGCTGAAGCCATCTTCAAGTGCAGGTCCTGATGGTATACCGTCACTAGTGTTGAAAAAATGCTCTAGAAGCCTTCTTGTACCACTGACGATGCTGTTCAATATCTCTCTTCGACGCGGAGTTTTTCCAGTGTCATGGAAGCTTTCTTGTATTTCCTGTTTACAAGAAAGGCGACAAATCCCACATTTCAAACTATCGAGGTATTGCCGCTTTGTGTGCCGCATCAGAACTATTCGAAATAGTAAACATCAAGTAGACGCTATTTATACGGATTTCTCCGCAGCAAGATTAATCACCATATAGCAGTTGCCAAACTCGATAGGCTAGGATTCAGCGGATCATTCCTTAATTGGCTTGAATCATACCTGACGGGTCTCGATGACCAACATGCGGGCCACCCGCCGGGTATCCGTGGCCTGGGTGTGTTTCCCGCGGACCCATTGATACGTAGAATCGTCATCTGGAAGACACTCGTGTTATATTCAATCCACCGACCATTGCCGATCGCCAGCTGCAGGCTGAATCAGCCAGAATCGACCATTGCGACCGGAATACGTCACTACCCTAATGATAATACCCTAGTTTTAAGTTAGTCGTTAATCAAGATTAGAAAATACCCCTGGCATCTTAGAGCTTAAGCAGTGTGCCTTTAAATATGTTATTATTGAATAAAAAAAAATACCCGACGGGTCGCACTATGTTAGTGAAAATAGGTGACTGTGTCACTTCATCATTCATCGCAAGCTCCGGAGTCCCCCAAGGAAGCCATCTGGGGCCGTTCATATTTCTTATATATCTCAACGATTTGAGTTTGAAGTTGAAGTGCATGAAGCTATCTTTTGCCGATGATTTTAAGCTATTTCATCTCATCAAGAATCCTGATGTCATCGTTTTCTTGCAGTCTTAATTAAATGTATTCCTCAATTGGGGCAACGTAAACAGGATGGTGCTAAATGATTCAAAATGTTTCGTCATTTCTTTCTCTTGCCAACGAATAACGATCGCGAATGGTTACACTATTTCGCAAACCGTCCTAAAACGAGAATCATCAATCAAGGATTTAGGAGTATTACTGGATTCTAAACTTAATTTCAAAGGTCATGTAGAATACACAATCTCAAAAGCATCTAGAATGTTGGGACTGTTCAGCTAAAAATTCGTTCGTTTCGCTTTTCGCCGTCTGCCATGGAGAGATGCATCAAATCTTCCATGCTACGAAAATCGATGTAGACTCGTAAACCTCGATTTGCTGTCTGTTCGCCGGGATACAATCAAAGCTGTTTTCGTTGCGGATTTAATCCAATCCCGAATTGATTGCGCAGATCTCCGAAAACTGCTGGATTTTGACATCCATCGTCGTAATTTGCGATACAATCCTTTTCTGCGAGTTCCTCGCGCTAGAACTAACTACGGTTTTAATGAACCAGTCTCCAGTATGTGCCGCTTATTCAACAGTTGTTCTAACGAGTTCTAACTTCATTTACCTCGCAATATTGTCCAAGAACCTATTTACTAGATTCTTTTCCTGCTAACTTTATTAGTCTTACTGTTTTAATAGCGTTATAAACATACATGACTAACGTTAGCGTTGAAGTTTTAGATTAGGATAATGATAAGATAATATAAGATGATTTTTATGTATTATTTGGATGTATGTTTTCTCTTGATACAAAAGACGAGAAGGTTTTATGCCTGTTGGAGAATGACAAAATTTCAGCTCCAGTGGGCTTTTCCCTTACTATTAAATAAATAAATAAATAAATATATTCTTTAATACTAACGTTGAATAATGTTAGAAAATCTATGTCGTGAAAAAGAGCGTGACCATCAATACATTTTTTTACTTGAAATTGAGTTAGCGTGTTATTCTTTTTAGCGACTGATTGATTTATCTTTCGCGTTTTGCTATCATGTATAAAAAGAAATTGACCATATTTTACATCTACATCGGTTACAAAAAAATCTTGTTGAAAATGGTATCATTTTTGCATTTCTACAAGCGCGAGCTATCTTTAACTAGCAAATCGATATAATTGCATGGTTTTCAAGTGGGTCAACAACGCCTTCGCATCAATTTGCTCCCTTCTTCTCCGATACTGTGGAGAGGTATCCTCACCTGTCCTGATAGACGCTGCTACCATAAGAAAGTTGTACGGAACAGGAGTTTTCTAGATACTGGGTGTGAAGGTGGGACACAACTAATGGTGACTGCAGCCCGGCACTAACAAGCAGAGATAAAGTGTGGCAAACATTTCGCTACAGGTACCTACAGACAGAAATGCACCACGGAAAGCATGCGACGAAGAATTTATCTAATGCTATGCAAATGGCTGATGGTGACAATCAGTTGTGTAGCATCCTGTTGGTTGGTTGCATTTATTTTCGTCGTCACCGACTACAGCACATGATCATACAATTTAAACTGCAGTTATCTTTCTTTTCGTGACAGCGTGAATCTGTTATGTGTAGAACAATCCTCGAACAACAACAAAAAAACACGTATAGTTGTCCAATGCTACCGAGTCCTATCGAAGCCATATATTTTTAGACCTTCTGCTATAAAACCGGAAGAGCTTCTCAATGTTTTCTATGCATCGAAATAAAATCGTTTGTGTAATTAATATTATTATTATGATCACTACGACTGAAAACCGATTTTAACTGATACCAACAAAAATAAATTTTCAAATCTAGTTAAAACAAGATCTAGATAATACTGGGTGATTTTTTTACTAATATCTTTTTGGCAACACTGATTTTAACAGATCATGCGTGAATCGTGTCTTGTGTTATTGTCAAACTTTTCAGTTTGGTCTAAAATTCAATGATGAATGAACGCTCGACTTCCGGTGAAACCCTAAACGAGTGAACACGTCGTATCGTGTTAGTGCGGTGCAAATTCGAGTATTTCGCGAGAAAGAAAGGATTTTCATCCGTACTTCGGTGACTCCACGTTGTCACATAGCGAGGGTTTCACTTGTAGTCCAGTGAAAAGAAAGTCCATTGGACTATAAACGAAAACTAACTGGCAATATAGCTAAATCGCTGTGCCATCAATCGGCGTCATCTCAAGTGAGGTGACGCCACCAGAAGTGAAGAAGAAGAATGATCGCTGGCAAAGTTGGAGGAAGATCTACTGTTTTATCGAAAAGTACAGGTGTGTAATGTTAGAGACATAATAGGATGTCGTGAATATGCATAAAACTGACACTCTCTCTTTATACTACCGAATATCAATTAGTTGATCGATTGTGTTAATTGTGCAAGTTTTGCCCTTTTACACTACTAGAATTAGAAACGACACACCTAAACTACAGTACAGATTAGTTACATTAAACATTATGACACACAAATATTACGAAATAACCAGTATAGTTATTTATGATAAAATAACTAATCAAATTATCTTAGTTTTGCATAACACTGCTAATTTTAATTTTCGATTTACGAAGAAGCAATCTTTATAGTTCTTTAGGTAACCTTTTGAGCCATTAGAACGGCTGATTTTATATAATGTTGTCCACTTTTTGTTTTCTTTCTCTCCAATGCAAACGATTAACAACTCTGCTGCCTGACGCAATCGCTCTAGTTTGAGTTGAAACTAGATTTGCGAACAAACCGCAACACATCCGCTCGCAGTGCCAAATGATGCCAAACCGAATCAATTTCTCTTAAGAGGCTTCTTTTCACGTGATTTCGTTTGTAGCTTTTTCACAAATGGGCGGTTCCAACGGCCACACATATAGGCACTTATACAATTTTGACGTCGATTGTTTCATTTCGAATTTGCATATTTCATTGGAAGAAACTTTCAAGATGATGTACAGGAATCATTTCTGCCTTTTAGTAGGACCAAATTGTGGAATTCTCTACGTTATTTAGCACAGTTTGGAACATTTTTATCGAACGATTTTCGCACAGCGAAAAGTGCACGAAGCAAATCAAATTATTTTGGACTTTCACTAAACTGATGATTTTTACCTTCGATTTGCAAAGAAGTAATCTTAATAGCCATTAGAACGGCTGATTTTATATAATTTTGTCCCCTTTTCGTTTTCTTTTTCTCTAATGCAAATGACCAGCAGCTCTGTTGTATGATGCAAACGCTCTTGTTTGAGTTGAAACTAGCTTTGCGTACAAACCGCAACACATCCGCTCGCAGTGCCAAATGATGCGACACTGGTTTAATGCGTATTCTCGCCTTGACGACCGGAAGGCAAATGAGAACTACGACCTGAGCGTTTGAGATTTTTAACCACGCAGAAGGTGCGCTCTCCGATGCCGCTGTTTGAATGCGTCTTCTCGCCCCGACGTCTGCTTCCATCCAACGCACAAGAAGAAATAATCGATTTTCGACCACAGTTCCCCTTTTATAACGTTCAGGTGAAGATATGTGCCTGACTACCTCAAAATCGTCGTCCTTGCGCGAAAAACCCAAGCGAAAGTAAAGAGTTTTCCGCGTTGTTTTCAAATTTTAGGAAAACTTAATTTTTGAGCAGTTTGGGGTAATCTCACACTGTTCAAAATATTATCATAAATTCCTGATCATATTTTTGATGAAATAGTGAAAAAATTATATTTCTGCCATTAATACAAGTCGAAATATTCACGATTAAGTTCTGCCTATTCTTTCATATGGCTAATTTTGAAAAGGTGCCCCATAGTAAAGTAGGTCGTATTCGCAACAAAAATTGTGTTCAGCATATACCAATGCATAGAAAAAAGGCACTGTTTGGTGTGGATAATGGGCCGGTGGCATTTTTCGAAAGAAACCGGCCGTCTAGTGGTTGGAGAGAGTGTGTTAAAATTGGACCTTGCGTATTGGCCATCGAAAGCGGAACCGCGGCCAACATTTGTCTGAAATCATATTCAAACATTAAATTATATTGATCGTTTTATCGATTCCAATGAAGATTTCATCAATTCTCTCAAATTTTGTGTGTGTGTGTTTTTATATCAAATTCTATACCTCTTAGAAAATCACACTTTATATCAGACTTATTGAGTCTAACCTTGCAATAGAAGAATAATGTGTATGATACACGACCAACAATTAAAAATGCAATTTTCAAACTCACACTCTTTAAATTTGAAAAAATTGGCAACAACTTTTAAGGAATTATCTAGGATTACACAGTTGATGTTAGGATTCAATATAACATTACTTTTAAATCCTGCTTGTCAAACCCGTTCCGAAAATACTTCAATTTGGAAGAAAGTCAACAACCCGGGAATCGCCAATTTAGATTAATACCCTGTTCGCACTATACCGGGACGGGGCCATCCGGGACTATCCGGGACGTTTTTTTTCCTCATCGGCTATGACTGAGCTGCCGGCGTGTGTATGTATTGGAATCCCGGATCCGGGATAAAATCCATTTGGTTGCCACCGATATTCCTGGCCGAGTTTTTTCCAGTGCCGACGGTGTGAAAAACGGCGGCAGCTCAGTCATCGCCGATGAGAAAAAAAACGTCCCGGATAGTCCCGGATGGTTCCATCTCGGTATAGTGCGAACAGGCTATAAACGAAGTTAAAGTTTTCTATAACTATGATCTCATCGTCATGCACATTTAAGAAGTATATAATCGCCCTTATTCTGAATAACGTCGTATCGATTTTACGATCGTATTTCATTTGTATTCCTAATAACGCTAGCAAAATCAAAGGTAGCTAATCATCGAAATATCATCGAAATATCGCGAGTGGCCATTTTCGCCCCGGTCTCCCCTACATGACCATCTACTTATGTCCTACTTAACAAACCAGAACGTCGATATTTTAAATTTCCAAATAACTTGAAACAATACTATTTGACAAATCCTCGTCAAACCAGTTCCAAAAATATCAACATTGTAAGAATTTGCAATCGGAAACAATACATAGTACTATAAACCTAATACATTTCAAATGTCATATTAGTGTGTTGGTATTTATTAGTTAATCTAAACACTGTTATCAAGCGATTTGCTATTATAAACTACATTAAATAAAATACATTTATTTTGTACATGATCTTATAACTATTTCAGGTTTGTTTGTATCAGTTCATCACTTTTATTCAATATAATATAGTTGGCTATTGGCTGAACTCATGGAAGAGAAAACAGTCTAACATAAAATAAAATTTAAATTGGAACTCAAATGGACTTAATGAAATGATGAAGAAGTTTCATGTAAGGAACGTCACGACAAGCAAGAATGTCGCGAACTGGGACATTGGATAGTCTACCATGGGTACGCAAGGAATTTATTAGTGGTGATCCGACATCACGATACTCCACGCATGTCCAAACGACATGATCAATATCGCGATAACCTTCGTCACAAGCACTATGATTAGTCTCGGAAAGGAGATGTGCATCTAACGTGTAGTGATTGGACATGAGTCTGGACATCACACGAATGAAGTCCCTACTCAAATTCAGTCCCCTGAACCATGCCTTTGTCAATAAATCGATGTTTATGGTATCGTTTAATTACCATATGGTAGAATGTTGAATGAATTTCGACAACACGAAGTAGACCTCCGTGTTCATCCGTGAACTGACATCAGCAGTTCAACATAATCTGCTAACGCACTGATGAACTGAATGCGAAACGTAATAAATTAAAAAAAACGTGATTAATCCACCTAGCAGTAAGATGATACCTTTTTTTATCAATCCGCATGTGTTTTTTGCATAAATATTCTTCGGTGTTTTAGTTCTCATGACATTATTTTGATTATCGTCGTTTTAAACGATAAATTGAGATTTTAATCACTCATTACCCTGCAATGTCGAAACTGCAAATCGTATCGAATTTCAATCTTAACGTGTGACAATCGATTGAACATTCCATGAGATGTCGAAGTAAGTTCCACTTTAGAGTTTTTCGTCATTATTCAGGAACTAGCATAACCCAAAAGGATTCGTATGGCCATAAATTAATACGCCAAACAATTTACATCTTCTATATTGGTATGATTTTTAAAAACTCATCATCCTGTAATTCCAGAATCGGATAAAATTCATCAATTTTGAATGGGACCATAAGTCCTATAATTTGATTTTTTGTTTCACCATACTGGAATCGGAATTCTAGAATCGGTGTAGCCCAAATCAGTTAAATTCACCCGAGGAGTGTGTAGGCATCTTTGAGAAATTGTAGTGCGAATTTAATTTTTGGGTACCTTCCGAATCGAAAACTGAATACCGCTTAAACTGAAGTAAATTTATTTGGTAATCGACTATCCAAATCTGTCAACCCGGTTAACTTGATTAATTTATGTGGAATGGACATTTTTATACTATTCACCCTATATCTCCTAAACCGGAAGTCGGATCTGACTAAAAAGTAAGCTGTTTTATAGGATTTTAAAACCTCTCATTTGAATCATGTTGAACGTGG
Organism: Malaya genurostris; assembly: GCF_030247185.1. Classification (NCBI taxonomy): domain Eukaryota; kingdom Metazoa; phylum Arthropoda; class Insecta; order Diptera; family Culicidae; genus Malaya; species Malaya genurostris. The sequence goes on along the minus strand of NC_080572.1, from coordinate 203,077,060 downwards.
ATTTCATTTGAATCTTAGATCGGTTCAGCCATCTACAAGAAAAATGAGTTGCATTGCTTTAATTTCGTTTCACATATGATCCTATGGTTCCGCAATCAGAAGTCGGATCCAAACGTAATTCAGGAACCTTGTTTGGGAGTATACTACTTTTCATATGAATCTGAGTTAGTAGAAAACGGTTTAGCTATCTCCGAACAAATTAAGTGAAATTAGTTGTCACACACGCATTTGCTGATCTCGACGAACTGATTCGAATGGTATCCCGATCAGATGCACACAACTAAATTATCATACCACAAGTATATCAACAGTTGATATGTATAACAATTTGTGTTATTTTGAGATATTTAACGAATGAAAACGGTTGAAAGTTCAAACTTATGATAACAATATAATAACAAAATCAGTTATGATGTTTTATTTTCATTTGCAAGACTCATGATGAAAAAATGAGTTCTTCCGTAGCTTTATGTCGAAATATAATGAGCAGAATTTCAAAAAACTAAAACAAGAAATCACATCACTAAATAAATTATTCATTTAATAAAAAAAAATCATTCAACAATTTTAGATTGAAACGATGCCAAAAGTTAGTTTTCTGTGTTAAATTTGCTATCTAATTTTTTACAACTATTGTTATAAATTTCTGCTTTCGGACTCTGTTACGATTTGGAGCTAGAGTCTTTTTTGTTATGATTTTTGTTATTTTAACAGCTTACCAGCCAAAAATATTTCTAAATTTGTTTCAAAATTTGATCGGGATATGAGTGTTATGTTCTTCCAGCATTTATTAATATAAGTTGTTTAAATCAAAATGGAATTACTTTCAACTTGAAAATGCGGCCAACATCTAGTTTACATGCCATACTCGAACGATTATGTTGCCAAAAACGAACCGTGCTAAAATCGGTCCGAGGCAAAATTCCATGAAAAAGTTGCTGTGCAGTATGTTTGGCACTTAGAAACAATTGTATGTAACAGTATAAAAAATCGTGTTTCTTTTGGCTCGGAAACAGTGATTTATCATCAAACGCGTTAAACTCCTACTACTGGAATAAGGCGAAAGGTCGTTTACACAAAAATATCGATATCTCCGTTAAAAATGGATGGATGTTTAAAAACTATGGCTTGTTGGATAGCTATTACCGTGCGGAATCCAAGTTCAAAACATATTCTGATTTCAAGGTCAGTTGTGACAGATATTGTCAAAAAACTGAAACTGAAACTTTGTATAACTCAAAGAGTAAACATCCGATCTCAAAACCATTCAATCGCGTTCAGGGTGACGGGATGACCTTTCATTTGCGACTAGTTTGATCAAAATCGGTCCAGCCATCTCTGAGATCTCGACCTCTTTATTGACAACACACATACAGACACACACACATACACACACGGACATTTCAACAGACTTTACTACATTTTATTCCTACGACCCATTGTCAAAAGTGTACATTGAATCAAATACAAATAATAACACCCCTAGGTCCCATACAAAGCGGAATCGGAGATCGCCAATGTTTGGTTCACCAAATGAACAAGTTAGCCTCTATTCGTTTTTGACAAGTTAACTATACGACCTCCAATTCGATAGTTTATTTGCATATAAATCTATGCTTTCTTCGTTTCTTCTACATTAGGTTGTTTTTAAAGATGCTTCTTCATAATGACCAAAAATTTTTCAATTGGGCTCAGTTCCAAAAAATTTGAAGGATTCAGATCTTTCTGCTCTAATTCAACACCAGGGCGAATGGTGTCACCATTGCGCGTAGTGGCACTCTGCCAAATCCAGCCAGAAATCGCGGTAACGGTACTCCACTTTCCGTTTGTTGTCTTGGCGAACTGCGACATCTCCTTTTTCCTGAGGTTCTCAGGAATATCAACCTTATCTTTGGCATTCATATATAGGTCTCCAGATAACTGGTTGAAGTTAACATTCACATATACCTTATCATCAATTACGTAGTAGTTTGGGCTTGAGTCGTAAAACTACTCATGCACGAACTGTTCTTTCGTAGCCATTTTGAATACTTTTACGCGCCTGATAAAATCAACTCACAGAGTGTTAACAATATACATTAAACTAACGGATCAAAAATAGAGCAATTCGAGTGTGCGCGGATTTGAGATGGTACAAAAAGAGCTTTTCCAGTTCACGAGATTTTTTTCTCTCGTTTCAAGAGTGTAATTTTAAGTGACAAGCGTAAGGGATGCGCTCTCGAGATCTAGTACATCAATTCAAAATCAATCAACTAATGAAAACGATTATCGATATTCAGAAGTGCATGTCAGTTTTATTATTATTAACGTGACCCAGCTATCCCTTTCCTGACATTACCCACCCAGCACTTTTTTACCTAAATCGTGTTGCGAGTGGTCGAAGGGTGAAAAACTGTTCAGTTGAAACATACAAAAAGAATCTACAAACAGATTCCCACTACTTGGTATCATTAGATCCCGACGAACAAGGATCTTTTTCCCTTACGTCATTCTCGTTAAGGGAATGTTGTTGTTTTATAAACCATTATGTAGGTTTGAAAAAGAAACAACAACATAAAGAGCATTCAGTCTAGCGTTTCCATGTGGGCTGCTCGGCCATCCATGGAAGTTGACCATCAATGTCAATTTCCCTCTCTGAGCAGCCTAGATAGCCGTGTAGTGTCGGTAGCGGTTTCCCAACTGGCTAAGAATAACGCTACGGTCCACCTGTACCGGTGGTATAAGTCCACCAAACAGGTAAGCCGTGTGGCATCCGGCGGAATTATTTTTTACCAAGAATTGATCCACTGGTTTCCTGTTCCATGTCGTAAAAGGCCACAAAAATAGGAACTCCTAAGTCAAGGTGTATTTCCGTGCCGATGGCTGAATGGCTGCAGGAGGTTAAACAATGCAGTCGTGAACGGAATAACTTGGGATTTTCCCTTACTGTGTTAAGCGAAGCTCTGGCACAGTGGACGACTTCTTTCTTCGCAACTCGTGGGATTTAAATGATTAAAACATTTAAAAAAATCCTTACATGGTTCGCTATAGGCGATTATAAGCCAATATATTTGGTTTCTTGTAGTTGTTGTACGGTAAGTGCTGGAGGTGGAGTGTTCGTTACTTTAATTGATAATGGTTAGAGTAGCACAAATCAATCTCCAGCATAAACGTACAGCAACTATGAATCTATCCAGACTTCTGCAAGAAGGTAAAGCTTCTTTAGCTTTGGTTCAAGAACCATATTTCCAAAAGGGAAACTTCTACGTTGGAAAATTGTTAAACCCAGTCTTTGTTGCCTTCAACAAGACCGGAATGACTAATCCACGTGAAATGCCTCGAGCATGCATACTTGCAAATAGTGCTCTCGATGTTTCTCTCATATCGGAGCTCACAACTCGGGATATTTGTGCTGTCACAGTTGGTATGACTATTGATGGCATAGACAGGAAATATGTCTATTGTTCGGCATATTTGCCGCATAACCAACCTTCGCCAAGCGATGACTTCAAAAAGGTTGTATCATACTGCTGCAAAAGTGATTTACCGCTTGTAATCGGCAGTGACATAAATGCTCACCATATCATTTGGGGCAGCACAGATATAAATTCGAGAGGCTCTGATATGATGGAATTTGTGAGCAGTACAAACCTGCACATAGTCAATGCAGGAAACCGTCCAACTTTTGCGAGATCTGGAAGAGAGGAGGTTTTGGACGTAACTCTCTGCTCTGATAGAATTGCGCATGAGTTGGTAAATTGGCTCGTCTCCGATGAGCTCGAACCTTCGTTGTCTGATCATAAGTACATCTTCTTCGATCATTCAAACGTTAAATTTGATATTATCACATATCGTAATCCCAAATCTACAAACTGGGACCTCTATGAAGAGGGCTTGGCGACTAGATTTTACGGGTACCAACCAACAATTGAAACCCCAATTGATTTGGAAAATGTTGTCGACGAGACAAATTCACTCATAGTTGCAGCATATGAAGAGGCTTGTCCACTTCGGATTGTGCGAGCTACTAGAGGAACTCCTTGGTGGAATGCTGAACTTGCTAGACTAAGGAAACTATGCAGAAGAGCTTGGAACCACCGACGCAGAAATGGGTCGGAGGCATTCGTGTCGGCTCGAAGGGCTTACAAAAATGCTCTTCGATCGTCTGAGCGAAGTGGTTGGAAAAGCCTCTGCACAAATGTCTCTAGTCTCAACGAGGCTAGCAGATTAAATAAGTTACTTTCGAAGTCTAAGGACTTTAATGTCAGTTTCTTAAGAACTTCAGATGGTGAACACTTGTCTGATGAAGGTGATGTACTTCACTATCTTTTTAACACTCACTTTCCAGGATGTATGGATCCATCACCGACAGCTCTTCCCGAGACTTTATCAGGTAGTTACGATTCTTGGGCCCTTGCTCGAAGCGTTGTGACGATTGAATCGGTCAAATGGGCAGTTGAGAGTTTTGCTCCGTACAAGTCTCCTGGAAAGGATGGAGTTTTCCCAGTGTTACTGCAGAAAGGGTATGAACATTTCAAACATGTTTTGAAGAAAATACTTACTTTTAGTCTTGCGACAGGATATATTCCAAGAGCCTGGCAGGAAATAATTGTCAAATTTATTCCCAAAGGCGGTCGCAACACTTATGAGGAAGCGAAGAGTTTCAGGCCTATCAGTCTAAGCTCATTTCTTCTTAAAACAGTGGAACGCATAGTCGATCACTATATCAGGAATGTTAGTTTGGGCGTGCATCCGCTACATGGAATGCAACATGCTTACCAGCGTGGAAAGTCCACTACTACCCTGTTACATGATGTTGTGTACAACATTGAAAAAGCTTTCTCACAAAAGCAATCTTGCTTGGGAGTTTTCCTAGATATTGAAGGTGCCTTTGATAACGTGTCTTTCAATTCAATTCTGGAAGCAGCCCGTGGTCATGGCATACCTTCAAGTATCACAAATTGGATACACGCAATGCTTAGCAATCGACTTCTTTGTTCATCGCTTCGGCAAGCAGAGATTAGAAAACTGAGTGTCTGTGGGTGTCCTCAAGGTGGTGTACTATCCCCACTTTTATGGAACCTAGTCGCTGATGGTTTGTTAAGGAAACTTAATAACCTTGGATTTCCGACTTATGGTTTTGCCGACGATTATCATATATTGATGACCGGTATAAGCATTAACACTCTCTTTGATTTAATGCAGCAAGCCCTGCGATCTGTTGAACAATGGTGTTGTCAGGTTGGATTATCTGTAAATCCGGGCAAAACATCAATGGTGCTCTTCACTCATCGTAGGATAATCACAGGAGCTCGTCCGTTGCAGTTCTTTGGTTCAGAGGTCACTGTGGTCGATCAAGTTAAATACGTCGGGGTTATTCTTGACTCAAAACTGAATTGGTCTGCTCACATTGATTTCAGGATTAAAAGAGCTTGCATGGCTTTCGGCCAATGCAGACGAGCTTTTGGAAAATCATGGGGACTCAAACCCAGATATATTCATTGGATCTACACAACTATTGTTAGACCAATTTTAGCATATGGATGTCTTGTATGGTGGCAGAAAGGAGAAGTCGCGACAGTTCAGTCAAAGCTAAATCATCTCCAAAGGATGGTCCTAATGGCGATGACAGGAGCATTCACGACAACTCCTACTGCTGCTCTAGAGGCGCTACTGTGCATTAAACCACTACATGTGTTCCTAAAACAAGAAGCATTATCTTGTGCATACCGTCTTAAGGTTACAGGGCTTTGGAACAGTAACCCATTAGATTATGCTACCAGCCACACTCGCTTGTGGTCTCAAATGGTTACGTGGGATGAGTATTTACTCGCTCCTAGTGACCTAACTCTCACATGCAGTTTTCCTTTCAAAACATTCAATGTGAGCTATCCTTTTCGTGAGGAATGGTTGTCTGGTTGTCTGGAACGACAACTTGATGAACACATAGTTTGTTATACGGACGGTTCTCTGTTGAATGGTCGTGCTGGTGCTGGTGTCTACTGTCGTGAAATGAGGCTGGAGCAGTCTCATTCACTTGGTAGATACTGTACTGTGTTTCAAGCAGAAATCTACGCGATTCTGTGTGGAGTACAATCGGCACTTCAGCAGAGGATCTGTGGTAAGCGAATTTATTTTTGTTCCGACAGTCAGGCAGCCTTAAAAGCACTCAGTTCGAATGACTCACGGTCGAATCTAGTGATCGCATGTCGAACTCAAATTGAAGACCTCAGCATTTCAAATGCTGTTTACTTCTTATGGGTACCCGGCCATTCTGGTATTACTGGAAATGAATGGGCTGATGAGTTGGCTAGAGCTGGTGCAACGAATGATTTCGTTGGTCCTGAACCAGCTTTACCACTTTCAACTAGTTGGATAAAGCACAAGATTCGTTCTTGGGCTGTATCCAAACATGCCAGCTACTGGCGCAGCTTGCAAACTTGCGCTCAGACAAAAGCATTTCTACCAGATTTAAATCTGAAAATGTCAAAGTGTCTACTGCATTTCTCCAAGCATCATTGCAGTATTCTGGTCAGAGCTCTGACTGGACATTGCAAACTCAATTATCACATGGCTACTATTCAACGTGCTGAGTATTATTCGTGTGATTTGTGTGAATGCGATTATGGTACTTCATATCATCTGATATGTAACTGTCCCGCATTGACGCAGCTACGTATCCGGGTTTTTGGTTCTCCATACATGGTTGAGTCTGTGTATGCGGAGCTAAAATTGAAGGATATTCTCTCGTTTCTTACCCAATGTGGTAAGGAGCTATAGTCAGAAGGGTTCATCGTTCTTCCTGGAGTGAATGAATCCCTTCTGTATTCACCTTAAATAGGGTTTAGCAGATTGTTTGGCATCCTTTAGAGGGTGCCGAATTTACTTCTGCTCGTACATACTGCGAATCGTTCTGCATTCTTCCGGGAGTGCAGAATGGTGTCGCTTTTGTAAGATCTTCAAATCCTCTCGGGGGTTGGAGGTTTTATTAAGAGCAGACTGTTCGGGACCTCGTAGAGGTTCAGAATTTACTTCTGCTTTTATGTGTTTTTGTGTCGTCAATTTTTCCCATCCTCCTAGTCCAACCCTTACCATTTCCTTTCAATCCTTCCCTCTTATATATCGGGAAAATGATGCTAAAAACAAATTGATGGCAAGGCACAAATCTCCAAATATCAAGGGGAACGTGCCATTTGAGCCAATTTGTTCTGATTCCTGATAAGGGAATGTTGTTGTTTTATAAACCATTATGTAGGTTTGAAAAAGAAACAACAACATAAAGAGCATTCAGTCTAGCGTTTCCATACAACTATGACTAAATGAAAAGACTCTAAAGTGGAATTGGCAAACATCAGAAAACAACTTATCTGCTGTTCATCTTGTGCCTCTTGTGGGGCCACCTTCTTGTTGATGCCTTCGTTTGTTTGCATTGTAGCCAGGCTGGATTGGGATGGTTTGCTTTCGTCTGTGCCCTGCACCGGTGAGAGCATGCCATCATTTTTAAAATGGTTGCATAAACCGTGATAAAAATATATGCCGATATTCACTGTGATTCGTAGCTGCTTCCGGAGAATGAAATTGGAATACTGCAGATAAATTCATCCATAAACCTTAGGAAAACTGAAATCATTTTCCCCATCGCAAAATTAGTTTGAAGTGAACCTACGATGACACTGAATGGAAAATTGTTTCCGGAAATCCATCTTCTTTCTGTAGCCATCAGCGGCTCTGTCCGCTTTCAAACGATAATTTTATTATACTAATGAAATGACAGCGGAAACGATGAAACGATAACTCAATGTAAAATCTTGTATGCTATGAAAAGTCCATATGGCAATTCCACCCAATGATAGTATAATAGAACGATCATTCTGAATCTAGAAAAAAAAACTTGTTTGAATCAAATCGTCGCTCTAATTCTACTAGACTCAAATCGAACCTCCTATTTTATAAGGAAAAGCATCGGGATCCGTGCCAAATGCATGACGAGCATGTAGCATTATTGGGCGTGACGAAAAAGGCCATATAGCTGTGCTTGGGATTCATCCAGAAAGGTAGAAATGTCACATTTTGCTTGAATACGTTGAACAGCAATATTTCATGTTTGAAATGTTGCTGAAGCAAGTTGCTTGGCATCAGTTTGTTGTTGAAAAGTTGATTGAATATGATAATCCGAAACCCAAAAAGACATGTGGTGAGCCGGCTGAAACGAAATGTTCATATAAATAAAGTAGTGATCTGGTTATGGTGAATAAGAAATGAAACGGTTATGGTGAAATATGTCTCTCAAATAGTGCGTTCCTTTCGTTCTGCCTTTCTATGAAGAAAGGATATAGAATTGCTGGAAAACTTACTTCTGATCGGTGCCCCGGAGGCCCCTAATGTTGTATACCATTTGATTCAGCGCGACGAAATCGAAAAATACATGTGTGCGTGTGTATGTGTTTATTCCTTTTCACGCCTTTCACTTATCATTCGAACCGTTTTAGCTCGTTTCACACAGTAAATCAACTAATGAGAACAATAATTGAATTTCGAAACCCTAATCATCTGAAAATATATCTGCCATAGCCCACCTGCCATTATATAAAAGCAATATAACGATTGCATACATAAATTAATTATACAGAATTTGATAACGGTACAAAACTGGTATCCAAAAAAAGTTGTAGGAATTCGATTGGTGATCTAGAAAAAACAATCATTGTTAAAACCTTATAATTGAAAAAATTTACTTAAATAACTAGAATAAAAAACAGCTATTAATTTACGTTGATGCGATTGGTTCCTTTTTGAACCTGGAGAAGCTAAACCTATTGTCATTTTTAACACTTTTTTATCTTATCTTAATACTAGCATATAACACTATTGTGTTCCACAGATCAAAAGCAATAAATTTTTTTGGTCATAACCCAGGTAGAAGTGATTTGCAAACCAATAACAAATTTTATTATAATTTTCTCAAGAATAGAAATTAACATTATTCAGTTTGAAATAAGAGTTAAAGTATCAATAATCATAACAAAGTCTGCATGAGATAATAGCAAAAAAATATAGATTTCCGTCATTGTAATATCAAAGCAAGAACAAAATATTTATAGAAAACGAATTTTTCAGTTATTTGAAATTCTAGCATCAAGAATAGAATGCTTCTGATGTGCATTTATCTTATCTGAATCTGATGCAGTTTATTCAATATTGAAGATATTTGAAGATAGAACTACTGGATCGATTGAGCTTAATGAATTTCATAATTTGCTTTTTAGTTATATCATCTGTTGTCGACCAAGATAATTCGATGGCCTTCTCATTGCCTTTCTCATTAAGAAAGATTATGCATTCGTTGTGAAAACCTTTTGAATTTTTCAACCGAGGCCAGGAGGGCCAAGTGTCATATACCATTCGAATCAGTTCGTCGAGATCTGCAAATGTCTGTGTGTGTGATAAATGTTGTCAATCAATTTTCTCGAGAATGACTGAATCGATTTTGACAAACTTAGACTCAAATGAAAAGTCTTGTGATCCCATTTATGTACATGATCTTCTATCCCAAAACTATCACTTTTATTCATAGTAAGATAACTGACTATTGGTTCAACTCATGGAAGAGGAAGAAGGCTAGCAGAAAAAAAATTAAGTTGAAACTCCAATGGTCTTAAAGTAATGGTAAAGAAGTTTCATGTATAGAAGACCACGACAAGCAAGAATGTCGCGAACATTTACATTAGATAGTCTACTTTGGATACACAAAGAATATATTAGTTGAGATTTGACATCAGGATACTCCACTCATGTTCAAACGACATGATCAATATCGCGATAACCTTCGCCACAAGTCTCGGAAAGTCCAATTCGAAGGAGACTCGCATCTAACGTGCAGTGATTGGATACTAGTTTGGACATCACCCGAATGAAATCCCCAGCCCCATGAACTATGTCATTGTCGATATTTTAGAAATAACTGAGTACATCCACAAACCCAGATCAACTTTATCCCAAGAAGCTTGCCAGCAATCGGTCGCTCATGAATTGGGCCCTCCATAGCACCCCGTTTGGCTAAATTATCGGCCCTTTCATTGCCTGGAATGGTTCAATGAGCTGGGACCCAGACTATAGTGATTTAATAATTATTTTTCAATATGTCGTTCAGATACTGTCTAATTTTGCCCAAGAAAAACGGTTCGTTCTTGGCAGTCATGTTTGAGCGAATGGCTTCAATTACGCTCAGACTATCAGTGAAGAGGAAATAATGGTTTGGAAATAATGTGGCGAATACACTCAAGCTATAATGAACTGCTGCTAACTCTGCTATATAAACAGATGCAGGTTCTTAAAGCCTAAATGAGACTGAAACATTATTGTTAAACATACCAAACCCAGTAGTCTCTTAAATTCGTGATCCGTCCGTGAAAAACATTTTCTCAGAGTCAATATGCCTGAACTTACTTGAAAATATTTTTGGGATTTCCAACGAGCGTAGGTGTTCCGGGATTCCACGCACTTCGCGCTGCATGGATGTGTCGAAAAATAGAGATGAATCAGGGACATTTAAGAGGGTGTCACAGATAGGAATATATCTTGAAGGGTTGATTTCCTGTGACATATGGTTAAAATATACTGTCATGAATCTTGTTTGAGATTGAAGATCAACTAACCTTTCGAAGTTATTAATAACTAGGGGATTCAGTACCTCACATCTTATTAGCAGTCACGACGAAAGCTCCCAAAAACGATCCTTCAATGGAAGAATTCCCGCCAGAACTTCAAGACTCATTGTATGTTGTTGAATGCATGCAGCCTAAGGCAATTCGCAAACAACGATACTGAATTCGCTCCAGTTTGATAATATGAGAGTTTGCAGCGGAACGAAAGCAAACGCATCCATATTCCATCACTGAAGGTATCGTTGTCTGATACAGTTTTATTAGATCTTCCGGATGAGCACCCCACCAAGATATTGTTTTTGTTCGAAAAAAATTTACTCTTCGTTCGCACTCCGATATCAGATATCTAATGTATTCTCCCCACGTGCATTTGGAATCGAATCACACCCCGAAATATTTGAAAATCAAAACCTGGGCGATAATTGTTCCCAGCATAGTAAGTTATTCTGACAAAAGGTTGCGCTTCTCTGATAAAAGGTTGTGCAAGTAATTATTTATAACTTCTGGTGCCTATGTTGAGCTTGTCTGAAAGAGCATCAATGGAAACTGAATCAAATGTTTCTTTAATGTCCGACAATACAGTTGCCTTTTGTTGTGTTTGAGCGAAAGCAATTTGGATGTCAGACTTGTTGAATAATTCCAACAAGCGTCTTTTTGCGAGGTCAGCCCGATTCAAGTTGAATTTAATTCTGTCCAACCCAGGAGCATTATTGTTACAAGACAAAAGAGCAATAGAAAATTCCATCATTCAAAAAAAGATATCAATGGAACCATAACTTGGGGTACAAATCCGAATGGTGCTCTACGTAGGAACAGAATCTAGGCAAACTTTCCTAGCAAAGTCAAATATCCATTGGTTCGAGTATTCCTCACTCTCATTTCCCTCATTACAATTCCTCATTCTTTTAGCCGTGTTCCAAATAGTGCTCATTGAGGTTTCTCTTGACAAAACTTCGACAATATGTCTCCAATAGCTACATTTCTTGACTATTTGGTATCTATTGTCAACAATTTCTCAAAACTCTGAAGAGTTTCTCCTCCCCTTTAAAAAAAAAGTCTTGCAAGCATTTTGTTTGACATATTTAGCATTGGAACACTCTTTGTCCCACCTAGGATTGGGAGTTAGTCGTAGAACCAGGAAATTGTTTGGTTTGGACTTGACATTTTTCAAGTGCGAGGAGCTCTTCCATTGAATTTAAGATACTGATACTACTACTTTGGTATTTAATCCAGTCAATATTTTTTGTCAAATCATATGGAATATTAACAGAAGTAACAATGCAATTGCTACTGCTTATTGAGACGATGATTGGTAAATGATCGCTACCGTGCAAATCAGGAAATACTTTCCAGGTGCAATCTAGTCGAATTGAAGTCGAGCAAAGGGATAAATCTAATGCACTTCGACGTGCAGGAGGTTATGGGATCCGTGTCTTGCTCTCCATTTTGAAAACTGTCATGTTGAAATTGTCGCAAATATTGTTTATTAAAGAGGATGTATTATCATTGTAGAGGGAACCCCTAGTGTTCCGTGCGAGTCACAATCTCGCAGTATCAACCATTGAACAGAGAGGGCTTTAACCATTTCATTAAGCTATCGTTGTTCAACGTGAGCTTTTGGAGGAATATATGCCGAAGCTATACAAATGTCTTTTTCATTAATGAAGCTGAAGGAATGTTTAATCTATAAAAGTATCTTAGCATTTCTTAATTCTTAAAAGCACTCCACCATACGGAGAGTCTCTATCGAGACGAATAACGGTAAACTCATTAAAATTTTACCATGTTTGATGTGAGCCATGTTTCGCACATCACATTTTTTATTATGTAATAATACTTTAAATGAATTAAGTTTGGACATAATACTTCGACATTTCCACTGCAGGACAGTGATTGAATCATATGCGGCGGACAATAAATAAATGACACAAACCCTGAGAGAATTGGCCGTTGAGCTGGTAACTGCTTGAGACAAGTCCTAGCCATTGGAAGAAATGCCGTTATGAGGGTCTTTAGGGGTTCAGAAATATTGAACCTCTGTGCGTATGACTGGAATGGCCTTTGATGCTTGCTTACAAGTCGGGAACGACCCGAATATTGACTTTGCTCACACCGCAGCGTGTTGCGATTGGCACCAACAAGCTTTCTACTTGTAGCTAGAGTTGTCTTCGTCTCGGTAGCATCCGTTATCTCACGAGCCAGTAACGAAACGAAACACAACCTCTTTGCTTGAATGCTGTTTACTGAAAATGACCGGAACACGATGTTTAAGATCGTTTTAAGATCTAAGATGGCGACTTCTGGATTTTTGATATTCCTTGAAAACCCTTACACTATGAATAATTTTAGATCGGCTTTAAAAAGTAGATTCCGAAAAACGATGGCGACTTCTGGTTTATTGATATTCCTTCAAAACCCTTACAATATTGATATTTGACGTACCGGTACCGAAAAACGGTGTTTGAGGTAGTATTAAAATCCAAGATAGCGACCTCCGGTTTATTGATATGCCTTTAAAACCCTCACAATATGGGTATATTTGGAATATGGGTATATTTTGATAAATAAAAAAATAAACAATAAAGGTCGTTCCGAAATCCAGGATTACGGCTACCGGTTAATAAGTATTCCTTGAAACCAGTCATGGCAAAAACACGGATCCGTTCTGCACGGTACTCACCTTCACTCGTGAGTACACCACCAAGAGTATTGAATGCTACGCTTCGTGTTCGTGTTGAAAAACACACACCGAACGCAGTAGAAAAAGCACCCGTAGCGGTGGTCGTGTAATTGTCAAACACCGGTGCCAGTGATGCCATTTTTCCCTGAAGTAAAATCCGTAGATTCGGTTTCAGGTGTACCTATAGTAGTATATTTAAATTTAACAGCTTGAAGCTCTAAGCCATAAAGACAGGATTCCAAAAATGAGTGATCGGTGATGAATAGATGAACTTTAATTAATAAATTTTGAAGTATTGATTTCAACATCAGACGAAAGATAAAACATTTTAATTTTAATTAATGCTATGAATGACTCTTAGTGAGCATCGAATCATTCAAAATCTTTCTTTTAAGTGAATTTATTGGCCGTTATCAGAAAAAAATGCGCGATTTTATGATTCTCCGTAGATATCTGGAGAAATAATGCGAAATCTGATAATTTCCGGAGAGATAAGGGAAAATCCGTAGATTTTAAAAGGCTCATCCGTAGATCCGTAGAAAACACTGAAATTCGTAGATCTACGGATAAATCCGTAGGGTTGGCACCGCTGACCGGTGCTTGGATTTTCGGGCAGCACTGAAGTCAGTGTTCCTGACTTCGGCAAACACCGAAGCCGATTGTTTCCGATTTTGCCATCTACGTTGCTTGTACTATAAGCTCCTATAGCGCCACGGTGACGAAAAATGCGTTTGAATTAATAATTCTTTTTTCATCAATACGCGTCTGATTGAATTCAATTGATTGACAATATAACCAACGCATGGGTGCCTTCGCGAAATTGAAAACACTCGGCTGCGGTGTTTAACGATACTGAAAACACGCGGTTTCGGTGTATGCCGAAGCTTGAAACACCAGTGCCGAAAATAAAACAGCGCCACGAGCACCGTGGCTTCGGATATTGCGTTTCGTGTTTCTCTTTGTGCACTGGCACGCAATGGCATTCTCAATACATGCGGGGGCGGTGGTTATATGAAGCACGCAGTGCAGTGCAGTGTTTGGACATGCCTGCTTGAAACCCCTTACAATATGGATATTTTGGAAACGGTTTTGATGTGTGGATACCGAAAAACGATGTTAGAGGTCTATCCGAAATCCAAGATGACGACTTCCGGTTTAATGATATTCCTTTGGAATCCTTATAATATGGGTATTTTCTGAATGGGTCTGCATCTTTATTGTAAGAGTTTTCAAGGCATAGCAATAAACCGGAAACCGCCATATTGGATTTCGGAACGACCATGTTTTCCGGAATTTACTCTTCAAATCAGTTGCAAAAATACTCTCTTATTGTAGTGGTTTCCATGGAATATCAATTAACTGAAAATCATTTTTATTTTATGCAAAAACATCGTTTTACAAAGTAGGTTCGTTGGGACAGTTGTGATTTGGTAACGTAACGTAAAAAAGGTGTACTTAAACGGAGGTTATTATCTTTATTCTGAAGTGCAGAAGAAGTATACCAGTTTTACTCGTATTCACGTCATCCAGTTATGTATGTGACATTACCCACCCGCCTTTTCACATGTAGTGAAAATCTATATATATAAAAATGGATGTAATTTAGTATGTTTGTAACGCCATAAATTCGGAACCACTAAACGGATTGCCACCAAACTTGGCACTGGTACTACTCGCATTTCAGAGATGGTTTAGGGAGCATTTTTTATAGGAGAGGGAACGTAGAAAGTGTAATTAACAGGAGGGGGTCATGAAAAAATTCATATAACTTGAAAAGAATCGATACGTTTTGAAGACCATAGAAACATTTTGCATACATTAGATATGACTTTACGGGGGGGATGTAGAAAGTGGCTTTAAAAAGCGGGGTGTAATGATTGAAACGGCCCAATTCCGAAACTATTGAACGGATTGCCACCAAACTTGGCACAGATACTTTTGCTCTTCTTAGAAGGTCATAAGGGTATTTTAATGGGGGAGGGAGCGTAGTAAGTGTCCTTAACAGGGGGGGGGGGGGGGGTCATGAATAAAATTGTCTAATTTGACGAGAATCGATATTTTTTTTTAAACCATAGAAACAGTTTGCATATATTAGATATGATTATATTGGTGGTGGATGTAGCAAGTGCCTTGAAAAAGAGGGGGTGTAATGTTTGTAATGTAATAACTCTGGAACTAATTAACGGATTGCTATCAAACTTGGTACATATACTTATTGCTCTTAAAAGATAGTCATAAGGGGGAGGGAGCGCAGTAAGTGTCCTTAACAGGGGGGGAGTCATGTAAAAATGTGTCTAATTTGACAAGTATCGTTACTTTTTGAAGACCATAGGAACATTTTGCATTCCGTAGGTATGATTGTATGGGGGTTGGATGCACCTTTAAAAAGGGGGGGGGGTGTAATGTTTTTAACGGCATAACTCCAAAACTACTGAACGTATTGCAATCAAACTTGGCATAGGTACTTCTTGCTCTTCAGAAATGATCATTAGGACATTCTCAGGGGAGAGAGTGTGTAGCAAGTGTTCTTAATTTGAGGAGGCCATGTCGAAATTTATCTTATTTAAAGAGAATTGATACTTTTTAAAACCATACATACATTTTGAAAAACTCAAATATGGTTTTAAGGATATTTGTGAGGGGTGAATATAATGAGTGCCTCTAAAAAAGGAAGTTTAATGTAAAGTTTATAGAATTTTCCATAAAACAATACTTCTTGCTGAGTACAAATATTATTAGCGCTCCAGATGATCCTAAGAGCATTTTTAAGAAGAGAGTGGGAGCGGGTGGATGAAGTAAGGGTCTCATCCAGGTGAGGAGTAAGGGGGGGGGGGAGCGAAGTTCCTTAACAACTCAGTAAATTATCGCCAATTTTGGCACAGGTACTTTTTACTATTCAGAGGTGGTCACGACAAGCTTAGATATTCATGAATTCTACGAGAAACGATGCATCTTGACAAATACAGATACAAGGGTAAAGTGTTATAATATGCCCCCCTTAAGAAAATATTGAGATATTTCCAAGTGTATTGATATATTTTCCTCGAGAATGTAAGTATTTCATTGCAATACGGATGAGGGACATAATTTACAATGACTCCAATAGAAAAGATGAGAATTGATTGATATAAACACATTTTCCAAAGCGGCCACATTCTTAGTTTTTTTCGCTCGCCTCAGACATAATGCCCCAGCAGCCGTAAAATATGTCCCACAACAAATCAGTGGCATGACACACAACAAAAGACATTTTATCTCACAACAATGATGCATTATGCTTCTTGAAATGTCCACAAAGTTACTGTTTTGAGATAATCAGTATGTCAAAGAAATGGCTGATAAAACATCTATTTAGTCGAAGCAAAACCATACATCGAAAAGCTGCCAAATGAAATTTTTAGTTTTTTCATACCTTCCTGCAAACGACAACCACCAAACTTGCATAGCAGAAAGATCCTACGGAAAGATAGTGTTAGTGATAAAACTTAGGTTCAGAAAAGTCTTCAATGCTTAAGAAAGGAGAGGGGGCATTTTGGCTATCAGGGGCGCTTTATAAGACTTTCCCCTACTTTTATGTCAATGTAGATTAAAAGGTGTATTTAAGGGAGAGGGAGTACAGCAAGTGCCCCAAACATGGGAAGTGTAAGGTAAAATTGATTGAATAGCAACATAAAACTGCTCAGAGCATTACACTAAGTAGGACAACTTCGGGAATTTTATTCGGCCTTTTCTTCCCGAAACATTTCCGAGCAACGCCGGATCATTCAGCTAGTACCAAATAAGAAAAAAAGTACATGATTCTTAAATACTAATAGATTTTTTATCTTTTCGTTTCCACAGATTCACATCTCACGACCGACAAAGAATCGCCTTCAAAATCCGTCTCTGTAGTGCAACTGAAAACAAATATTACTAGTGGAGAAGATACAAGGTAGTAACTAGTCTAGAGAAGGTGCACGTAAACGTCTGCCACGAATGACGTAGCGGTCGGCTCGAAAACAAGTCTGTGTCACTATTAAGCACATCACTTGTCCCGTATCGACAGAATTTCTGGGCCATGCCAGTGACTAAGCCTGAATCACCAACATCTCTGTCTGAATTACCGCTGTCCAAGTCACCGTCGCCAGTGTCGTCCTGGTCGCTCCAAGGATCGTTCAGCTCGTTATCCACACTGTCATCGCGATCTGGTTCACCGTGTTCGTCGGTGTCGGTGTCGTTGTCACTGCTGTTCTTTCGCAGCGGTGTCCCGTTCAGGAGTAACAGGCCGACTACAATCCTGTCATTAGAGTTAGGCGAACGATTTTGTTATTCTGAGTTCGGTAGAATACACGTGTTGCTATTATCAATACTCGTACTAGTGACCGATTTCTGTTTCGTAGCGAAAAAGGATGGCAATAGGCAATCCGGTTTTATGAGTTGAATAGAGAAGATGTCTGGATTCATGTAGCGGTGAGTTTTATCTCATAGAATCGATTAGATAACTATCTACTACATTGTCAGATTTAAATTAGTATCGTTATTTTGGTGTTATAGGGCATGCCAGCTGTTCTTCCGCATAATAGATTGTTTGAACAGTTTGAATTTAACTTAGTAGACGTAAATGAAGAACAACAGTAGAAGCAAAAAGATGATTAGTTTAGTTGCAGTTAAATCAAGGCAAAACTAAAGTTCAACTGAGTGATCTCTTTATATCTTTGCGTCCTTCCTCTCTCTTACCATTGCTTTCGTATATGTGTGTAACCAGTGGCCCTATGGTGGGCGATCGCGACCGAGAGCGTGAAGCGGTGCGCTGGGAACTGGGGGAAACTACGCCACCCCCGTTTAATAATGGTGGACCGGGAACTACGATGTGCAGCGGTCCAGCAGCACCGGGTGGTAGCTTCGACGATGGAACTACCACCACAACGAACATGGGAGGCATGGGTGGAGGAGGAGCAGGAGGCAGCACTGGTGGCCTCGGTGGAGTTGGCCTACCGGGTGGTGGCGGAATGGTTGGTGGAGGAGGAACAGGAGGCGGTGGAACTTCGGGTGGCGGCGGAAGCTCGAAGGAGGTCCGCTACGCTCCGTTTCCTATACAGTCACCGACACATCCTGCCTCGGCGAGTTTTGCACAAATGTCCCAGGCACCGCTGCAGAGGGCACATTCCAGGTGAGTTATATTGTGACTGCAGTTTTTTTTTTCTTTTTTTTTGCGGAGTAACTGCATTAGATGTGTTCCTTCTCTTCCTAAATCCCTTGTTCAGATCTATGTCATCAATACCACCGGAGCCCTTCATGATCATGCGCTCGAAGGCGCTCAACCGACGTGTGCTGATTAACGTGGGTGGCGTAAAGCATGAAGTATTGTGGCGAACCCTAGAACGGCTGCCCCACACACGACTTGGAAGACTGCGCGAGTGTAACACGCACGAAGCAATATCGGAGCTATGCGATGACTACTCACTGATAGACAACGAATACTTTTTCGATAGACACCCGAAGAGTTTTAGTTCCATACTTAATTTCTATCGTACCGGGAAACTACACCTGGTAGATGAAATGTGTGTGCTGGCGTTTAGCGACGACCTCGAGTATTGGGGCGTCGATGAACTGTATCTTGAGTCCTGTTGCCAACACAAGTACCATCAACGGAAAGAACACGTCCACGAGGAAATGCGCAAGGAAGCCGAAAGTCTGCGGCAACGAGAAGAGGAAGAATTCGGAGACGGAAAATGCGCACAATATCAAAAGTATCTCTGGGAACTGCTTGAAAAGCCCAACACTAGTTTTGCTGCTAGGGTAAGTGTGATTAGTTGGCGATGTCATCGGTTAGTAAGTGTGTTTATCAGCAACGAAAACTAAACTCATCTTTCAAAATGATCAACCGAATATTTCTTTCAGGTATCAAACACAATCCCACACCGCATTGAGTTGTTCGTGTTCCGTTAAGTTATGATTTCAAAAAGACTCATTTTCCCCTTTCACCAGTCTTCGTTTACCTAGGTTCAATCCCTGTTTCGTTTCTTACTAAATTATGATGAAATCACTAGAAAACAAAAAAAACAAGAACTGTCACACTTTCAAAAGACCACTAAGTCCTCAAGCCACCACATCGCCGGGCACAGGGCTTCATGTAGTCGGGCTGTGAAGCTGTTTACTTGCACAAAGGAGCTGTGCACTACAAAAACATACGCTCCTTGTTTAGAGATGGACCGGCGTGGCCGTGTCTGTGCGCTGCTGGCAACGTGCCATAAGCAATTATTTAGAAAGCTGAGTACTACCGGTCCGGTGATCGGATTGAAAATTTCAATTTCCATGCTGCTCAGCTACTTCGCTCTAGTTAAGTGAGAACGAGAGACACACACGGTGAGAGTCACGCTGTGAATAATTTGCCTATCGCAGCGAACGAGTTATAAGGATTATTGAAATTTAATAATTTACCGATATCGATACCTCCACTGGGCAGCGCAATATTACAGGGGGTACCGCGTAGCTGAAGGAAAATTAATTTTGATAATGTGCTGCAGTGTTCCAGTGTTCCGTCGTTTGCGTTGAACACTAATAAGTGAAAACGTTTAATGAATTGGTTGCTGTTTCGGGATCATTACCTCGCACGGCGAGCAGAGTAGCATAAGATTGAAAGTAAAGTTTTTTTTAATGCAGTTCTTACAGGCTTTTAGACTTATTAGAGAGCAGTAATTTTGGGATCGATCCAATTGCATTAAATAATGGGAAATTTTCCATCATCCGATTGTTATATTGTGCCGAAGCCAAACTTATTAGCACCCACTCGATTGTCGGCATCTAATATAATTTACTTCCGAGCTCATTAAAAGCCACTTCTGATATAGCTGCATTAATTTTATAACAATACAAACTAGTGCTTGGTTTGCTTAAACACTCATTCGAAGTATTTTTGAAGGTGTTTTTGTTCTAACAAAAACGCTATCATATGATTTCTTCAGGGATTTGTTAAAAATAGTTGCTGATAGCCGTTGCGTTTGCCAAAATTTGGAAATCACTTTAGCCGTGATTCAGCGAGACACTTGTTATCAAATTTTACATCGCACAACGTCGTTATCATTAGTGAATAGCGCAATTTTTTTCTAGGAAAAAAAATCCACGATAATCGTGAAAAGAATAGCAAAGATCTGAGACTTACTAACTAATGTCGGTTTCGCTTGAGAAAACTGAAACTGACCGAGGGAAGTTTCATCAAACGAACACTTTTCACAGAGCTGTGTTGTTGTCGCACTTAGCATCGAGGGTGGGAGTAAAGCCGATATATGAATCAGGTTCGAAACTGACTCGATTTTCAGTTCGATGACGTCAAAACTAGGTTTTAAACTGGCTTCAAACAAATGAACTTGACATCAAGGATGGCTTTTATCGTATCAAAGAACGCTCACCAGCAACTCTTCACACGATTGAATCAGTGCCATCAAAGAGAGACGGATATCATCGCTACAACAAAAACCCGGCATGGATCGTTTAACATAGAATAGACACCAGTACGAGAGCGAATTTCTCTCGATGACATTTCTGAGAATCAAAGGTTAGCACGCAGCTGTGGGGATCCTCTATGAAGCAACAAACGGTCGCTTATTCTCGTTTCGCGATCCGATTCTATACAGGCAGTTGATAATTGCGATAGAATCATTTTACTATTGCCGCTTATTCTAACTATGTGCATATAACCTTTGTATAAGTTGTGTCTTTGAAAATGTCTGTGAATGCTCCACACAAAGGTTTTGAGATATTGCAACCTAGTATGAGAATCATCAAGTTGAATCATCGATTCGATTTTCAGCGATAATTGTCAACTTGCGATTCTCTCTTGGGAAATTCCACACAGCAACGATCATTATCAGACTGTAAATTTTTTAAGGGCCGTGAACTACTCAGAGTATGAAGTGGAGCGAAGAAATGTAGAAAAATTCTCTCGCGGTTCATGCATTGAGAGACTCGAGCTTTTGTAGCATCTTCTACCGGATTGAAAATGTTGTATACAATATAGATAGCAATATAGCAGCTTCTGTCAAATTCTCGGCAATCACCAACACTGCTCTCAGCTCCACTTGCAAATTGTGAAAACGAGAGTCATGTTCAATGAACAGTAGTTTCAAAATTGTGTTCTTTCATTCATTTACTGTTTCAGTCATTTTCGGTTTTCAGTGTAAACCGAGTACTGTGCAGTGTCGATATTCAACTGAAGCTTCGAGAATCGATAATGACAGAAAACGGTTCACAATGGCTTTTACCTGTTGGTGTTCGTATCTATAGTAGTTTTGGACCACTAAGAGGTTTTAGGGTGTAATTACTTAAATTTTTCATATTTTAGACTCTTTATAACCAAACGTCACAGATTTTCATTATAACGATGAAAGAATGAGAATTGAAATAGGACTCTCTGCAGTTAACATTGATACTCTCTTTGTTTTCAATCAGAGACGAACAAGCTTTGCACTAGGTGAAACACCATTTCGTGTAACTGAGTAGCCACAAGTAAGCGTGTAAACTGGATAAACATTGTTTGTCGCTTAACGTCAGTGGTTTATTTACATGTTCGTTCCAACTCAAATTCGTGTTACTGAAGTTGTAAACAAACCTGATTGATAGCTGTCAAAGATTTCCGGTATCGAGTATTTCGCGAGAAAGAAGGAATTTTTATCAGTACTTTGACGGCGAGGTTTTCGCTGGTAGTCCAGTGAAAAGAAAGTCCATTGGACTTTACACGAAAATTAACTAGTAATATAGCCTAAGTTGGTTGTGGCATCAATCTCAAGTGAAGTCTCGCCAACCAGGAGGAAGGAGAAGAATAATATAGCTGTCAAGCATGAACTTTGTTTATTCGTAACGCCATCTTGTAAAACATAATTGGTGTTTACCGGTAAATTGGTTAAGGCCATCGTCCAAGTACCATGCGCGCGGGTTTTATGAAACTTTCGATGGAAATTTAGAAAAATTTGACAAAACCAAAAACATACAGACCTTTGAAATACTTTTATCTATCTACAGGATGAAAATGGCTGGAAAATTCGGAGGATTTTCCGAGTCTTATCAAAAATAGCTCTGGAAAATGAGTGTTTTTGTGATCTTTCACAATTATCTGGAAAAATAATGCGATGACATAAATTTTTTTTTCAAATAAACCTTATGATGGATACAAAGATTACATTTGGACACATTTTTGGAAAACCTTTTCACGCTTTTCAAAGAAAATTCACGAATTTCAAAAATTTCCACGAATTTCAAAAATTTCCACGAAATCGGTTATATGAAATTCGTTGATTTTTCATGAAAAGCGTGAAAAGGTTTTCCAAAAATGTTTCCGAATGTGATCCTTGTTGCCAGCATAAAGTTTTCTCGAAAAAAAATTTCATTCCATCGAATTATTTTTTCAAATAATTGTGAAAAATTACAAAAAAAGCTCATTTTTTCAGTGCCATTTTTGATAAGACTCGGAAAATCCTCCGAATTTTCCAGCCATTTTCACCCTGTAGATAGATAAAAGTATTTCAAAAATCTGTATGTTTTTGGTTTTGTCAAATTTTTCAAAATTTCCATCGAAAATTTCCTAAAACCACCCGCGCGTTGACAGCAGTAATAAAAGGTACAGCAGTATGAAAACGTCATTTTTTGCAGAGAGTTCGATTGAAAATTACTTGCATAGATTTCTACAGCTAAGATTGGCAATCAAATTTTGGTGTGTATGTGAAAATCAGTAGGAATTGAGTGAGTAATCCATAACTCGATTAATTTTTTACTATTTTTTGTTAGATTTTTTAAATTATTCGATTAGTTTAGTACTCTAATACTAGTCGATCAAATATCAGGCGATTATCTGTGTGGAAACTAACCCGAATTATCAAAACTCTTATGAATCCATCCATACTTTCTCTTCTGAAGAAATATTGCTTTGTAGAAATGTGAAAGCCAATGGAGTTTTAATAATATCACAGACAAAAAAAATAACTTTTGAATGACTTTTTGAAAAACATTTTTGACTAATTTAAAGAACCATCCATGCCAAAAACAGCCCAAATCATTCTCTCATTGCCAAATAAATTTTCATTTTTTTTTGCTGTGAATCCCGATTGATCAAAATTAATCGGAGATAGCAATCAACAGAATTATCTGAGTTTGTTCATATTTGCTATGTTTTGGATCAAAGTAATTTCGGCAATACTTCACTGACCATCGCTCCTTACCATATTGGGTGAGCAACGATAGAGTAGCCGTCAATTTCAACTCACCATACGCATATTCAAACATGTATGGAGTACCAAAAACCCGGATACGTAGTGGCATTCATATAGGACAGTTACATATCCGATGATATGAAGCACCGTAATCGCATTCACACAAATAACACGAATAATACTCAGCACGCTGAATAGTAGCCATGTGATACTTAAATTTGCAATGTCCAGTCAGAGCTCTGGCCAGAATCTTGCAATTATGCTTGGAAAAAATGCCACATGTTCAGATAAAAATCTAGTAAAAATGCTGAAGTCTGACTGCAAGTTTGTAAGCTGTACCTGACATGCTTCGATGCAGCCAACTTACACGAGATAGTTGATGACTGACAATTTCCAGTATCAGAATTTGCAACGGCGTGTGCATCATCAATCTTGTGAGGTCCGGCAATTGATGGCTTTAGATCCACTGGAATTCACATAATATGAAGAATATGAAGTCATCGCTCGGTCAAAACTGATTATACGGCAAATATGCCGAAAAATAAACGTACTTTCTATCTATGCCTTCAATTAGTCAGTCTAACTGTGACACGGAGTTTTAAGCTCCTCAAGGGCAAAACTCACAAATGTACTGCTTACGACTGCTTTTTTGAGACTCCTGCAGTCATTCAGTCATCGGCACGGAAATACACCTTGACTTGCGAGCTCCGTTTTAGTGGCCTTTTACGACATGAAACAGAAAACAAGTGGATCAATTCTTGGTTGAAATTATACCGCCGGATGTCACTCGGCTTACCTGTTTGGTGGACTGGTTTGGTCGGTACAAGTGAACCGTAGTGTTATTCTTAGCCAGTTGAGAACCGCTACCGACACTACCCGGCTTTCTAGGCTGCTCAGAAAGAGAAGTTGACATTGAAGATCAGTTTACATTGGTGGCCGATACAGAACGGTTTGCTAAATCAGTACAAAAATCATTTTTGTATTGCCAAGTAAACTTTCAAGCTATGGGAATCCAAAAGAGCTCTTGAACTGTTATATTCTGCTTTAGAAAATGTTATAAATGTATTACCTCACCTTTGTCAATACATAAAATGCACCAGGATTAGTTAGTCGCCTGTTCGAGGTGCAACCTATTAAAAGCAAAATGAACATCGTTAGCAAATGTAATTAATTACAAGCTCACTCAGTTTCCGTCACGGCTTGCGCGGTACCTTCATGAATAATGACGCTCTCCACAAGAACCACCGTTTCCTCATACCTAGCGAACATTTCTTTGGTTAAGTGGCCTATTAGAGCACCACTCCCAGAGAGAATCATTTTTTTCGCTATCGGAAGTGTTAAAACGCACTTCCGTTCTTTTATTTTCCAATTGTGCGTCAACTCGTTCTTTTTCTTTTTTTTTGCACCAGGTGGTAACTCTAACAGACGTTGCCTGGTACCCAGTCCAATTTCAACTCTGAACATTAATCATTAGTGTAAGTCATCGTGAACCCTACCTTACGTTCGAAACAGTAAGAAGTAAGGAACAAAAACACGGCACGGCATTAAATCGAATGAAAATGAAAGGCATTTTTCCATCTAGGTCAAGTGGAAGTGTGACACCTTCATCGTTTTCTTGTGCTTTGGAAATAGAGCCCTGCAGTTCGCTATTCACCACTGACATAACCACATTATTTACTTATATTTTCTTTCAGCCGCACATCCTTCAGTTAGAGCATCAAACCCACTGCTCACTGAAATAAATGAGTACTTTGAAGGCAAACACATCTCTTCACTTTTATTTCCTCGTACAACATAGCAATTACACCTACCAAAGCACTTCACGTGAACTTTACTGATTCCTATTCTTGGATAGATTTGAAATCCGGACGCTTGCGTTCCTACCGAGGCAAATACATGAATACACATTAGTTCTTAAAATTACGCAAGGGTCGAGAATTCAAAACCAGCTAAAAGTAGGATCAGATTGTATCAAAACAAAACGAACCAGACCGACTTTCGGCGACTTTGACGCTTAACGAACAAACGAAAACAACGACTCAACTGTACATAAATTATATAAAGCAAACTTTTTCCACTTTGTTCAATTCATACAACCGATCTCGATGTTCTCAAATATGCAAACACTTTCGCTTACCATTTTCACTTTCGTTCGATTCGAACATTTATCAAATCACTGCCGCCACCGTGGAAGCTCTGTAACTTTTTTTTTCCGGAAGCCAATGACTCCCCTTTTTCGTTCTGGTTTTGACAGTCTTCGGTTGTACATAAAAGTGGCTCACATTTTTCTTCACTTTTTCTTTCGCAAAACTATGTAAGAATATATGCCGCCACCACACCCTTGTTTCCGGTTTGTTTGTTTTTTTTTCTATTTTCATTTCCCTGTTATCTTATCATCGTTCCGCGAAAAAAAGCGTTTCATAAAAATGCCTTCTTCGTAGCTGCGTGGAAACAATACAACACACGGTACAGTTGGCAACTGCTATGGGAAATCGAAACTTTTCGGACTAATATGACAGGAATAATATGGACACCCTTCGCAACAGGATGACTCCCGTATGCCGGTTTGGCTATTCATGTCAGACAAGGCGTTGTTTATGGTAGCCAAACTATCAAATTTCTTTATCTGGGAACCGGTCTTTTCATATCCCCTCCCCGCAAAACGAAGGGGATTTCTCTTTAGGAAAGATCGGAATGTTACCATGGATGAAATTTGAGATGCTTTGTCGGTTTGATTGCGATTCTAACGACCTTCAAAAAAAGGTGGTTTGTCCACACGTTTAGTAAGATGGAGCTTAACTTCGAAATTTTCATCCTACAGCATTGTTTCGAACGGCACATCATTTAAAAAGATTTTCGTTACAACGGATTTGAAGCAATAGTGGTTAAGAGATTGAACCTTCAACAGCGAGAACTATTTTCAGATATTATTAATTTTGAAGTAGCAATAATTGAAATATAATACGAAAAACATCTTCAGTTGTTGTCTCAACAATAATAGATGCATTCACTACTATTCACAAACGGAGCACATAACAGTTGTTGTACTTTGAATTACAGACAAAAACGACTAAAAGTAAACGATACTCTCAGTCCCGCTCCGAATTTGTTAAAACGACATCCATTTTCAGTCGACAACACAGGCGAAACTGTAACTACAGGACCGTGATTTCTTGTTCGCTTCACCTTACATTCGTTTTCGACCTTGAACGTAGAACGCGTATTAGCAGTTTCGATATTCAACCAATGCTTCGTGAATTGATAGTGATAAAAATCGATTTTTTCAAATTCACCTTTCTTAAAATTATTTGCTTCCTAAAGATTTCTTGGATGTAGTAACGTTAATTTGTCGTATTTAGAACACTTATTGCGTTGCATTGTGACGATGGCCTTGCACGCTGATATCATCATTTTTTCTGTTGGTTGACTGAGAAGAGATGCTTAGGAAATGGTATTGGAAATTGATACCAGTCCAACTCAAATTAAATACACGGAAGTATAAAAGGCAAGAAAGAGAAGAAATTTCGATGATGTACCTACTTAACAGAAGGACGACGACTCATCATACTCTTCAATTGATGTCACGTAGTTACTTGTTTGGCTAGAGTTTGCTTTAAGCAGTAAATTTTGATAGCTAGAGAAAAAACTTTTAGTTTTTATAGAAAAAAAACTCTCAGTTGCCATTAAAAACATTATTTACAAAGCAAAACATAGAAACGACTTCACTGATACTCAACATGCTACCTCTCGTGTTGAAATGTTTTTAAATACGGCCACGTTGATTTCTTCTACTTTCCGGGACATCATTCACTAATTCCTTCTCCACTATCAGATAACTTCCACCCTTCGAAAGACTAGCATTGTATAATCCAGCATAAAGAAATCGTAGATCGCCTCTGCCCAGTGACTGCGGAAAGCAACCAGACTCTGAAAAATAAAAGAGCCTCCATTTACATACAAAACGATGTGATGCATAATTTTCATATCAAAAATAGAAGAAAATGATAAAATTCTCACATATAATGAAAGAAAATGATAATTTTTGGTCTGTAGTATTAAATTCGACTGGTTTTCGTTGAATTAAATGAAGAGTGGACATTTAAATTCGATTGAACTCCCCCACAGACGATATTTCACTTTCGTCTTGTCGTAGGGTAACGAATTTTTTTTAAGCAAAAGACGAAAATGTTTTGGCTCACTTCTTTTATTTAGAAAAATATAATTCACGAACGCGATATTAAATTCGAATGTGAAACTGTTATCCATCCATTAAAAATATGATGAATCACGGCTCAGTTCGCAAAAAACGAAGCATCGCACAAAGAGGAAAGCGCACTTCTTCTCAGTGTTGAATAGATAGCATTTGAGTGTGTGCTTGTGGTTAAAGCAGCTGACGCGAGTGAAACACATTCTCTTCGCATGAATCGCTCTCACGCGCTCTCGTCTAAATACACCCAAGTGACCACTGGCGCGTGATGGTGAGCGAATACTTCTGTGAACTTCAATTAATAGAGAGTAGATCTGGCCTTGCTATGAAAAATTTGCAAGGAAAACCGAAATTTTTAAGATAAATTGTTTTTTTTGCTGATTTTGCGTGTCCACGCTTCTTCTACGCAAACCATACAGCAGAGTGCTCACCGGCGTGTACACCTCTTTGAAAGTATCTGCATCCACCTCAGAGAATTTATTAGCTAATGCTCTAGCACTTAGGTGCGATTCAGTGGAGGAGGTAAAAGGAAATAAACAAACGCACTCATGATGCGTGCACACTTTAAACAACAGTGGTGTATAAATGTGAAAGAGAAGAGCTCTCGTTGAAGTTGTCAGTGCGAGGGGAGAAATTTTGCTTGCTCTTCGTCACACAGAGGAGATGGACATCTCTGCCTGTTATCTCGGAGCAACAGCAATTGACACATCCGTATTTAATGAGTAAATAAATACTTATCCCAAAAAAGAAAAGCGGAAAAAATAACGATTTATTTTTCCACATACACAGAAAGAAATAGTGAAATTTACACGAGATGTAAATCAATAGTAACATGGAATAGACATGGCTTGAATCGAAATTTTGATTGAAAACCTTCATCGATGCAAAACTAAATTGAATTGCATTGAATTTTCAATGAATATAACTGTATCTTTCAATTAACGCTTATTGTGCGATTAAATTGTATTGAAACGTACAGAATTGTGAAGTATTTTTATGTTTAATTACCTGCTCCAAATATGTGCATGAAAATAGATGTAAATTCACAAAAAAATTTTATCTGTGTAATCTTTTTTCGGCTTTTATCAACTCGTCCAAGAATACGTTTTCTTGAAGTCTGCAAAAAAGCCCTCAGTGACGATCCTCTTATTCGTCTCGAATCTATTCTCGGCCAGTAGCA
Source organism: Malaya genurostris (assembly GCF_030247185.1). Classification (NCBI taxonomy): domain Eukaryota; kingdom Metazoa; phylum Arthropoda; class Insecta; order Diptera; family Culicidae; genus Malaya; species Malaya genurostris. The sequence goes on along the minus strand of NC_080572.1, from coordinate 203,048,169 downwards.
AAACAAAGGCTGCAACTCGTAGAGCGAAAAGACCAATTGTGCCATGGCAAGATCGGAAGTGTAAGCTAGTGTGTTGTATCAATGGAACTTCACCGAACCGAGCCATCGACGTCGATTTAATAAGTCGGTATAGTAGAGTGCATCACACCGTGTGAAGGCCAAAAAAGACTAAAATAAATCCGAACATCGGCCGCATCGCACACGAAAGCTTACATTGTGTATCGTTAGAACAAAAGAGTTTGGATATACCAAAGTAAGAAGCACGACGTATACCTGATACTCAAGGGACGGAATATATCGGGATTAGATTTTCAACCCGAAACATAGGGCCAGAGTTTTTTTTTGACCCTAAGAGGTGAATAACCTTAAGGTTAAAGCCTCTATGGTCGAAACAAAAAAATCGCTACAATCGGGTCGATATCGTGCTCAATCGGTCCAATAATCGAGCCGATGCGGGTCGACAAAATCCACTAGATATCTTCTTTCTAGTCGATCAAACTGTTTTCGTCTTCTGCGGAGCACGTTCGTCGGATTCATTTCGACAACGTTGGCTAAAGAACACAAAAACACATCTTCTATGTAATCTACCGGTTACACTTGTTTTTCGGTGTGAACTAACTCGAAATACATACCAGTATAGAATAGAATGCGCCGTTACTTTTAAGATGTTTACAGTCTTATGTATATAAACATGCATTCCCACATGAGATCGTAATTTTTTCACGTTTACCTCCGTAATGGTCATTATCAAGGCACGGAAGAAGAAAAATGACCACGACAAGACGCATTCAACTGTTATTTCATTTCGTGTTTTCTCTTCCAAAAACTAGAAACAAATTACCGAACCGACCGGCATACTTGCTTTCAAAAAACTAACGACAGGAATCGACGGATACTTTAGCAGAAGGCTGTGCAATGGAAAAACTCGTTCGTAATAGCAGCGCCATCTCGGGGTAGGACCGTCTCCTTTCACTTAGGCTACATGTGTTCGATTCTCAATCCCGTGCATAGGGTCAGGAACTTTTTCTGACCCGAGAGGCAAATTAACGGTCGGCGAGGTTTGCTGTAGTGTCCTACGAAAGCTCCTGTAGCAATGCGGTCCTCAGTATGGTGATTAAAGTTCTCTCTCAACCAACTGGGAAACGCTAACTTCAAACGACTATCTAAGTTTAGAGCATGTTCAGCGACTTGAAGTATTAACAAATTGGGTAAAAGAACTAAAACTGAAATAAATGTATCTCCAGCAAGCCGTTTTAGTTTTATTAAATGGTACAGTTCTACTGTCAAACTTTAAACTGCTATACTCTGGTGTTCTTTTTTATATACTTGAACACAAGTAAAAGGCTACTGTGATTGCTAGATTTGTTTTTGTTATCATTTACAAATTTGAATTTTAAAACTGGCATAAGTTATGCATCTAGAGCATGCTCTCAGGGTGTATTCAGTAATGTTCTAGTTCTAGATGCATAATTTATGTCAGTTTTAAAATTTAAATCTGGATATCATAACATGAAAAACTGGCAGCCACAGCAGCGTTTCACTCGTAGCGTATGCCAGTTTTGAATTTGACAGAAGAACTGTTCGAATAAATTAAACAAAAACGGCATGCTGGGGATACGTTTTTTCCAGTTTCAGTTCTATTATAAATCTTCCATATGAAACTTCCAGTTACTGAATTTGCTGTCAGTAAGTCGTTTTAGTTTTATATTTTTGAACAGTTCTAATGTCAGATTTAAAACTAGTATACACTTTCGTTTTATTCAATCTATATTTGAAACACGCTCCTGGGATTGCAAAGTTTTCTGGTAATATTTTCCAAGTTCAAATGTTAGAACTGTCATCAATTGTGCATTTAGCACTACTACATTCCTGAATGGGATTTTAAGCTACTTTGAAAAGGAAGTTGAGATAAAAAAAATCAACTTCCATGGATGTCTGAGCAGTAGCTGAATACAATAACGAGTTTATATAATTAATTTGATCATATATAAAATAAACTTCTCCCCTCGAATCGTTGGAAATGTTTACTTTACTCGTTTATTGTAAGTTAATTAGACTATTAAAACTTCATTTAAAGTCTGATTTGAGAACTGATAAAATTTTTACAAATGATAAACATTTTGGAATGTCAATCTATTGCAAAAAAATGCAGAAGCTAGTGAGTATTCGTCAACGTCGTCTTCCGGCAGTATCGATTTGTTTTTATTACCTATTATCATATACAATTACAAAGATTATTCAAATCCCAGCTACGATTCATGGTCATTCGAGATAGAAGAATACTCCCAGCATTTAGCTTACTTTCACTGTGAGATACTGAACTTCGATAATTGCTATGTTTTGCAACATGACCTATTGACACTTGAAGATGACTTACCTGTACCGAGTTGCCGAAACTCCACCAAACATTGAACACATCTACAATCACAACTGTACGATCATACTTCCTCCCCCGAAGACACCCGCTCAAAAGCTACGGCGATAATTATTATGTTTTGATTTTGATGATCCCGAACAATCAGAGCTTTGATTTCTTCCATTTCAGACGTCCTCCTGAAGCTTTGAACAGTACTGCTCTCTCCGGAACATTTTATGTTTCAGTTCGTTCTACCTACCGATACGGAGAGACGTTTCCTAATTCTGAGTTTTTTTGTTTTTTGTTTTACCACCATTAAACTCCGCGACCTTCCAACCACCACCCAACGGTTCGCGGGAAGGCCATCATTGTTTGCATCCACATTCCCCAACAGTTTACATTTGTAACCGATAGTACATCAAACAACACTCACCGAACGACTCACTAAACCACCAAACACATCGGAAAAATTGCCCCGCAGCAAATCTTGAACAGTTATTAATTACCCCAATCAGATCTTCCAGCCGTCATCCGTAATCTGCTTTTGTTCTATCTCATTTAACACTCGGCTGGCTGAACTGCACCATCGTGCAGGCATCATGTGTTGTTTACGTTGGTTCTGAATTACTTTTCCCATTTGTTCATTTCCCGATTTTCCGTCCATTCCTTTTTGATTATTTAACATATTCGTTCCGCAAAAGTAGCATCACAATTCGATGTTATTTTTTTTATTTATATACGGTCCTTCAGTTTTTACTACTTTTCTGTGCCGATTAACGTTCATGTATGTAATCATTTATCGCTAAACTGCCGAACGTTCAGTGGTGTGCGAAAACGCAAAACACATCCCACAATACCGTTGAAGACAATCAACGAACCAGTCAGCTGAAGCTGGCAAATTTTCCAACCCTCGCGTCGTACGTGCATTGAGCGGTTCGTTGAGTATTTTCAATCAGCCTGCTGTGGAAAATTTGACATCTCCTCACTACGCCGTTCGTTTATCGTCTTCGACCGCCTCCTGAACGTCGCTCGATGGTTGATGTCGTCAAAGTGTTGAATATCGTGTCGTAACCATGGAGCGTATACGATAGCGGAAAAATTTTGTTGTGTGGTGACTTCTAAACGTGGTCAAAATTTGAGCGTTCAAGATCCCGCAAGACAGGGTTTCGGCGCTCACTGCTATATCGACTGTGTTGATTAATATGGTTTACAAGTACACCGCTGTGATGTTCAATGTGTCGTTCGTCATTCACGTCATCATTCTCTTACTCTTATGTCATCTACTAATTTCACTTAACCATGCAACTAATTACACATCTCGTATCAACATAATAACTGTAAAACAAACTGTAATATTTATTTCGGAATGGGCAAATGCGATATAACCAGGCGGCAGGGGTGCTGTAGAATCCTCGATATGAAAAAAAAACACTTAACGACCGATGAAATCCGGGGAGAAGCACCAACAGCTGTGGGCAGGTAGTTTCCTGCTAAAAAAACGCAGGAAGTTAACTGCCCATCATACTGCGGGGTGCTTCTCTCGATCCAACACCTAAAACAACAAAATAACAATCCCACGGAGTCGGATTTCACTGCGTTTCCTAGCAGCAAAAGTTTCATTCCTTGAGAATCGTCTACCGTCGAAAGGGAGTCAATCCAAATGAACCCAGTAACATTTGTTGTGCACTGATAAAAAACAATAGTAGGTTTATTAAAAAACGTGATCCCCTCTTCCAGTAACAAACTGTTCCATTTTCAGTTTATTTCCAAATTTTTCACCTACTTAAAGTTTCATCGGCGACCGTTTGTTTGAAATGTCCCTCTCTTTATAACCGTAGTGATTCCATAGTACAAAATTAATCCTTTTTTAATTACCACCTAGGAAAGTTGCATCCCCATTTTGATATGTTACTTTGTTTTGGTGTTGAATTGATTCACTAATCACGTGTAATATACTTTTGTTCGTAAGACTCGTACCATTTTCCACTAAATAGATTTAACTAGTGCAAGATCAAGTACCACTGACTGTGTGTGTGTTCATTGGTAAGTTTACTTTGCGTTTAATGTGATGTTTCTAAAGAACAACACTCGTCAAAGTTCTGGAAATTTTTCTCTCTCTCTCTTTTCATTATCGTTACTTTTGTTGTTGTTTCCTGGTTCCAAAGTAGACTGGCGAGAAAGATTTCTAGTAGTTCCACTAAGCTGCCATTTGGCAATTTCTGGCCCAGGTTCTTTAGTAGCCTACCTTAGATCTTGTCTTTTGGTGATGCATAGCAGCATACAACACACACATAATACTCATAACGTAACAAAGAAAAATCAAAATACATTCGCAGTAGACGACGGAATTAGCCTCCCTGAATGAACAACGCCACCCCTACAGATGTATTCTGCTTTTGTAGAACAGCACTCCTCTGGTGTTCGGTTCGTGTAGGTATAACTTAAGGATGAGGCCCCTCTTGCACTTCCTGCTCAGAATCAAACCGGTAACCGCTGGTTGTTACAGTTAGCTAACCAGTGTCAATCCCTCAACTACCCGATGAACCAGCTTCAAACCAGCTTTTTCATTACAATAATCAGCCTTGTAAATAACCGATTAGGTATACTCTTGTACATTCAGTTTCAAATAACCGTTCCATCCCATACAGGATCACTCGAATCTGTAAAAAAAATCTGTAAATTCGAAAATGTAGCATCTCGGAATCTGAGGCTAAGTTTAAAGTTAAAAAACGAACAAAAATTGAGTTACTAAAGATAATTTTGATTTTCTTTAACCAACCACGCAAGTTTCATTATCGGTTCGATAGTTCTGTTCCCTGACTGCTTTACCGATTGCATTTCCAGTAACGCAATTTGAAGCTTCCAACCCGAAAACCAAACACCCCAGTCTACAAATTTCCACTATTTTATACCACACACGCACACCACCTCGCTGTACATAGCCAAAATCGTGCAAAATTTCCGCTAGATCTGTTTGATGTATTTGTAAATGTGTTGCATGTGAGATGTTCTGTGTGTACGCCTTCGTTTCTTTTTCTGTTTGTATTACCGTGTAGCTTAGTTGTATTGTATGAAAAACTTTTGTACCAAAAAACAAACCCGCAATCAAAATTCTTTTCCGTTTTGCTCTGAAACGTATGATAAATAAAGAGCAATTCTGGGTCAAATAACAGCAAAGAAACGAAACCACACGAAGAAAATAAAACAACAACAAAAGGTCTGTCGCAAATGGACGACGACGCCGACGACGTTTTGATGAGTGAGAAGAAAATTTGCACCGACACATATTGATGGGTCTTTCCTCGGTTGCACCCCTTTTTTTGTTCAGTTGTTAGTAAAGTTGTTTGTCAGCAACAGCACCGTCGTGGTGACGCGTCTTCCACGGGAAAAACGAAACGCGAATGGTTTTTTGTTACACTAGATGTACGGATAAAAATGCTGCTCGGATTTTGTTTTTGTTCTGTTTTGATAAACAGTATTCAATAACTTTGGGTAAACCAAAATACATTAAAAATCAAACATCTACTTATTGGGTTTATTATTCTTTGGAACAAATCATTCTACGAAAACATTTCTGATTTCATTTTGAAACGACTGATCACGGAATTGGATAACAGTAGCTTACTTTGACAAAGCCCATGCAAGTATATTTTAAAGCAAGTGCGATCGTTTACACTGTAAATTTCTTAATCGGTAGGATTTCTCAGAAAAAGTCCACTAAGAAATTAATTCTGGTAACTGCATATTAGGGGAGAGTGTTCGGTTAACGGCACCCTTTTCTTTTAAACTTAACTTTGGTTGCGAAAATTTTGATAGCACCTAGTATTAAATCACGAAATAAATCGATTTCACCTCATAAATATTCAATCCACTCACCTTTTCGATTGATGCTTTTCAATTTACGATACTGTAAAAAAAGTCATAAAAAACTTTTGTGTTGATTTTCACGCAATTAAAATGTGTTTTGAGCGCAGCAAAAAGTACAAGCGTCTGTTTGCTTTGGTATTAGACACAAAAAGAACGTGCTGAATAGTAGCCATGTGATAATTGAGTTTGCAATGTCCAGTCAGAGCTCTGACCAGAATACTGCAATGATGTTTGGCAAAATGCAGTACACATTTTGACATTTTCACACACATGACATTTGTCGGAATGACGCTATCTGCTTTCTGTCAAAAGTTACGGTGGTACCGGCAACCGAACATCTTCCCCTAATATATTTACGACGATAAATCTCAAAGTGATTAATCCGGGTTTTGCTGTATTTTTTTTGTCTAAGTAGCAGAAGCGATTTCTCAAAACGACTTCGTACTAAGAAAAACATTTTGTATAATAAAAATCCATGGGAATAATTCAAAACTAAGGCAGTTGGGCGCCTTATGAACTGAAGCCGAGAGACATTGAAAAGCAATTTTTCACTTGCGTGCAGCTGACTCAAAGTCAACAAAGAAAAGGTTTTCTACATCGAATTGTTACTGGAGATGAAAAATGGACATTCTCTGATAACCCCAAGAAGAAAAAATACTACGCTATGCCCGGTCAATTATTGCTATCGACCTCAACAACAACACCAAAGCCGATTATTCATGCTTCGAAGGTCATGTTCTGCAACTGGTAGGACCAAAAGGGTGTTGTGTACTATGAGCTACTACAACCAGCCGATCGGTATAGGCTGCAATTGATGCGTTTGAGCCGTGCATTACGAGAACGGCCGGAATACAAACAAAGACATGATAAAGTTATTCACCTGCATTACAACGCTTGGCCTCATGTCGCAAAAATCATGGAAAAATATTGCACGTCAAAAATTCAAAAATTACCTAAGAGGTGGAAAAAAGTAGTAACTAGCGATGGAAGATACTAAAAATTCTTTTTATTATGAAATAAATGCAGTTTTGACCCCAAAAAACGGGCCCAATTAATTTATATTCTCAATACAATATCTTCAAAAGTGTGCTGGAAGCGACAGCATTCTTAAGATTCTGTATTCGACCACATTTTCTGGGTGACTTGAAATTCATTATCAGATATATTTACCGATCATTAAAATCCATTGCTTTTTATGGAAAGAACTTTCTAAAGTAATAAACTTGTTAGAATTAGGATAAACCTAAATTGAACTCTTCCAAGACTCGGAATATGTATAATTTTCAAAAGGATCAGGATCGCATATGCCAATTATTTTAAACATCAGTTTAAAATTGAAAAACAGCATAGCGCATTGATCCTTTCAACATTATTTCTTTGCTATTGCGTTTACAGCAAACAACAATTCGCTGAAACAAAATGTAGAATTTTAATAAGTACGTTTCAGCTAGTTGTGCTGGAAAATAGGTCACCAGATCCTGCCTAAACTGTTACCAGGGATCGAAGATTATTGCTGTGTAAAATTTGTCAAAATGTCAGTGTTATAAGGTCAAACCAAAAACTTTTTTTTGCATTCACAGTATAAATAAGCACCGATGGGTTAAAGACGAAACATAAAACGAAATGTTGAATAAGATTGATTGTAAATGGCTTCCTTTCCTGTGAACATCCGAGAAAAAAATTTTTTACTCTAAACTGATAACGTAATTTCATGTACCAAGCAGTTCCGCAAAGTGCGATTCATCGATTAGTTTTATGATTGTAAAGCTCGACAAAATGTCAATTAATAAAAAAAAAAAACTTTTTTAGCATTGCAGAAACTATCAACATAGGGTACTTTTCCCCGTTTTATTCATTATTTAAATTTGGGTAAAAATTAGTCGAAATGGAATAAAAATTGCCCTTAAGTTTGCTTTAAATTTCGCCCTCGACAACATCAGTGCGTTAGCTGTTCACATTGAACTGCTAGTGACATTTAATAGTTCAACATAAATCGCAAAGTAGACATAAAGTTCAACTCTACTTTGAGTGACAGACTTATTTTGCGTTGGAAACAAGACAATCTGTTCTTTCTTATCATTCTTGGCTTGTATTGCTATGTAAAATTCTCAATATCTTTTAAAATCCAAGAGAAAACCATTTATTTGTTTCATTACAATCAGGAATCAGGAAACGGAACTAATTGGCTCAAGTGGCACGTTCCTCTAGTTATTTGAAAATTTGTGCCTTGCCATAGCTTCTCATAAATTTCCTGATGGGATGGGAAGGGAAGGATAAAAGGAAAATGGAATGGAATTGTAAAGTGGGCGAAGTGGGAAAACAGCACAAAATGTGAAGGAACAAATCATTCTGCATCCCTGAAAGGATGCTGAACGATTTGCAGGTGCCAAAATGCATAGCTAATAAAACCTCCATCCCCCAAGAGGAAGAGAAATTTTACAAAAGCGACACCAGTTTGTACGAGGCGGTATAAGTTCAGCACCCCATGCAAAACAATCTGCTGAAACCTATTTAAGGTCAATATTTCATTCACTCCAGGAAGAACGACTATAGCTCCTTACCACATTGGGTGAGAAACGATAGAATATCCTTTAATTTTAGCTCCGCATACACAGACTCAACCATGTATGAAGAACCAAAAACCCGGATAAGTAGTTGCGTCAACGCGTGACAGTTATATATCAGATTATATGAAGTACCGTAATCGCATTCACACAAACCACACGAATGATAGTCAGTACGCTGGATAGTAGCCATATTATAATTGAGTTTGCATTGTTCAGTCAGAGCTCTGACCAGAATACTGCAATGATGTTTGGCAAAATGCAGTAGACATTTTTACATTTTCAGATTCAAATCTGATAAAATTCTTTTGTCTGAGCGCAAGTTTGCAAGCTGCGCCAGTAGCTGGCATGTCTGGATACAGCCCAAGAACGAATCTTGTGCTTTATCCAACTCGTTTAAGGTGGTAAAGTTGGTTCAGGACTAACAAAATTATTCGTTGCACCAGCTCTAGCCAACTCATCAGCCCATTCAATTCCAGTAATACCAGAATGGCCGGGTATCCATAAGAAGTAAACAACATTTGCAATGCTGAGGTCTTTAATTTTAGTTCGATATACGATCACAGTACAGTACTAACCAAATGAATGAGACAGCTCTAGTTTGGTTTGTATTGCTATGTAAAATTCTCAATATCTTTTGAAATTCGTGAGAAAACGTTTAAAAAATTTTACGTTTCGTCTTCGACTCATCAGTGCACTAACAGTTTAGGTTGAAACACTTCTAATGCCACCTCGCGATTCAACATAAATCGTAAAGCAGACGTAAAGTTGCTACAAAACATTTATGTGTACCGACGTGTCAAAAGAACGGAGCAAATGGACGGCTATGTGGCCGCCAACAGATTGTAGTCATTTAGAGGTTGGGCACCTCGTGGTTTCGTCACACCAGAATAGACGTCAGATACTTCGAAGCACATGAGTGTTTTGTTAACTAGCAAAAACTTCACGTCTGCTTGGTGATTTGTGTTGAACCGCGAGGTAGCATTAGCAGCATTTCAACATAAACTGCTACTGCACTGTTGAATCGCAAACGAAACGTAAAATGTAGTACTAACAACAACCAAACATACAAAACAAACGCAAAAACCCTCTGTGGTTTGCCAAAACCAAGGGCATATCATCCAGACCCGGTAAACTACTTTAGTACGATTAACCTTTCAAGCAATTGCGTTCATATGTAAACAATTGAAACGATACTCCTAACTATTGTCACGCAAAGTTATGCAGTATTTTTGCACTTGAGGATAATCATTCCATTTTCTTTGAGAAAAAAAAACTGGGGCGACTTATAATCGGAAATGTTAAACAAACTACCGTCCACTAATTTGCTGTTCATGTAAATCCATCGTGTGGTATAATTGCCTCATGAAAGGGCGCTCACAATTTCATAATCGAGCAGTATAATGCAAGAACGGCCTAACTGCAAAAGGATTCTAGCAAGATGTTAGAGAACAACAAAACCGACGGGAAATTAATTTACCTCTGTAAATTCGCCATCCAAGCGATAACAAAGGAAATCCTTGGAGAATTCTACGGAATATGTTTAAAATAATAAATTGTTTTGGAACACGGATGAAATTGTGATTTTTTAAAGCCACAAAATTACATACAAGAACTTGATTATGGTGCTTGAGTTGAGACGTTCTTGCACTGAACCATTGATTTATACTATAAAAGCCGTTTCCCGAGAGTAAAAGTACCCTTTGAAAGTTTAACGTTAATTGAGAGTAAACGATTCAGTTGATGAAGAAAACATAACACGTGGTCTCATAGACGATGGTTCTAATTAGTTCGGACTATAATTCAAACCGTTATCGTCAAGATGCCTGTTGCATACCACGGTCGAAAGTTATGCATGATTGTTCACAGTAAAGGGCCCACGTCTGCAGAACACGACAAAACTTACGGTCGTCGAGCGTAAATTCTAACTGATTTATGATTCAACATGAATCAGACATTGTTGTTCACGCAAACATATTTTTCGCTATTCCCAACCGGTTTTTTTAACTTTTAAAAGTTTACCCTGTTCGTCCCTGAACCGAGAACTGCACGAATGCATTCGTGCGAACAGGAATAGCCAAACCAGCCTACCTTGCTTTTGTGACACAGCAAACGTGTCTAACGAACCGGAAACTATGCAAAGCATCAGACATCGTGCAAAGTAACCCATTTTCGCAGATTGCACACACAACAATTTAGAGTGAATGTTTCAATATTTCTGGTGCGTACAAATATCTACGCATTCTCGTTCTGCAGTTCTCTTCGACATCGTAACAATTTCAAATAGTTGTGCACAACACAAATTAGAAGGGACAAATGTTGATTAAAATGAGTTCATGGTTTCATTCATAACTCGTTCAATTGTAATTCAACACTTGTGAAGTGAATAACAAACACTCTACTCTCTAAATGCTATTCATCCTGATCTTCCTGTTGTATAGAAACACAAACATTCCGGCTTCGTGCCACCAACCGAATGGAAGTACTTCCAGCTGGGAGTATTTGTAAACAAATGATGGGTCGCATCATCGACAGTACATTTTCCAGTTGGTGCGTAGCATGCGAGTTGAATCATTATTTATTTTATCTGCTCGGAAACGACCGTCTTCTCGACTAATGGAGTACTAATTGTGCACGCTGAAAATCGATCGCTGCACAAAGCGCCTTTCCATACAGTGTTTCAAATAAACAAACAAACAACCTATCGGCAAGGGCGAGCGGTTTGCTTTGTCCCGGAACAGCACAGAACCGCATCTAGGGTTGGCCCCCGTTGGTTCCCCGGGTCCGAAGCCGAACCTGAACGACGCAGCGAACATCCGTGATCAATTGAGAGAAATGTTTGTTATTGTGGAAAACATACACCTGCTGTTCCTGTGAAAAGATTGGACCGCCAATTAAGCATAGTGGAAAACTGATTTATATGCCATCAAAATTTGGAATGTTCGAGGTAGCCTTGCATTTTGCATATTAAGTGGTTTCGATGAAAATTATATGTGTTATCATTAATACTGAATACTATTAGGTGTGAGGTTGAAGCAGGAAGCTTGTTCAACTAGTGCAACAATTTTAATGTATTGCAATTTATGCAATAAATGTCATTTAAATCCCCATAATCAGCTAATTGTATCGTTCTCACATTCAAACACGTATCTTGGCAATTTATACAAAATATGTTGCTACTGCCTCAACATATTTCATAGATAATTGTTGAGTCTCGATAGCTGATTATACAGCCGAAGCAAAGAAACAGTTGAACAGTAAAACTATTTGTCATCAAACAATGATAATAATTAAAAATGAAACTTTCCTCATAAGATCAGAGCTTCTTTTCTTAAACCACACAATAATCACGTTTTCAAAATGAACGGCTCGGGTCTGATCAAGCAAAATATTTTAGTATGACGTATGACAAAAAACTCATTTTTAAGGATCACATAGGAAGGATCAAATTCCTTCAAGCTTCAGGCGAAGTGTAATAAATATATAAAAATTTATTATCCTCTTACAAACGAAAATTCAAAACTCTGTTTTAAGAACAAATTATTAATTTTGGAAAAAACTTCCAGATCACCAGTACCAATTTGGTCAAATTGTTCCCCAAGAACGCTTCAAACATAAAGAATAAAATTCTGAAAATGATTTTGATGCATTCTCCTTGGTAATACAAATGAGTGACACAGTGACTCGATGTATCAAAAAGTTCGTGTCGTTTTTCCGAAATTTGAAACTTTATTGACAATGCTTACACATTCAATATTCAAAGTATTGTCCATCGCTAGCCCAGACCTTTTCCCATATTTCTGGCAATTTACGGATACCGTTATCAAAAATTCGACCGGTTTGACCGCAATGCACAAATCGATCCATTTTTTGACTTCATCATAATTGGAGAAGTGCTGGTCAGCCAGGCCAAATTTCAATAAACGAAATATAATAGTAATCGGAAGGAGCCATGTCTGGACTATTGTACGGTAGGACTTCCCATTCAAACGATTCTAATTAAACTCAAACCTCCGTTTACAAAAAACTTTTCGTACGTTACCTCTTTTTACGTAACTCTTTTTACGAACCAAAATAACGTAATCTTTTTTTAGAACCAAATACCAAATAACGTTAAATTTTTTTACGAACCTACTTCGTAAAAAGAGTTTTTTGCGTACATCGAAAGCGATTGACGGCTCATTTATATTCCATGGAAACTACTACAATATGGATATTTTCGAAACGGGATCAATAAGTAGATAACGGAAAACGATGTTTGAGATGATTCTGAAATTCAAGATGGCGACTTCCGGTTACTTTATATTTTTTAAAGTCCCTTACAATATGGGTATTTTCGGAATGAATTGGATTTCAAAACAACCACAAATATCTGTTTTGGTACCTACACACCTAATCTGTTCTGAAAATATCCGTATTGTTAGTATTTTCAAGGAATGCCAATAGACCGGAAGTGGTCATATTGAATTTCAGAAACACCTCAAATATCGTTTTCTAACATCTAACAGTTCGGCTGAAAAGTTCGTATCGTTTAATAGAAACACACATTTTTTTGCCAAAATTCGTTTTTATTATTCAACATAATTGCCATCAGAGGCGATACAGCGATTATAGCGATCTTCCAACTTTTCGATACCATTTTTGTAGTACGATTTGTCCTTTGCCTCAAAATAGGCCTCAGTTTCAGCGATTACCTCTTCATTGCTTCTAAATTTTTTACCAGCGAGCATTCTCTTGAGGTCTGAGAACAGGAAAAAGTCACTGGGGGCCAAATCTGGAGAATACGGTGAATGAGGGAGCAATTCGAAGCCCAATTCGTTCAATTTCAGCATGGTTTTCATCGACTTGTGACATTGTGATTGTGAGCTCACGCGGCACCCGTTTTGCACAAAGCTTTCTCATATCCAAATATTCGTGAATAATATGTCCAACACGTTCCTTTGATATCTTTAGGGTGTCAGCTATCTCGATCAACTTCACTTTACGGTCATTGAAAATCATTTTGTGGATTTTTTTTCACGTTTTCATCGGTAACAGCCTCTTTTGGACGTCCACTGCGTTCATCGTCTTCAGTGCTCATATGACCAGTACGAAATTTTGCAAACCACTTACGAATTGTTGCTTCGCTCGGTGCAGAGTCTGGATAACACTCATCAAGCCATTTTTTGGTATCGGCGGCACTTTTTTTCATCAAAAAGTAGGGTTTCATCAACACACGAAATTCCTTTTTTTTCCATTTTTTTCACAATAACAAAAGTAGCTTCACTCAAAATGCAATATCTCACAAACTAATAATCAGACAGCTGTCAAATTTATACCCGTATCTTTTGAAGGTTGGTACTAACTGAAAATGGTATGGATTTAATTCTAGTGGCGCCCTCTCATAGAAACGATACGAACTTTTCAGCCGATCTGTTATTTATCAACTCGGTTTCGAAAATACCCATATTGTAAGGATTTTCAAGGAATATCAAGAAACCGGAAGTCGCCCTCTTGGATTTCAGAACCACCTCGAACATCGTTTTCCGACATCGACTTATTAATCTCGTTCCGAAAATAAAACCCATATTGTAAGGGTTTTAAAGGAATATTAAGAAACCGAAAGTCGTTATTTTGGATTTCAGAACCACCTCAAACATTGTTTTCCGACATCTACTCAACAATCCCATTCTAAAATAACCCATATTGTTAGGGTTTTTAAGCAATATGAATAAACCGGAAGCCGCCGTGTTGGATTTTAAAACGAGCCCAAACTTCATTTTCTTGCACTTACTCTTCACATTCATTCCGAAAATAGCCATATGATGGGCGGTTTTCACATTCATTACACAAAACTTTGTTCACGAAGTAAATTCCAAATAACGAAAACCTTTTTTATGAACCAAATCCCAAATAACGTAAACTTTTTTTACGAACCAAATCCCAAACCAAACTTTTTTTACAAACTACCACTTTTTACGAACCCCCGTTTAGTTCGTAAATGCAGGTTTCGGTGTATGTTTTACCGGCTTTGCAACGTGTGGGTGAGCATTGTCATGTATCTATTGGTGTATTGTGGCCATTTTTCTTGCAATGCTCGGTTTAAACGCATCAATTGTCGTTGATAGACCTTTCCCGTAATCCTTTCACTCGGCAGCAGTAGCTCATAATACACCACACCCACTTCGCTCCACCATATAAAGAGCATGGCCATCAGACCATGAATATTCTGAGCGACCATCGATAATGATGCATAGGTATCCATGCATTGCCCCACGTTTTGGATTATCGGACCCACTTTTCATCGACAGTAACAATTCGATGGAAAAAAATCCTATTCTTTTGTACCGTTGAAGCAGTTGTACGCACGCGAATAAATGGAGTTCGACATCCCTTAGCTTCAATTCATACGGCACCCAATTGCCTACCTTTCGGATCTTGAGTACCTTCAAGTGATTTTTGCGTTTGCGACGTTTTCCAAATCAAAATTTCCACTTCTATACCACGTCCGACACGTTCGCTCAGTTAGAGCATACTTCCACCAAAATACGATTACTTGCAGTGGCTATTTTCTTCATATTGAAATAACTCCCCACAAAAAAATTTATTTGTCACAAAACTCAAAATTTTCCTAGAGAAAAAAGTTACGACGATTAAGACGTTTACAATTTTCCCACAAAAAATATCAGATTGGCGGAAGCAAATGATGTCCTAATCGTAACAATAAAATCATGTATATAATAGAGCTGAAAAGTCACCACTTATGAATGAACACCTACGATAAATTTTAACAATTAACAAAATGAATCAACCATATTTCAATAAATAATCCATTTAAGAAATGCAGACTTCAGGCTGTTCCACAAAAATAACATTATTAAGTTCTTTGTTAATTCATACACTTTAAAGCAAAAATAGTTTAAAATATCCGTTTGGTTTCGAAAAACTCTGCAGAAAAATACAACTTTGGAGGCATTTGGAAATCCATAGTCGTCTTGTTAGTCTCGAAAACCTGTTTTTTTTCGCAGCTACATTTACCTTGTCAGATCATATGTTTTCTTATGCACACTGGCACTTTAGCCGCTGCACACGGTCAGTTAAACCAATTTCAACGACTGCGTGGTTTTTTATCACGTCACGGATTTTTTAAGTGGGTGTCCAATAATTGATTTTCGGTACGTGTCCTTCCTTGAAACATACTAGACCGTGACGAATTTTTCAGTACTGAAAGAGGAAACAAACTGCTGTTCAAATAGTCCAGATCCAAAAGACGCTTCAGCTTTTTCGTAGGTAAATAAAATAAATAACGATACAAATCCAAATACAAGGTGAGATGAAAAAACTGCAACAAAGTAAAACGCCATAATTTTTTCATTTTTTTTTAAATTTTATTGAATGAAAGCAAAAAATGTCGGAAATAACATCAAATTTGAGAATCGGTTTAGATTTGTTCGAATTGGCCACCTTTGGCACGAACTATGGCCTTCAAACGGCCAATGAAACCATCACACGCTGCCCGAAAGTGGCTCTGCGGTATTTTGTCCCATTCTCGGCGAAGCGCTTGCTTGAGATGATCGACACTTTGGTATTTTTTAGTGCCAACCTTGCTTTCCAAAATACCCCAGGCACAATAGTCCAACGGATTGGCATCCGGAGATTTTGGTGGCCATTGTGCGGTGGAAATGAAGCGAGGAACCTCATTTCTTAACCATTCTTGGGTGGCGCGTGCTGAGTGCGATGGTGCTGAGTCCTGTTGGAATGTCCAAGGTCTGCGGCCGAAATGTTTGCGTGCCCAGGGCTTCAGAACTCCCTCCAAAATATTTTCGCGATAGATTTGCGCATTTATTTTGACCCCACGGTCGATGAATACGAGCGGCGAGCGACCATCGGCTGTTATGGCGGCCCACACCATCACCATGGCCGGCTTTTGAGTTCTGGTGGCCAACCGAAGTTGCAAATTTTCAGCTGACCACTCTGGCAAGTAAACACGATCATTTTGTTTGTTTACAAACTGCTGGATAACGAATGGTTTCTCATCGGAGAAAACCAAATTCGGCAGTTCACCACTTTCGGCCAAGCGAAGCAACTCTTTAGCTTTTTCGAGTCTAACTTTTTTTTGCGCATCAGTAAGATCTTGCACTTTTTGGAACTTCAATGGCTTTAGTCCAAGCTCATTTTTCAATATTTGCCGAATGGCATATTGCGATATGTTCAGCTCACGAGCCATTTTTCGGCCACTGCGACGCGGATTTCGTTCAATTCGCTTCTTCACTTTTCGAACCATTTCTGCCGATGTTGCTGTTTTTTTTCGTCCACTTCCTTGACGTCGGGCTACGCTACCAGTATCACGGTAACGAGCGATGGTACGAGACACAAAAGATTTATTCACTTTTAAATGCTGGAGGGCTCTAACGATAGCCACTTGTGGTTTTCCAGCCAAATGCAAAGCAATCACACTATCACACTTGAATTCCATCACAAATAACTTTTTTTCTGAAAAATTCCCACCAAAATGCTTTTGTGCGCTTGTAAATAATATAATGAGCTGTCACTAGAATAAATCTGACAGCTGTGGGACGAGCGGTTTAGAAATGACAGCAGTCTGAAGTTGGTTGCAGTTTTTTCATCTCACCTTGTATTTAAATATGATCAGTATTTGTTTTACCAATTGGACTGTAATATGAATGTCGTGGTAACCAAGTACAGCGAAGCATATTTGAGTTCCGGCTAGTCAATTAGACTTTCTCCTCATGTGTTTTCAAATGCAGAGTAGTTTGATTGATAGAACAATTTGCCCGGTTAGGAGTTAGCTACGGCTTCGAGTCCCGTCTCTGCGGTAACATTTTCGTGGTTTTCATTACATAATTGCACTAGTATGTCAATTTTCCAATCTGCTTTCCCCGTTAAATACTGATCATATTTAAAAATAGCTCAAGACGGCTCTATGTCTAAACAAAGACTAAAACAAAAATCGGTAAATCCTAATAGTTATCCCAGTATTTATCGATCAATTCCAGCTAGAAGCTAATGACTGTTATCTGTACACATCAAATGTAATCAAAGACATCATAGTATCAAGATGTCCAGCTCTCACACTTCACGAACAAACTATAATAAATTTAAAATTAAAAAGCTTATTAATATTCCTTTTCGTGTTTAAAAAAATATAAAATATTGACACAAGAAGAATAATAATCCTACTCAATTTTTTTCTTCATGGTTTCTACTGTATCGAATGATTTCATTAGTATTTTTTCTATTAAGGCCTAAAAGAAGCTAAAGATATAAAATTCAAAGGTATCCTAAATAGAATAAAATATAAACTAGTTAACGCAAATAGAAGGAAGAATTTTAATTCATTTTATCTTCTCATAGTGAGGGTTCAAGTTTAAAACTCAAGTCCACGACGTGGTCTAAAAGCATGTACATGTAGCACTATACTATACTATGGACACCGGCGCGAAAATGTTTTTTCTATCTATGTTTACAACAGCATTGTTAAATCAATCGCGAGTGGATCATTTCAGCGATTACCCATTCAACGAAAGCTGTTTCGCCGAATGGGTCATTTCGATGAAAGGGTTTTTTCAATGAAAGGTTTATTTCACCAAATGGGTCATTTCACCGGAAGGATTATTTAGATGAAAGGGTTATTTCACCAAAAGGGCCATTTCACTAAACACGTTGCTCAACTGAATATATCGTACAGAACATCGTATCGTGAATATATCATACAGAACAGGTATCGCTTAAATTTTGAATTAGTTAAAACGGACGTTAATGCAATGTAATAGCATAATGTATTCGAGTTTAGCGGTCTCTCGAATAAAAACGGCTATTTACTACCTGACATTTCATCGATTATCGAGGAAAATGTGTTAATATTCTTCATCTGAAAATCGAAATGGATTTCAATGCGATATTTAAAAAAAATTCTGTGATTCGATGAAATAACCCTTTCGGCGGAATGACCCTTTCGGCAAAATGACATTTGACGGAATGACTTTTTGAAGAAGCAATACATTTAAAAAAAATATTATTTTGATCTACAGAAAAATACATAAACTACCGTACGCAGCAAATTATATCCACATCAAGTGTAACAATTATTCATAATTGATTATAAAACATCTAACAAGAAGATCCTCAATTACTGACAGATTTGGTAAGATAGGTGTGCCTTTATTACTTCTCTTGCTTAGATCATCGTTTGCATGCCTTATAGCTCGTTTCATTAGTAAAACACTAGATCACCTTTCTTAAAGTTTTTGCTTCTCATTATCAAGAAAAACAGTGAGAAATGAGTCATATTAAGAAGAAAAAATCACCATTTTGTGTTGCTTTATATTGTTTCCACAAAAAAAGAGAGAAAAAACTTTCCATTAGAACACCGCGAATATGCTGAATGAGAATTGAATTAATTTCAAATAATTTTAAATTTGCTTACAACTATTGGAAAGGGTTAATTTAATCTTCGAAATAGGTTGTGAACTTGTCTGTGCTGTTACAAACGATATACCGTTTTTTTTATTCTTTTCCTAGCAAAAATTTCTTTTTTTTTGCAATTCTATCCGTACAATGTAGAAAGGTAAAACTGTTTCGCAAGGAACAGCTACCAATTATTGTGCATCTAAACGGTTTATTTACAATGAAAGCTTCTACTACTGTCGTGCTGGCCTGTTACAATAGCATCATTAAACTGTAAGAGTTCTTAGGTTGTTTCGTTTCTTTGCGTTACCTATTCACGTCCCATTATTTCCTAAGATTTGAGTTATGCACATAAGTTTTCAAACCGACTTAACTAATCCCTTTTTTCTCTCTCGTGACGTCCATTGTCTGCAAACATCAATAACGCAGAACCAATACCCAGTAAAACGTAAAACACCTTGCCAAGTGAACGTACTTCGTCTCTGTTCAATGTGTGTTTGTGATAATCCCGTGTCCGTGTTTGTCGAAGTAATCGCCAACAAAATTATGTTATCCGCGCTTTCAGAGACGTCTCCAGAACCTATGGGAGACCGTTTTCGCAATGAACTAACAACACACATTTGCTATATGAATTTCAATAGTAACAAAAAAATGTATTAACATCAGTTATGATTTCTCGCAACTATTAATCCGATAAAAGCACGACTGCAGACCCTTTCGAAAAAAAAAACAAAATTCTTGACGGTTAACAACTATACACAAAAACCTTTAAATGTAATAGTTCGAACCTCATCCCAGTGTTCCTTCTTCGTGAAATCCTCCCTTTTTCAAGCAGCTCAATGTATATTTTTGTGCCATCAGTTCATTTTGAGCTCGTGATAACAAATAAATAACCCCCGTAATCAATTGGTGTGAGCGAATAATATAGATGTCTCTGTACTAACCGAATTCCGAACCTAATGTCAGCTGTCAGTGTGCGCTTGCCCTTTTTTACGAACGCGATGCCTTCTATCCAGATCCAAAACGAAACAAAACAAAAAACGCTGGCGCCTCTCTAACTTTCGACTTGGACTAATTCTAATTCTTGTTTTTCAAATCATCCGGGCAATACTTCAAAACACTTTAATACAAATATTCTCCCGCTACTAACACCGTTCGACCTTCTCTTCCGGAACCTCCCAAAGCAGCTGGATGATTGAGCGTGGAAAACAAAAAACAAAACATTCTCTATCTGTGCTCCCCTTATTTATCACTTTTCTTGGAATATTCACTTCTTTTTTCAACTTTTCCGAATGACTATAACTTTTCTATCCGCGAGCGCACAAAACAGGAAAAACTTTTCCCTTCTGGGCTAAGCCACTCAGTAAGAGGAAGAGAGAGAGATGAAGAAGTATGCCGAATAAAGACAACAGACGAATGCCGATGATTGGAAATTTAATTTCTTCTTTGACTGGGGCGGGTGAGCGCAGCCCGTGAGTTTTAATTTTATGAAATTATTTTTCGCAAGTTTTGGGATTGCTAACGGATTCCATAACAATTAAGGTGTGATGTGATTGCTTTCCTCGAGTTTAGTGTGAATGAAGTATGATGTAAAGTTCACGTCGATAAAAAAAATCATTCTGATTGGAAATGTCGCTAGCAAGACTAGCTTGCGAGGATCCTGCGAGTTGGGGCAGTCTTTTGGATAATTACATATACGGTAACAAAAAGAATTTTTGTTGGACATTCGATTGAGTGATAACCGGAGATCATTATCTGATGGCGATGCGTTATACTTTGTACTACTCTGGAATACTGATCACTAATTACAATCAAAAGTAAAGAGAACGAATATTCAATGACGTTTAAAATGTCACTATCAAACACTTAAAAACGAGGAGTCGAGTATGAATTCATTACTCAGCACGTGTGGGAGATATTGTGCAACTGCTTTGAATTGGTTCAACATCTCACTCAATAAAGTTATTTATATAAACAATTACAATAAAAATTAAAGGGGACGGGTATAGCGTGATGGGTAAGTCGATGCCTTCCACGCAGCCCACTTGGGTTCGATTCCCAATCCCGCACATTAGGGCCAGAATGTTTTTCTGGTCTGAAGAGGCGAATGACCTTAAGGTTAAAACCTCTTCAATCGAAATAAAAAAAACTGGAATAAAAATTTTCAAAACAAATTTAGAATGTTTGAATTGACACTAAAACCAAAATAGAGGACCTGGTTTCCAGCTTTTTTTCAATGCTGTATACTAGTACACAATGATGCAATGATTGCCAGCTTTCGAAATCTGATCAGGTTTCTGTCGGCTACCAAAACTCTTTTGGAATGGGGAGTAATCTTACTGATTCCTACATTATTAGATCTCCATGCCAATATGAAATCCTAATCAATACAGACTCCAGGGCAATAACCGACTTCGAATTAATTGCGCTTCCAAGCGATAGGTTTGGAAATCTGTCGAAATTGAGTGAGAAAAAATGAACTAAATTGTCAGTTGGTTTGCTTCTCCGATTTTTCCGATATGATTTTAATTTATGTGGAATCAACATTTAGTTAAATAAAATATGTAAATTAAAAACTTCAAGTTCTTCCGATATACAGAACGACTGGCCAATGCTATATACTAGTACAGAATGATGCACATCGGAATATGGTCAGGTTTCTGTCAGCTGTCGAAACTCTTTCCGAATGGAGAGTGTGCTTGCTGATTCCCACATTAATTAGAACTAGTAAATGATCAGTTCTTTTTACAATTCCAGCATAAACTGTTGAAGATTGCTGGAAACCATAAACAATGCCTACTTTAAAAACCATCGTCCGATTTTTAATATATTTTGGATTGGAAATTTAGTTGCATAAAAACATATAACTAAAACCTAAAGTTTTTCGGATACATTAACTAGTTAAGGACCAGCTCTTTCTTGTATATCAACATAAACTGTTGAAATAGGCTGAGAGTCATCAAAGGCCTACCTTGATTTACTTCGTCTATTCCTCTATCTGGAGTGTAAAAAAATGGCGAAAGTCACCGGACTTTTACACTAACACATTCATAAAGCGAGCCAAAATTCAATGACGTTTATAATGTCACTATCAATCGGGTTGATCGAGCACCCAGATACGGGCAGTCAATAAAGAATTCATTCCTCATTCCATCATTTCGATAATGTGGGTGTGCGTTCAATTGAGTAGCTCAGTGAAATCGCTGATAGTAGCGTTTCTGGTTGAATTATCTTATCGTCTATTAAAAAGACAATGGTTTATTATAATTATATACTTCTCGGAAAGCTAACCAGTTCCAAAGAAGATCCGAAGAGAGAAATAAACTTCTTCAGAAGCACAATTACATTAAGTTAAACTTCTGGTTCCGATGCGGAATTTGGTCTTCTGTTCAAATAGACTTCGCAGCCGTTTGTTTCGATATGGGACAAATACAGTACACCATAACCTCACTTTACGCACATTATATATGTATGTATGTATGTATGTATGTATACATATATGCACGTATATGTGCTTGTATATGCATATATTTATACATATTCATAAACACATTAACTCAACCGATATATGTATGTATAAATATATACAAATATATGTACATGTTCGTACATATATGAATACATACCTTATGATAAAAAAAGAACCGGAATTTTCATTTTAAAATTCCCGCGCTTGTCCAATCGGTAAACTTTTATTCTCTCAACGTTGGCAACACTTTTATACACATTCTGTCAAATTTTGACGCATATCGTACGATTAGTTTTTGTTTGGCGTCTATACAAAGAAGTTGAAAAATTTTCGTGTGGCGATTTTTATAATGGATGAAAATTTAGAACAACGTGCGTGCATCAAATTTTGTGTTGCAAATGGATTTAAGTGTTCCGAAACGTTGAAAATGCTAGAAAAGGCCTTTGGTGAATCGTGTCTAGGAAAAACACAGGCATACGAGTGGTATAAACGCTTCAAAGGTGGTCATACAAGCTTGGATCATGATGAGATCCCTGGCCGCCCAACAACATCTGTTACTGAAGAAAACATTGAATCGGCGAAACAAATCGTGTTGCAAAATCGTTCTGTACCGATTAGAGAGATTGCTGTGTTGTTGGGCATCTCTTATGGATCAGCCGAACACATTTTAACTGATGTTTTGGTTTGAAACGCGTCGCTTCTCGGTTGGTGCCAAAAAAGCTGAATTTCATTCAAAAACAGCGTCGTGTTGATGTGGCCAAAGATATGATTTCCAACGCAGATAGTGACCCCACATTCAATCGACCGAATGGCGCTTCGAAGGCGAGCCGAAACCATACATTATAGGCGATTAAGGTCTGAGGACAGAGGGCCACGTGTTGAGTTTTAAATCGACCACGTGGCTCGCTCAACTCCCTTTGCGCATCGTATTTCTCTTGTACTCTCTCGTATATGACCAAACTGTACCGGGTTGCCAGCATACATTTTATTATTTTGATGAGAAGTTTTATCACATTAACCTATCGTATGGGTTGGACATTACATGGATTCCTATGAACAATGAAAAAACTTTCAACTTTCACAAAGATTGAATATCTTTCTCTTTCCTTATATTGCTCTCTCCTTTTTCAGAATGCTATCAGGAAACCAAATCAAAAAATGGTGGATGCATTGAAACTGACTTTGTTTCACAGAAAAATACAAGACTTTATTTTTATCCCGATAACATATATGTTTTTATGTACTATTCGCATCTAAACTAAATTATCTAGACTTTGTCACGGTAGATTTATGATACAAGCCTTCAAAGCCGAGATATTCGATGAACAAGTAGAGGTATGCATTTCCGAGCGTTCCAATTTTCAGCAGTTCTTCAGTCAGAAAAAAATACAACACGACCACTAAACTCAATGAATCATTCTGAAAATTTCACTGAATATTCTCAACCAAATTTCGAAGACATTGTCAGGTGGGTTTTTCTATATTCTGCACCGTTTTCAAGAAAATTTAATTTGAAACGGGGAAATAGCAAAAAACCTACCACGTTACGGTAGCCCTTAAATTAAGGGTTTGGTGTACTGTGATCTCCTGAACATTTATAACTTTCAAGATCGGGATCCGAACATATGTTACCTGGGCTTATGAAACAAATGCCGTACCTCCCGAACCATTAACGCATTACAAAAATATGTCAACATATATTAATCCCAGCAACCAGTTTTTATACTAGATAAAATGAATTTTAAATCACGATCTCACTCCCGCATACGCATGGCTGCCAGACGGCTGACTAAACGCTACTAGCTGTAAAAATATGGCTGGCAGACATCCTGGTGACCGACTGCCTCACCGCTGCCAGATATACAACTCAAACGATACAACCGTATCCACCAAGATTTTTCCGCATTGAAATCTTTGACATTTTCAGCGAAGGTGAAATGATGAAAACGCTCGGCTAACTTAGATACAGGCGACTTTGTTTTGTCAAATTGGATTTGAATCACTTTGTCACTGAATCAATTTTGGTAGCCGTCTGGTGGCCATGGCTGCCCAGGTAGCCAAAACGCTATGCGGGCTGAAGTAAGCATGAGTTAATTATTGCTGTACGCTAATGTACTCTCTCATTGAACATAACTCAAAATTGAGCGACACACCACTCAAATTCATAAAAAAGTGCACGTACTCTAAACTTGAGTTACCACCTATCTAAGGGACGAAATTGTCAAAACTTGAGTAATTTTTACTCAAAATAAGAAAAAAAAATTTTGTTCAAAAGTTGAGTAAGTTCAACTCAAAATTTGAGTTCCTTGCTCTCAAAATGAAGAAATTTTTCTTCGTTAATTTTCATATACAAAGTTATTCTTCTTTCTTTTGAATGCGCAAAATAGTGATTAAAACCGTTTCCTTTTGAACGGTTTTGAGTAAAAATTGAATTATTTTGATATCCTTATGTTGTGCTTTTCACTAAGCATAATTGAAACCATAAAACATTTATGATTGACGTTGATTCATGTTTTCAAAACCGGATCTAGAAACGGTAATGGAAAACGACGTATTCTTGCATTATTTATTTCGCTAAGAATATTCCGAGAATGAAAACGCACTGAACTGCAAGAAGTATTTTTTCCACTCAAATGTTTAAAAATTCAACGCTTACTCTAATGTATGAATAAATGCGAGAGAACTTATGGCAACGAGTTTATTTTACTCAAATCCATACTCAAATTTTGACATATTGTTCCAGTTTATGAATTTGAGTAATCGAAACTCAAACCATGAGTTATGTTCAAAGAGCGTGTAAAGGGTGATTTTTGAATGGTTTTGGAATTGATTTTCAAAAAAACCACAACAAAAATTGAGAAAATTGATAAAATCTTTATTGGAATCGATAGAACGATTAATATAATTTAATGTTTGATAATGATTTTATGCAAATGTTGGCCGCGGCTCTACTTTGGATGGTGCATGCGCAAGGTCCAATTTTGACACACGCTCTTAAACATACCAGCCAAAATCATCAACTAAAGTGCATCTCCGCATTTTTTGGGTAACGAGTGATGACCTCAATATTTAGGTAAATGTAAGTTTGCCCAAAGTGTTGTCATGGCAACTTTTGCAAAGTTTGGTACCCATTTTTTTACGATCATGTCAAAGTTTGAGTAGATAACGACCTAGTTTTGGGTAGCTCGTAGAATTTTTCTACAAAAAAGGTCATCTTCCTCCAACTTTGCCAACGCTAATTCATGATTAAATTATAGTGCAAACGACGATTCATGATTAAATTATAGACCAAACTGAACAAGTTTGACAATGACACAAGACACGATTCACGTGTGATCTGTCAAAAACAGTGTTGCCAAAAAATACCAGCAAAAAATTACCCTTAACAAGTTCCCGTAAATGATTGCAGACAATCTTCTAATTTGAGTCAGAGCCAATTTAGGGCCATAGAAAGGAATTAAATCGGAGAAAATAATTCTAAGTGTCCCAAAATATCGCTTTTTTATGAAACTAGATTAACAATAACAAAATTGATCTAATTTCAATCGTTATCAATAAGAAAATATTGGCTTGATGACTGCTTCAAACTAACCCATTTGAAGATAGATGGCAATTCAACTGAGAAGAATTTCTATATTATTTTGAATTCGTTCTATATGATTAACAACGTCAAACTTACTTCGAATGTCCAACAAAACAAAACCGCATGAATGAATGCCTGCACCTCAAAACATGATATTAAATTTGTTCCAAAAAACCTCCGGTTTGTTGGATCAGTAACTGTAATATCATTTTAAAATAGGATGAATAAATCTCGTAAATAATTTTATGAAATTAAAACACCTTGAAAAGAAGAAAGCAAATTATCCAATTCATGTATCTACCAGAAAAATTAAAAAAAAAATAAGACAAAAGAATCGCTCTCTCTAGTTTTTCCGTTCTGTTGCCTATCTTTAATTGCAGGTAATTGCCGTGATATCTATTCTCTTCATAGTATTATCTACGATAGCTTTGACACTCAATACATTACCGTCCCTGCAATCCGAACATAACGGCACCTCCCAGGACAATCCCGAGCTAGCGATGGTTGAGGCGGTGTGCATCACCTGGTTCACGCTCGAATACGTCCTGCGATTTAGTGCATCGCCGGACAAGTGGAAATTTTTCAAAGGCGGCCTCAATATAATCGATCTGTTTGCCATTCTGCCCTACTTTGTGTCCTTGTTCCTGTTGGAGACCAACAAGAACGCCACGGACCAGTTCCAGGATGTGCGCCGGGTGGTGCAAGTCTTCCGCATCATGCGCATCCTGCGAATCCTTAAGCTGGCCCGACATTCAACGGGCCTGCAGTCGCTAGGCTTCACGCTGAGAAATTCCTACAAGGAACTGGGTCTGCTAATGTTGTTCCTGGCAATGGGCGTACTCATATTTTCGTCCCTCGCATACTTTGCTGAAAAAGACGAGCCTCAGACCAAGTTCGTATCTATACCCGAAACATTTTGGTGGGCGGGAATCACCATGACAACGGTTGGCTACGGGGACATCTACCCCACTACTCCGCTTGGAAAAGTGATTGGTACCGTGTGTTGCATATGCGGCGTACTGGTAATCGCATTGCCCATTCCTATCATCGTTAACAATTTCGCTGAGTTTTACAAGAATCAGATGCGGCGGGAGAAGGCGCTCAAACGACGCGAGGCGCTCGACCGTGCCAAACGCGAAGGAAGTATAGTCAGCTTTCACCATATCAACCTGCGCGATGCCTTCGCCAAGAGTATGGACCTGATAGACGTCATTGTCGACACTGGTGAGTACTTTTACCGTAATCCTCAGACACCCGAACTAATAGTATTTTTTGTCTACCACTTAACACCTAGATCGTAAGTGCTTTCTACAACAAACCCACAAATAAAACAGATAGATCTTCCGTTCGTACTGTAAGGTTCACTGTATCTAGATATTACGTTTACTTTGCTGAAACGAACCACCCAGTTCACTAATCATCTACTCTAGCATGTACTTAATGTAGAGTTTGTTCGGTAATGGAGTAGCTAGATTCCAAACACTTTGCCCCCGAAATCCCTTGATGTTTTGATAGAATTTTCTTTTACTGTATGTCTTTTCATCTCTCTGTTTTGTGTTGCTGGTGTCCTTTCTTTTCTACAGATCTGTATATTCCTGAACTCATGCGATGATAATAGTTTCATGTGTCCATATACAATCAAATGTCATTGCTATACTATTTTTACCACACAAATATATTACAACACGTTAATGCCATTGATATTGAGCAATATCAATTGAAGTAGGCTAGGTATAGTTTTAATAATAACCTAATACATTGATCACCACAAAAAAGCAGGCGTATTCAAAATTACAATTTTATGCGAAATCGAAGCGGAAAAGATCCACGACAACAACAGAAAATCTACCGACAGTGTGAAACAAAACATGCGCCAGATATCCGGCATTCCTGGCATCAGCGTGAAACAGCACCGAAAGGAAGCATATACAATGTGAATCATCGTATTACAACACCCCCGAGTACTGACTACAACCGCAAAATATTAAATTAACTAACTAAATTAGCACCAACACGAGACTCAGCTGCACTGCAGGGCCAAGAATCACATGTGCATGGTGGCGCTTTTGCACGTCAGTTATGGAATCCGAACGGCCTAAACATACAGCAAGACACCTTCGTCTTCATAGCTTATGACAGCAGGTGCATAGCTGCAGAACACATCGGAACGAAAAAAAAAGAGGAAAAGTACTCAGATTTATTCTAACGGCATTTAGCAGTAGAAGATTATTTTGTTCTGTTTTTGAAATAGAGTGGACCCTGAACTGTAACAGAAACTTTTCGTACTGTCACAACAAAAGGATTAGTTCATGTTGACAATTCCGACGAAGGACCACCGAATATAGTTTATTTTGACTATAATGGTTTAGATCGTAAATCCATTTCATATACCTTACAGGCTGGTCAGCTTTGAATTTATTTTAAACATCTTAAACAAAAGCCCCTGATACGTCAACACACGTCAAAATGAGTCATTACTTTCTGCACGATTCATCCGCCGCCTCCACGGAGCGAAAGCTTCCTGCTGGCTCAAATCCGGTCTAGCACCCCAGAAAAGAGTGTTGTACCGCCTGTTTCCTGTCCACTTTTTCGCTCTAGCTAGACCGAAGAGCTCATTCCGGAGGAATTTTTGAATCAGCACACGACGTGACTGGTCGCTGTTAAAATGTGAGGACATATTTCAGCTGCAAATGCAAATTGTTCGCTGAAATTGATACCGTGGGGTGTGTTTCTAGGGCATCAGAAAGCTCCATGTTTAGGTCCTCCAACGGATGCGAACTACATTCGGCGCATACAAGAGTGCAGGATGCACAGGAAAGATTACACACACGCACACACACATACATACACCGGCCCAAGCGATAATTCAACCGCGTGACATGTCTTTTCCGATTAGGTGACCCTACGAAATAAATCAGTGACATCGTTTATTTTTTTTTAACGTAAAAAGAATGTATAAGCCTAGTCAGGGGGAAAATATGGACCAATTCTCGTCTGAACGCGGAAAATATACAAAATATCGCCACCGGCGGAAGCCGTTTGTGAATTGTGGGCAAAGTAAATTCTGTTCGTGGGCAAATAAATTTTTGGCAAATTGAATTTCATGAACAGATTTATTACTTCCGTTCAGTTGAATAGTTGACTCCTGATATGAAGTAAGAATGATTTGTTTTAAACCCCTACAGCTTTAGCCTTTTATTATACTGTTTTTGAATAAGCTCGGATGAGAGGTAATTTGTCTAAAAATTCAACCATTTAACTGCCATATTGGTGATTCAATTGGTTTTTCAATTTATTAAGGGGATTAATATTTCTCATAGGTTATGCAATCACTTGAAAAATCGACTAGTGAAAATGGTCATATACCATTCGACTCAGTTCATCCAGGTCTGTCACTAAGTTTTCTAGAAGGCGGCTGAACCGATTTTAACAAACTTAGATTCAAATGAAAGGTTCCATACGAAATCCGGAATTTCATCCGTATCCGACCTCCGGTTCCGGAGTTATAGTGTAAAGTGTGTTAAATATTGTATACCATCACTTAAACCGGCGAAACAAAAAACGCAATTTTTTTTCTAAACTGGACTCAAAACTACCACCAATTCTGGCTATCCTGGTTCCCGGTTTTCGATTAACGATGGGAGATAATAGTCATACGCTCAAAAATGGATCTCACTCACTTTTGTCAGAGATTGCAGAACCTATATTCCTATTATATATCTTACGGTCACATGGAAGATCTTTTGGTCCTTAGGGCTTGTATTGTGAATCCTCAAACGAACGAAGCAACAAAAAACATCTGCTGTGAACACTTTGCTTGACATAGCTGAATGAGAGACCTTTATTAGAGAGAAACTGGATGCGTGAGAGTATATGCTACTGAACAGACCAATTCCCCTTGCCAAGTAAATTGTCTGTGCTCTCAGTCTCAGTTAACACATGAACTAAGCAATCCATGACAATGTAATGAAATGAAGGGTTCGCTCTCGTTAGTATTGTACGAGAAAGAAGACATTGCTTCACGGCGTTCTACAAGACGCGAAGCAAAGTCATATAGGCAATGTTTACGGTTTATTTTTAAAGTGTAGGTTTACAGAAATCATTTTTAACATAGTATTCGCATCCCAAAACCAAATTTGATCACATTTCAAACATACTTCAAACATTTTATAGCAGAAATTTTGCATTTGAGACCATTTTCAAAACGATCGATTTGTTTCTTGGCAGTTTACACTGTGTATGTATTCTAGAAACACTAAAAGCAATGTTCCTTAAATTAATATTCATCGGAACTAAAAGTTATGAATCTAGTTTCCTCATAGGCATCTACAATATGAGAACCATTCATCAAATGCTAACCTCATGAAGCATAGGTCTCAGCTAGCGGGTATATTCATGAACTAATGAACGAACGAAGCAGCTCTCCTTGCTTGGGTTGCGCTGTGAATTCTACCTGACATACGAATGTGTGTGAATAGCACAGATGGTGAAACCCTTTTGTTCATATTCGTTGCTTCAATTTGTAATACCAAAAATTACTGCATATTTTCGGATTCAACAAATATTTAAACCGTCGGCAAGATCGTATTAAATCTTCGAAATTTGAATAAAAACTAATAGAGTTTGTAGCGACTTCGATTATATCGGTTCTCGGATTCCGGTGCCGGAAGTACATATAATGTTGAACCCACTTCGTTTTCTTAAGGATGACCTACGCGAGCAAAGTACTGTTTCATTATGTATGTTATACTAGTTAATGCACAAACAATTCCTTAATTTCTTTCAAAAAGCGAAGAGAAGCTTTTCGAATAGAATAACACAGTATTATATATGAGAAAGTCATCATTACACCAATAGGAAAAATTGCATTTTCAATACAAAAAAAACTTTATGGATTTTTAACAATTTGCCGGGAAATTATTCTTATTTTTCTATGTACGAATCCGGCAGGAGTAGAAATTGATCAAACAAAAAACGAATCATGTAAATCCGAGCATCCGTTCTTACGTGATGCGATCACAAAGAATTATCTCTGCATTTTTATGTATAGAGAAGATATTTAAGGGGCATTTCACGCAAAATCAGCCACCAAAAACTTTTTTTTTCGGTAAAGACCTCAAAAATATTAGACACGAATTTTTTTGTTTGAATATGGTACGTGGAATTTTCAAAATATGATTTTTTTAAGTTTCGCGTTTACAAAAAAGAGCAATTCCAGGAATGAGTAGACGAAAAAGTGACAAAATCAGAATCGACCTTCTCCGATTTGAATGAAACTTTGCACATGGCTTCAGTATGGCAAACCATAAGTTTAGAACCGATTGAAAGGTCAATCCGACTCACGACTGATTTTTAAAAAGGGCGTATGTATTTTTGCATTTCACAAAAATTGCCTTTTTGAAATCGTTGTAACTCGGAAACTGTTAATTGTACAAAAATGGCGTTCAGGAAGAAGTTGTAGGGAATTTATTAGGTACTCTAAAAAAATTGATTTTTTTCTCAATAATTACAAAATAATCCGAAAAAGTTAAATGAAAAAAAAGCATGATTTTAATTTTTTTTGACAATTTTTATCTTGAAGCTGTTATTAAAATTTACAGATTGATGGCTATCTCATCCGTACCTTTTGAAAAATGAAGAAGTTACAGCTAAAACAATTTACAGATATATTCGAAATTTCAAGTTATCGTTGAAACATAATAATTTAAACAGTAGAATTTTATTCTACAGGTTAAAGGCAATAAATTTGTTCAAGATATCCTTTCTTCTTAAAGTAGCTGTTCTTGAGATACTTGAATATTTAATTATAACACCATTTTTTATATTTCCATGAATTGTTTATTTGCTAGCTATACCTATTAAATTTAAGGTTTTAAGTTTTTGAAAATTGTTTGAGTACTACGTGCATCGTCTTTCGAATACAGTCTTGTGACGATTGTGGTTTCTAAAATCGAAACGAAAGAATGGTATTTCTGTGTGCCTGGAATCATTTTGGTATCCTTATAAACACTACTCCACTCGGTCACACCCGAGTTCATATTTTTCTTGTGACACGTAACAAAAAGACATAAATAAATCATAATTGTAGATATAGCAAGCAAATAAACAATTCATGGAAATATAAAAAATGGTGTTATAATTAAATATCCAAGTATCTCAAGAACAGCTACTTTTAGAAGAAAGGATATCATGAACAAATTTATTGCCTTTAACCTGTAGAATAAAATTCTACTGTTTAAATGATTATCTTTCAACGAGAACTTGAAATTTCGAATATATCTGTAAATTGTTTTAGCTGTAACTTTTTCATTTTTCAAAAGGCATGGATGAGATAGCCATCAATCTGTAGGTTTTATTAAGAGCTTTAAAATAAAAATTATCAAAAAAAATCGAAACCCAGATTTTTGTTAATTTCATTTTTTTGATTCATTTTGGAATTTTTTAGAAAAAAAATTCTTTTTTTCAGTGTATATTTTTTTAGAGTGCCCAATCGATTCCCTACAACTTCTTTCTGAACGCCATTTTTTTACAATTAACAATTTCCCAGTTACAACGATTTGAAAAAGGCAATTTTTGTAAAATGCAAAAATACATACGCCCTTTTTAAAAATCAGCCGTGAGTCGGATTGACCTTTCAATCGGTTCAAAACTTATGGTTTGCATACTGAAGCCATGTGCAAAGTTTCATCCAAATCGGAGAAGGTTGAGCCTGATGATCTGCTAAGCATTTCTGGAATTGCTCTATACTGTAAAATCTAATAAAAATACACAAATTCGTCCAAGATATGAAATGTGCGTCTTTTCCTTAGCTTTCAAACAAGTAATACCCTAAAACAACCTTTAAAGTTAATTTAATGAAAAAAGTGAAAAATTAATAAACAAATAAAAAAAATTCAAACTTGGGCCTAGTTTTTAATTTTTTTTTTTGTTGAAAAAAGAAGCCTTAGGGGTTTAACTCAATTTTGGCAAAGTTTCAGAGTGGAAAGATTAATTCTTTCGGAGCAGTGAATTTTTCAACCACGACCCGCACGCGTGCAGCGTACCATAGCGCAAATCGCTCGAATACGGGCTTAACTTGCCGACACATGTCGCGCCACTGATCGAATCCTAACTTTGACAGTTTATTGTTAAAAAATTTAAAAAATCGTATCTCGAAAACTCCACGTACCATATTGAAATAAGAAAATACGTGTCGAATATTTTCGAGTTCTTCACCGAAAGAGAAAGTAAACAAAGAGAATCTCCATTGTAACATACGTCGTTTTGAACATTTTATACAGAAATATTATTTACAATGTAAAAAAGTTTGAATAAATTCGCTTAAGCTTTTTCTCCGTGAAAAAAAAACCTTCTTTAATCCACCTATAATGATGCCTTTCTCATATTTCTTATATATTCAAAAAATATCACTAGAAGATTCTGTGAAGAATTTTTTTTCAATCTTTAATAAAATAATAAATTCTTCGGGTATACACTAACATAACCCTTTCAATTTGTAAACAGTTATCTCAAGTTAATAAGATATTTTCTTTATTTTGCATCGTCACACTAAATGATTAAACGCACTTTAACCTATAGTTCTGGAACCGGGAGTCGGATTCGGATGAAATTAACAGCAATCTATGAGAATATATGAACTTTTATTTGAGCCTGTTTGTGGTAATCGATCAAATCAGTGATCGTGAGTTGAGTGAGTCTTGTTTTAAACTTTTTAACCACTATTTTCGGTACTTCTGGAACCGGGAACTTGGAACCAGTGTAACCGAAATCGGTTCATTTGGTAAGTAACTAATACAGGGTCCGCCATGTAACTTTTTTTTAAACATGCAATAAAACACAAACGGTTCAACCAATTTCAAATTTTTTTTTATATTAAAGTACAATCCTTCCGGTTAATTGTGGAATATAATTTCATTCAAATGGCTGCCTCGGTTGGCCTTGCAGTACGCCATACGGTCGGTCCAGTTTTTTAGTACATTTTCGATTGTAGGCAGCTTTATTTCAGCTATGGCTGCACGAATGTTATCCTTCAAGGCTTGAATTGTCTCTGGCTTGTCCACATAACACTAATCTTTGACAGCCCCCCAAAGATTATAGTCGAACGGCGTCAAATCACAGCTCCGAAGAGGCCAAACGACATCCGAATTTCGACTGATAATTCGATCTTCGAATACTGTGCGCAGAAGATCGATCATAGCATTGACTGTGTGGCACGGAGCGCCGTCTTGTTGGAACCAAATGGTGTCCAAGTCTTCTTCTTCAAGTAACGGGAAAAACCAATCGCTAATCATGGCGCGGTAGCGCTCGCCATTCACCGTGACGGCAACTTCTGCCTCATTTGAGAAGAAAAATGGCTCAATGATGCCGCCAGACTAAAATCCGCACCAAACCGTCACTCTCTGAGGATACCCGCCGAGATGAAAATGTGCCTCATCCGAGAAGATGATTTTTTGGCAAAAATCGGCGTCTTCTTCAAGCTGATCGCAAGCCCAGTCGGAGCGTTCCTCAAGCGTATACACAACCATTTTAGTTCAGCGGATGGAAAAAACTAAGTTTCTGTCAAATCAGAAGTGACATTAACGTTACCAATGTCGAAATAACCGCTAGTTCAAAAAAAATGTTAGATGGCGGACCCTGTATAGCCTACACGGGTAAAAATCCGTTGCCGGTACCATGATTCAAAATCATGAAATCATGAATCATGTCTATCATGAATAATAAGTCCTGATTTCATGAGCGAAATGCTTGATATCATGAGCAATAACATATCTTTCATTAATATTTTCATGATATCAATCATTTTGCTTATGAAATTTTATGAGAAGGCATGGTTCATGATTTCATGATTAAAAAATCATGGTACCGGTAATAGATTTTTATCCGTGTACAAATTAAATCAGTTTTAAGCCAAATCTAGAAGAATTTTACCCTTTCTTGCATCGTCGCTCTAAACGACGGTGTGCAAATTTAAACACACTTTGCCCTATAAAAGCATGATGAAATTCAATAGCAACCTATGGGACTACGAGATTTTCTATTTCATGAGTGACATTATTTGACACATACTCACACACATACACATACATTGCTCTGCTCGATGAACTGTGTCGAATGATATAGAACACTTAACCTTCTGCGCCAATTTTCACTAGTAAATTTTTCAAGTGATTGCTTCAACTTTCTATATGATAAAGGCAATAAGTGAACTTTTATAGAAAAGCATCGTTATCATGACAAGTAGGTACAAATTGAATAAAAGAATTTGAAATTTACATTATTTTTTCACCAGCAAAATAAAAATTTAATGTAGCTACCTTGAACTCTATACAAAATTGAACAAAGCACGCTACGAACGAAGCAAAGCCGCACGTACCGTCGCGTACAGTTTTGCATCGTCATTTTGAACTACGATTTGAATGTTTTGACACTCATCGCCCTACAATTTCGGAACCGGAAGTCAGATCTGGATGAAATTTCACAGTATATTTTAGGACAATGAAACTAAGTTTGTGAAAATTTGTTTAGCCATCTCTGAGAAACGTGTGTGACTATTTTTTTTACCTTTTTTGGTGCATATCACCCTGTAATTCCGGAACCGGAAATCGGACCTTTCATTTGAATCTGAGTTTGTGAAAATCGGTTCAGCCATCTCTGTGAAACGTGTTATTTTTATCATATTGGCATTTCAACCAGTTTCATTAGTTACTTGCAGATTTAGTTCCTTGCACCAATTCGAGCAAACGTGCCCGATACTAAATATTTCTGCCTATGCTTGCTGTATGTAAGTAAGGTTTGTAAGTATCTGGGGTACAATATAAAAAATAAAAACAACTTACGATTAGCATTTAGCGGTTTTGTTGGTATGTGAAAAAAGCACATATTTCAATTTAAACCGCTAAGCGCTAAGCCGAAGTTGAAACGCGAAGAAATGGAACTTACGATATATTCAGTATAGTTCAACGCACTTTAAATGTAAATTAATCAAAACCTTCCACTTTTCTACCACTGTCGTTCTAACTTCTAACCTTTTACTTCTTTCTATCCGATATAATATTATCTCATCCTTCTTTCTGTTACTATCGCTGTTAAATCTTCTACATTCATCTTACTCAATTCCAATTAAATCACGGTTTGTCCCAATTAGGTAAGTCGACGTTGTTTGTCACCAGTATTTTCACCACACAACCACGTGTCCTCATTGAAAACCTATCCAATGGAAACGCATGGTGTTTAGTTCTGATAGCTTACGCAACTCAAGGGACTAGGTAATTGAAATAACGAAGAGGAAAAAATTAGATTTACCCTCTTCATCATATATACACGTTAGTTATCCGGAAACAATTTAGATGAAAATTTTGTGTTCGGGTATGGGCGAAGATTTTTATTTTTGATTGGATAGCGATCGGATTCGTACTTAAAAGTTTGCCTATCCGACCATTTCTAGTGTCCACTGATACTAACCCATGTAACCAAAAAGCACAGAAGAATGCCGCAAAATGCCAGCATATAATCGCTATTTAGTATTGCAGTCGTTCTAAAGACTGCTAGAATACCGACATTAGGAACATATGCGGCTATTCAACTACAATGCTATTGTTCGAAATTCTTAATATTGATCGATTTACAACAAACAAAAAATAATAAAATATACATAAAAGTTGGAAAAATCAACTTTAGATCGAAGGCCCAAATACCCGACTAAGCTCGACAAGATCGAAAAATGTCTGTGACGTAGCTTAGACTCTTTTGAAAGCTACTATTGAATTATTGATCAAGTTTGAAGAGCACATGACTGTCACTTCCGGTTTCGAGGATATGTACAATGGTATAACTAACGTAACAAAACACATCGTTTTCTATTCCCTCAGTTTTCTCGAAGATGACGATACCGATTCCTACCACATTAGGTTTAAGACTACCATTGACCAAATTCGATGATACAATTGCTGCCGCTTCTGATTCCAGAGATAAAATGGTATAAATGACGTAACCGACAAAACGCACTTTTGTAATCCGCTACAAATTTATCGGATGTGGTCAAGGGGATTTCAACAATTTGAGGCTAATTTGAAAGACACAATAAAGACATATACCAAGTTCAAAGATAAAATGGTGGATACTTACAGCTTCGTAGATATCATGGTATAAATGATGTTTCTTTTAAACCGAGGCCCGGAGGACCGAGTGTCATGTACCATTCGAATCAATTCGTCGAGATCTCAAAAAGTCTGGCTGTACCGATTTCTACGAACTTAGATTTATATGAAAGGGCTTATGGTCCCATAGAATGCTATTGAATTTCATTCGGATCCGACATCTGGTTCCATAGCTATAGGGAGAAGTGTCTCTAAACTTTCCGTCATTTAGACCGACGTAACCAAAAAGGGAAAATCCTTCTGAATTTGGCTCAAAACTGTTTGAATTTGTAGTTAGTTGCTGTCGAACCGACTTCGAAGTATCGGAAATAACTCCGAAGCGGAACTCGCTTCAATTCAATCTAAGATGCCCCGAAATGCTACAAACTTAGGCTCGAATGAAAGGTTTTATGATCTCATATAAGCTTATTGAATTGATCCGATTATTGAATTTTATCCGAGTACAACTTCCGATTCCGCAACTTGTGAGTGAAGTGTGCTGACAATTGCAGTGAAGTGAAGTGTGCTGACAATGCACAGGGCGCTGGATTTACAAGCCAGTTATCGTATGTGCGATTCCCGATCTGGAAGGATTCTTAGTGTCAGCAGGATCGAAGCAGCAGCCATGCAATGGTTTTGTACCCGTGACAAAATACGAGACCAAATACTTTTACGAGGCCAAGCATTGTCGTGTTGGAGGATGACTTTGTCATGTCGCTCTTGATATTGTGGCCGCTTTTCATTTAGCGCGCAACTAAGGCGCACCAGTTGCGTTCGGTAGCGATCTCCTGTGATGGTTTCACCCGGTTTTAAGAGCTCGTAGTAAATCAAACCAAATACAAATCATAACCTTGGCGCCGTGAATATTCGGTATTGCCTTCGACGAAGTAGCATGCCCGGGCTTTCCCCATGATTTTCTGCTTTTAGGATGATCGTATCGAACCCACTTTTCATAACCGGTTACGATTCGATGTAAAAACCCCTTACGATTTTGTCTTTGAACCAGTTGCTCGCATATAAATAGACGGCGCTCGATGTCCTTCGGTTTCAACTCGTACGGCACCCAGCTTCCTTCTTTCTGAATCGTGCCCAGGGCCTTGAGACGTTTTCAAATGGCTTGCTGACTCACTCCCAACGATTCGGCAAGCTCTTCTTGGGTCTTGCACGAATCTTCATCGAGGAATGCTTCTAGTTGTTCATTTTTGAAGGTTTTTTCTCTTCCACCACCATGTTTGTCTTCGACATCGAAATTACCATTTTTAAAACGTTTAAACCACTCCCGATACGTTCTTTTACTCAGAGCAGCATCACCGTAAGTTTCTGAGAGCATTCGATGCGCTTCAGATGCATTTTTTTTCGAATTGTAACAGAAAAGTAAAACTTCCCGCAAATGGCGAAAATTGGGCACATAAACAGACATTTTCGAGCATGAATAATACGAAAACAAGAACAACTGTCACTGAAACGGCGATGACAATTCGTTAGGCACTGTACACACTCACTTTAAAGGCATTATCACCTATGTATTTTGACCAGCCTCAGCCGGTACAGCCACCTATCGGAAAACGGCGGAAGCAAA
Source organism: Malaya genurostris (assembly GCF_030247185.1). Taxonomy (NCBI): domain Eukaryota; kingdom Metazoa; phylum Arthropoda; class Insecta; order Diptera; family Culicidae; genus Malaya; species Malaya genurostris. Next base: position 203,009,209 of record NC_080572.1, on the reverse strand, counting down.
GTTGTACACCTGATATATCTTTGACAGCTATCATCGACTCTATCTTTTCATAGCATTTTGCTGTTATGCAAGTTTAGGAATTATAGTCAGCCCCAAAGATCTAAAAACGGAAAAAATCATTACAAAATATAGAAAACAATATATTTTTCAACATCATTACAACCCTGGGAATGCTTTCGCAAGCTATGTTCCGTCGATCTCAGAATTCGTATATATGGCGACTCACTTGTAAGATAACCAACTAACGTAAATATTATTATAACTGGTCTAAAATTATCATAAAAACACTTTCCCCTTCCAAAAAGTCGAACTCAATGCCATCAATTCCTTCATTTGCAAACTGCAACATTCAACTTGAGCACAGGCACATATCGAGCAGGTGAAACTCATTACAATATTGAAGCTTTCGGCATGCAATTAAATATTCATTGAACAGTCCCTGTTATATGAAAGTCTGATGTATGCAAGCCTGTGATGCTTCTGTGGTTTCTATCTCCTGCACAGCTATATCAATGTATTCTGTTTGTGTGGAGGAATGAAATTTAAATTACGAGGTTTAATTACAATGGATGTGCCATAAGGAAGATCGAAAAACAGAAAAATCGATAGATTCGAGGTACTTAACATAATTGGACATGAATTTTTATAAAGCAATAGATGTAAAGGGGTTGCGGTTAGTTTTGAAATATTAATTTTAATCACTTTACTCAATATGACAAACAATTTTACAAATATGCCCACTGTATCTCAGCGCCGACTGATAAGAAGTCAACAAATCAAAGCAGCATAGATAGAGTAGAAGTTTTTCTAGACCCCAACGTTTCTGTTTGATTTTTTTTTAATTTTTGGTGGTTGTTCAAAGTGAAAACTACAATTTTTCACGAAAAAATTCGCCATTTTGTAGCTGTAAAACCTCCCCATAGTACCAAACAACGATAAGGAAATCGTTGGGGTCTGGTTTTTTATATGTGGAAAGTGTGTGTAAAATTTGAGAAAAATTGGTTCAGTAGTTTTTGTATGACGATGGACACGGACTTTCTAAACCTGCTTTCGAGAAAAACGCGTTCAAAGTTTTTTGTCTATAAAATCAATGAATACAATTTATTACCCAAGGGAGCCCGTAGGGTCTAACATTTTCACAAAATCATATATTTTCTTTTGTATTCTTTTATAATGAAATATTTCAAGAATGTTTTGTCAAGTTTTTAAGTCGATCGAAGCAGAAATCTTGGACCTGTGTGCCGAGTTCTTACCTCTTCGCAGTATGAGATAAGCAAAGATAAAGGCCCATATCTTTGTCGAGTTTTTATCCGATAGGCTTGAAAATTTCACAGAATATTCTTGAAATATTTTACTATGAGACAATGCAAAGAAAATAATAAATGATTTTTCAAAAGTGTTAGACCCTACCCGCCCCTTAATGGAGTTTACATCACCAAGCATAGCTTTTTTTATTCCACACTGATTATTAAAACACTTCCAAATATATCCCACGTTGAGTTTCAGGGAAGTGTTGGAATGAGCAATGAATCAAATGAGAGATTCAACATAACCACAATCTCCTCCTTGTTTCGGTCCGTCTGGTTCGATGATAAACATTTCTTATATCAATATTATATTCATTTATTTTCCCCGTTTTAGTCCTTGGGTTGCATTCAACATTCTACTACTATAGCCAAAAATTGTCCTTGAATATAGTTTAATAAAGTAGGATCGTAGTGCGGATGTAGGGTATAAATAGGCCATCAAGCAGATGCAGATACTAAAACCTGTTTTATCCATCTAGTGATGTAATGATGCCCGTGTCATACCAATCATATTCTCATATAAAATACTGCGATATTTTTCGAAATAATTTTATTCGATTCTTAAAAGAAACCAAAAAGATTGCCTGTGCATCATCTAGTATACTACCGCTCTACGCATAATTGTCCCATATTCTATAGAATTTTCGATGTATATGGAACAATTATGCGTAGAACGGTAGTATAACCTGCAGAATAAAACAGCTCTCATATCATATCTCTCATGTCATTTGGCCGTCCATGAGAAAAAGAAGTGAGTTCCACTCAGTGCTTTGAAACTGCATTCAATTCAATTGAAATCGAATGTGTGCACAAACTGACGAGCACTCTACTGCAGTAAACTTCACATTCTAACACACACCCTTCGCAGTCGCACCGAATGGGCATCATCCTGTCCATTTCTCGTTTCTCGTCCTACCGAAGCTCAGTTTAACCACCGTCAGTTTATCTCTTGAAGTAACAAAATATCTCTTACAATTGAGAGAGCGGCCTTCAAGTGAGGTTCATGTTCAAATTGGTTCAATGTAATGGATGAAAGGTAAACCTCCACCCTATATTTACGATCATGGCTGGAAAAGTTTTGTATTATCGAGTTGATGTGTATGCCTATTTATTAGCACTTGCTCACTACCCACATTGAAGACAAGGAAGACAATGAAACAGGTAGACTACTTGGCACTACAAACAGCAAGCAAAACTTCAAGTGATTAGGTACTGTTATTCAATTGACGATGAATTCTGGGAGCTTCGGCAGCAAAAGTAAAATGAATGAGAAGGGAATGGTATGCGAACAGGCAACGGCCATAAATTTCGTTTTCATCAAAAAATATTCGATTGAAATGAAGTTTTACCGCACTGGTTCCACTATTGCCAGTACTTTCGGAACTGCAAATCGGGAATCGCTATAATCGAATTCGGTTCGGATTGCCATCAACTAACATGTCGTACAAACTCTATTAGTTTTTATTTAAATTCAGAAGGTTTTATACGATTTTGGTATCGTACTTTGAACAACGGTGTAAATTTTTGTTTCATCCGGAAAAAATCATTATTTTTATAGGAACATAAGACATTTCATTTGAACCTAAGTTTATGAAAATTGGCCAAGCCATCGCTGAGAAAAGTGAGTGAAATCCATTTTGAAATACGTGATCACTATTTCTGGTGCTTCCGGAATCGGAAACTATACATAGATTACATTATAAACTGTTCATCACATACATGGATTACATTATAAATTTTTCATCTGAAATGATATATTGCATTTTTTGTCATTCGTTAATGTACAATCTGTATGCAACAAGATGGGACCCATATGCGAGTACTTTTGTTAACGAACGAAAAGATACTCGCATACCGGCCTCATCTTAGCATGCTATGCTTCTCCAGCAGGTGGAAAAATTTCATGTTTGATTTTCCGTTCTAGTCTTAATGCAATTAAATGGTATGGAGACTCTTCCTCGGAGGACAGCTCAAACAGTGACTTTGTAGGTTTCACTGCCACCACCGAGAGAAATATTCTGAAATCTCTCGTTCAGCACAATTCGTTCGAGATGATTCCAATTTGAAAAATTCGCATATACCTACATCTGATGTTATTCAAAGTTATGGCAAAAGAGCTGAATCACTTGCTCAAATTAATTCTGTTTTAAGGTTGCTCGCGTCGAACCCCGGCTGGTTGTAGTCAATGACATTTTTGAACATCTCGAATCGTTTTACCAATTTCGCAACAAAACTTACCCTTTTCTACAGAAAGGATGTAGGATTGCTGGAAAACTAAAATAGTATTATATACCATTCGAATCAGCTCGACAAGATTGAAAATGTCTACTTGTGTTTGTGTGTGTGTGTGTGTGTCCACTCTCCATTCAATTTTCACGGAGATGGTTGAACCAATCAAGATGTTAGTAGATCAAGTTCGAAGAAGCATTATCTTGTGGCAAGGTTACAAGACTTTAGAAAAGTAACCCTATTTTTTTACAAGGCGAAATGCATTTACGCATAGAGTGTGGGACTCTCCACAGGACTACCACTGTATAATTGGATTTTGAGGCACTCGTTTCGCTCCAGAAGATCTACCAGGAGGATGTCGAGGTCGGTCCGACGATTCCGGTTGGAGCATGACTTCCGGTTCGCTGGCGCCTCTACGACCCAGCGCTGGTCTACGTCACAAACTACTCGGTTAATCCCCGAAGATGGATCTAGCCTACACCGACGGGAAAGTTCCCCGACGATGGAAGTTTCCCCGGGACTGACGCTCCCAAAAGCCGTGAACGGTTCGGACGGCAAGATGCCTGAGTCGGTCCATTGATTCCGGTTGGAGGATGACTTTCGGTTCACTGGCGCCCCGACGATTCATACCGGAGCTACGTCGCATCTACTAATCTAATCCCCGTCGAAGGATCTAGACTACGCCGACGGAGAGCTCTCCGACAGAAGAGTTTCTCCCTACACCGAATCTCGTGTTTCGCCACACGAGACACTCGAATGAGTGCCAAAGTCGATCCTGTGATTCTGATTGAAGCCACAGCACAGCACAGTAATCCTATAAACTATGCTATTAGTCACACTCGCTTATGATCTCAAATGGTTACTTGGGATGAGTACTCGCTCCTAGTGACCCAACTCTCACATGCCTAACATCTTCCTTTCAAAACATTCAGTGTGAGATATAGTCTTCGTGAGAAGTGGTTGTCTGGTTATTTAGAACGACAACTTGATGAACACATAGTTTGTTATACGGACGATTATTTGTTGGATGGTCGTGCTGGTACTGGTGTCTACTGTCATGAAATGAAACTAGAGCAGTCTCATTGACTTGGTAAATACTGTACTATATTCCAAGCAGAAATTTATGCGGGTACAAGCGGCACTTCAGCAAAGAATCTGTTGTAAACACATTTATTTTTGTTCTGACAGCTTTAAAGGTACATAGTGCGAATGTGCCATGGTCGAATCTAGTGATCGTATGTATGATCAAATCGAAAACCCCAGCACTGCAAATGCTGTTTACTTCTTATGGGTACCCGGTCATTCTGGTATTTCTGGAAAAGAATGGGCTGATGAGTTAGCTAGAGCTGGTGCAACGAATGATTTTGTTGTTCCTGAACCAACGTTACCACTTTCAACTAGTTGGATAAAGCACAAGATTCGTTCTAGGGCTGCATCCAAACATGGCTGCTACTGGCACAGCTTGCAAACTTGCACTCAGACAAAAGCATTCTTACCAGATTTGAATTTGAAAATATCAAAATGTCTACTGCATTTTTCCAAACATCATTGTAGTATTCTGGTCAGCGCTCTGACTGTACATTGCAAACTCAATTATCACATGGCTACTATTCAGCGTGCTGAGTATTATTCGTGTGATTTGTATGAATGCGATTACGGTACTTCATAGCATCTGATATGTAACTGCCCCGCATTAACGCAACTACGTATCCGGGTTTTTTGTTCTCCATACATGGTTGAGTCTGTGTATGAAGAGCTAAAATTAAACGATATTTTGTAGTTTCTCACCCAATGTGGTAAGGAGCTATAGTCAAAGGGATTCATCGTTCTTCCTGGATTGAATGAATCCAATCTGTATTGACATTGAAAGGTTTTAGCAGAACATTTGTCATCCATTATAGGGTGCCGAATTTACTTCTGCTCGTACATACTGCGAATCGTTCTGCATTCTTCCGTGAATGCGGAATGGTGTTGCTTTTGTAAAATCTCTAGATTCCATGTTCGTTTTTATCCTTCCATTCCCATCAGGAAAATGATGAGAAGCCACGTCAACGCACAAATCTCTAAATAACTAGGGGAACGTGCCACTTGCGCCAATTAGTTTGCTAGTTGGTCATGTTCGAAGATCGACTGCTGGTTCCGGAGGTATAATGGTAGAAGTGACGTAACCGACAAAACGCACCTTTTTTCTCTCCGCTTAATCAAGTTCAAAGATCTAATGATTCCGGAGATATAATTGCATGAGTGATGTAACCGACAAATCACATTTAATTTTTTCCAGCAAGTGACCAATGATCAAGGCCCATAATTAGGTTGGGGTCCGGGTCAAAAAAAACGATATAAAAAAATGATCTACTTCAAATGTATTATTGATGGTACTTTTGTATTCGAGAATGTTAACGACTTAAGCGCTGAAGCAAACTGTTGTAAACTACCTGGGTTGGGGTTTGTTTGCAGCGAACGCATAACAAAACTGCTCATAAGATGAGTAACTGAACAAAATCTCGTTGATTTCACAACGACGATGTAACAAGCAAAAGACAGAAGATCATTAGTTGATAGCCTACAAGTTGAAAGGACTTTTTGTTCCTAAAAAAACATTTTAGTTTCATAACACAAATGTTAACAAAAACTCAATTTTATTTAATGTGCAACAAACTCCTTGATGTGATACTGACCAGAAGCATGCTTTTCAATTATGTTACACCACAGTGCAGTATATCGTCGAAAAATAGAAACTACACTCGGCATTGTACGACATTTGTCCATTGTTGAGCGACGTCTGCTAATTACCACATTAATATGCTACAACAAACCGGATATACGTATATATTCTCCGCATACGACTTCATTCTGAATTTCACCGAAGGTTTCTCCGTGCTGTATGAACCACCCCCACCATGCAAGAAGTTCCAACGACCAGCGGAATTTTTCCGACATTTATAGTTATAGCAACAGGAAACATAAGCAATTTTACTTCGAGGTCATCTGTTGCAGCACTGTCCGCTAAGAACTGACGGCCATCGTAAAATTTGTTACCGTCACGAGTAACCGAGTTTGTTCTGCACCTACGACATCCACCAGTAACTACTCGACAGAAATTTGTAGCGCATGCCACGGACCACGGACATGAAAAAACTTAAACTTCACACTGGTAAAAAATGGCTTACTGAATAATTTACACAATCCTGATGGCTGGAACAACCGTGAACGAATTGGTATATGACTGCGGCAAGAAACAAGCACAGGAGGATACAAGTTATGACCACCACCCTCCCAGTAGAATAGGTGTTTGTTGCACATGGTTCGGAGATTTTAGCAAGTCTGTTTTGGTTGGATATTTCGTGACATATTGAGTTGAAAAGAAATCGAGTTCTCGGTACCGGTTTGTCGTGCAGTGTTCCAATATACAAATATAACACATGTAAAAATAAAAAACATTGTACAATCCGTACATTAAAACACCAGCAATATTTTCAGAACCATGTTTTATTTAGTTCCGTTAGTATATATATTCAATTATTTGTAATTAGACCTGTATTACCTACCAATGCGGTTTAGATTATTAATAATAATCATTAGAAGCGCTTTGTTTTAAAAATACACAAATCGATTTTATTATAATACCAACAGTAGTTAGTAAAGCGACAAATGTTGTTTAGCAGCTTCATACAGTATAATTATTTATTCATAGGAGCATAGCATAGAACAATAATATTTTGCATTCAAACTGAACGTTCATTAATCACCTTTACCAACATGTTACTAGCATTGCACTATCAGAGAAACTTCCCCCTGCTAGAAGGATCAAAATTTGCTTCACATGCATCCGAAATGATTAGCAATATATTTCCAAACACTCAGGAAAAACGTCGTCACTGCTCTTAGGTTGTCTATCGTCACGTTAACAGAAATGAAATTCACCTTGTTTTTCCAACGATTGGCGGAAGAAACAGAGAAAATATTGCTGGTCGTTATAGATGATTAGCTATTAGATGAATATATATACCGAAATTTTAGTAACAATTCGGATTAGCTTTCGTAACCATTTGAATTGCCCCGTGCAACAATGAAATCCGGTTGACTGAATACACTGATACTCCCTTGCCAGGTGATCAAAGTGACCCGATGGAATCACCGGTGGAATCAGTGCTGGCAACACCGTTAGCCGCCCGACGACGGCAGCCGCCGCTTTCCTCGAGACTGGCCGAACTGAACGAAGAACTGCGAGCCGAATCACCGAGTACGATAAACCCTTTCAGTGATTTACTTAGATAACCAAAGTTTTATGCTAAGCTAGCGAGTACGAATGTCAGTATCGTGCCCTGCAATATGCCTCTCGTTGTTATCTAATAGTGTAAATCCAAGCAAGCTATAGAAGCTAGTATGCTACTATGTTATAAATGTACAGTAAATGTGTAAAGTATCCCGACTGCAAGACATCAAATCTACACTTTGTTGTACGCACCCTCCCATATCAATAAGATCGATTTCGAAAACCAAAAAAAAATAAACACTTCCATATACCCCCATATACGCTACTAGAACCGAAGGCTGTAAGAAAGATAGCAATCCCCAGAGGGGATTAATGTAAAAAACTAAGGTTCAGCTTAGATAGGGCTGTAAAATATTTCTACTCGTGGTCTGACTAATATAGTAATAAATATCTGCGCAGAGCAACAATCAACACACTTTCGAAGAGCTCGAATTATCGGTAAATAACACTTTTTAGATAAATCAGTCACTTCAGTTAGGCTCACTTTGCTGTACTACGGCTTGTCAAATTAGATGACATCCTCGGATGAGGATTTTAATCAAAAGAGAGCTTATTTTGTTCTAGCACATCGTAAGGAAGATAGATGGATAGCACCATCCAAATGTCCAAGTGCTTTCAAGAAATTTTCACTATAAGTTATTGCAAAATAGGCTTGCAAGGTGAAGTTGGTAATAGACGCTCCTAAATTGCAACGACGTTTGAGATCCAAGAGGATATGCGTGAGAGAAGCGATATCATTTCTATCACGGGGATGTTATTTAAAATGGATTTTAACCTTTTTCTTGAATATATTTAGGAGGTATCGAATTGTTTCCTACCAATTAAGCTCGATTTAGCTATGCGCTCAGCAGAATCTATCCGAAGAAAATATTGCAGTATAACAGCACTTCTATTCATTTCAAAATCCGAAAAAAACATCATAACAACGAGTTAATGGACAACTATTTTACATCAAAATATTATTTTATCGACCCGACCCGTAGCTAGCTCCTAACCGGGGCAATTGTTTTTTCGCGGTTTTCATTACATATTGGCATTCGTATTTCGATTTTCCAATCTGTTTTCCCCGTTAGATACTGATCATATTTGAAACTAGCTCAAGACGACTCTACGTCTAATAAGCTATCCACACATTTTTCTTTCAAATTATGATAAAAAACTACATTGTACGGATTTAAACTTGAGCATAATGAAAACCGGATGAAATTTAAGTTACTCCTCTCAAGAATTTTCGAAATTTTGATCGAACGCTCTTCATCAAGACAAGTGTTGCATCGCATTTTTTGGACGCTTGAGCTCAAATTTTTTTAAACTCCTGTGTGTTCCCAGCTGCCTAACCAGTCTTCTTGAAGACCCTTTTCACGATTGCCCAGTAACGTTCGATGGGTCGAAGCTGAGGGCAATTTGGTGTATTGATATTTTTCTCAACGAAATTTATACCCCTTTCCGCAAGCCAATTGAGAGTGGTTTTGGCATAGTGAGCCGACACTAAATCCGGCCACAACTGTTGAGGTGTACTATGCTTCTTATATAAAGGCAGCAATCTCTTCTGGAATTACTCAGATCGATAGATTTCTGCATTTATAGTTTCGGTAGTGTGAAAAATGGTTGACTTCAAACCACAGGACCACATAGCTTTCGACCGAATTTCTCCATTTGAATCTACATCCTCCCGAACGACGACAGTAAAGTATTGTGGACCAGGAAGTGTTTTTGAATCCTCTTTTACATAAGTTTCATCGTCCATCAAAACGCATGCATCCGGACACAGCAAAAGACGCGAATACAATTTCCGGCCCCTTGTTGCTGCTCGCTACTTCTGTTCTACACTTTGTTTCGAGATTTTCTGCTTCTTGTAGGTCTTCAGGTGATTTCGCCTCTTGATACGCTGGATCGTTCCTACGCTTATTCCTGCTTTTTTGGCCAAATCACATATTGACATTGATTTGTTCTTCATGATCAGAGATACCAGTTTCGGGTTGAAAGAACGGGGTTTTCCCGGTAGCTCATCCAAAGAATAGTATTCCCAAACTTATAAATGATGGTTTCAACACTGGCATGATGAAATTTCGCTTCAACAAATTTCGCATAGTAATACCGACGACATGACCTGCCACTCACTTTTAAAACTGTATCGTAAATTTAACTACCCCTCAGTAACTCGTAATGTCAAAATGAGATCTTGAGAAATATGTTTGAAACTGGCAACCCAGGTTGAAAAACTGTTGATTTTAGAATAACAATATCCTTGATTACGTTTGTTGTTCAATTGAAAAATGTGAATAAAACAAAACGAATCAACGAGTATTTCACAACGGTTTTATCGTATGTCGCAAAGGAAGAAGACAAAATTACAAATATAATAATATTATGGGTTTCACAAAATTGGTTAGCTCATATTCCATTTAACTATTTTTGTTAAAAGTTTTCAAAATCGTCTGCCTATGCACTTATGCTTGAAAATCCAAGTGAGTGGATGGCCTTCAAGATAGGAAAATCATCAAAAAAATAGATTTAATTACGGCAGTGAGCCTTATTAAACAAATCTTTAAATAAAAAAGGATGAAAAATAAGTTAGCTTGCCGAATTCTTCTCTTGAAAAAAAGACCATCTCTGAGGTCCATCAATTCTGTTGAACAAGTAAAAGTATCTCAATTCGTATCACTGGAAAATTTCCATCAAGTAATCAAAAATGCGGTTCGATTGAACAGAAAGCAATGGAATTAAAAAAATGTTAAAGCCCTCCGAATTCAGCCATTGAGATCACGACACTCGAATTTGATACGAATTCTTGGTGAAAAAGTATTTTTGATATGACAAGATCTTTCTTGAGTTATCTGTATATTTCAACGAATAAATTTGTAAAACACAAATAATCCCGATGTACTTCTAATAATCGTAATTCGCATTTGTGCTCTTGTGTCTTTAATTTTTATCCATCCAACATTTTTGAGTCGCAGCATGTAATCGATTGACCGAAATATCCGGGGAACTCGTATGCCACTTACTTAGTAGGCTCTCCTGTTCGGCATCCTGCGTATTTTCGTACGCGGTAGCTCGTGTCATGCTAGGATCGAAATTTATCCTATAAACAGATAACAATTTGGTCGAGCAACCGGCCGTACTCTATTCATTTCTTATCAGAAAACAATTGTTACCAATCAAATTTTTGTATAAATAGATGGTAAAGTTCGCATTCGTAATTAACGTATAGCTCCACAGCTAATTCTGCAATATAAAAAACAACTAAATTTCGTACAAATTCCTGGAGATTCAGATATAAAAGCTTACCAAATCAAAGAGCTTGTAGCCTCTTCTAAAGCATATATTGTTACCCTTCTTCTGGTTAAACTGAAATTATAAATTTGTTGCGAAAAATATTTTAAATAATTTTCAGAACTTCACAGAAGCAATCTAGCGATATAGGGATTCAGACGAACTTTGTAATTTATTTGTTTATTTATATCTTTAGGGTACCTTGGTAACTATTTTGTAGCAACCAGAGCAGTGTTGCTTAAGAATTTCAATTTTATCATTTACAAGGGGTCGCTATATTTGTGGTAACTGGCGGTAAATTGCTAATTCGATTTTCCTTCGGAGTGCCTGGTCGTGTCGTCGGTAATACCCTTCTCACTTAGTAATGTGTCCAGAACCTTAATTTTTGCTTCCTTTTCAATACGCGACATTTTGAAAACGCAGAATTTCAACCGCACAAGCAAGTAAACAAGCGAAAGCTGACAGCCAAATGCACAACATGCTGTGATCTGAGCATAAAAAACCATCACAAATACAGACGCTCAACACAAATGTATGTGGATAGCTTATTTTCGATACACTCCATAAAACACAAATCGTTAAATGTTGTTGTTGTTTCCTGCATACCATTTCTGATTCCCGAGAAGAAAAAAGAGATTTGTAATTTCCGTCAATTTTTTGACATTTGAAAAAAAAATGTCTTCCCGACATTTTTGCGAACTAAATTCTGAAACAATTTTTAGTTTTTTTTAGTAATAAAATTCAATAACACTATCTAAAAAATGTCACGCAGAAGCAACAGAAGTATCTGCAAAACAAAAGGTGGAACCACCGGCAACAGAAATTTAAGCTGCTTCGCCACGGTTGATTTTCAAGGGTTATTATTAGGTACCTGATGGCAACTTTGAGCGACTATTTCTAATACCTAAAAGTTTTATATTAACCTGTTATATCAACCACTTAATAGGATTCCTATCCGATTGTCCGGACTACCGCCAGCTAAGTGCATTGACCTCAGTTAAGTACATTTACCATATTTAAAAACGAGCGTCAACGAGACTCGGGGAAGCATACAGAGAAAGCAAAACTTTGCTCACCGTTTATCGTCTATCATTCAGCTCATGAGGAACCTATTTTCCAACCTTCTGAATCTTTTTCTTGATGTGTGAACGTTAAAAATGGGAAATTCGCTTCTCTTTTTGTGTTTTTTGGTATTGTCTTTGTTAGGTAATTTTCAAATTTTAGGGGTTGATCTGTGCGTTCTTAGACTTTCACACGGAAATCCCCACTTTTTAATCGTTTAAACCAATGATCACAAGATCGAGAGTCAACCGATCCCGGAAGCATTGCAAAACCCTACTTACGGTCAAACGAGAGACCCGAATGAAATTGCTACATTGCTGATGCGACAAGACAGACTTTTTTGCACACTGCTGTGCAACATTTTTCAAAGAAAATATTATTGTTTCAGCAAACCGTAAGTCAGAACGTTTATATTGACAAATAAAAGAGATGTGGGTTGATTTTGTTGTGCGGTAACCTTTCTGAATAGCAGTAAACCCGTTGAGATCTAATCCGTCAGATCAAATTATTTCTATTTTAGTTTTTACAAAAAATACCAAAATTAATCTTTTATCTGGGTGGTTTGAAACTCCCAAATTCTCAACTTTCTTGAGTCGGTGTGAGACGGTTGAATTCCATGAGACGGCTGTATCAGTAAGTCAAAAGTATCCGAGAGACGGAGATTGAATCATTTCGCCGGAAATCAACACGTCGTTGAATGTGGCTGTTTCTCGTATACAAAGGGGCACCACAGTAGCTCGACATTTTTTTTGGTACTTCCAGGCTCCAGGTACCTTTTGACTGTACGGTGTACAGAACTTCTGCACACACGTAAATCGGACAGCTAACGAACTTCTGTCAGTTTCGTACGCAACGTACACGAGTACAAATCCATTGCCAGCGCCATGATTAAGAAATCATGCTAATCATGAAACATGTCTTCTCAAGAGATCATACCTATTATTAATGATATTATGAACAAAATTATTTAAATCATGAGCAATAAGCCATTTACCATAAAAAATAACTTCATGATTTAAATCATTTTGCTCATAATAACAATAATAATAGGTATGATTCCATGAGAAGCAGAGCTTAAAATTGTCACGCATTCTCAATGAAAGAAACCATTCCAACAGTCTAATTTTCAATGTTTTACTGTCTCATTCGTAAATGACCGACACCAGAACAAACGAAGAGAGACTAAGCATTTTCGTTTCTCATCGAAAAAATGAGAGAGTATAATTGCCAACGTCACTCTTTCCTCTACGACAAGACGAAACCAAACTAACGTCTTCAGAGAGCATCAGCAGAATTTCAATTCTCATTTTTTCATCGATGTATTGAAAATCTGTGACGCTTGGCTATAAAAAGTGACTAAAATATTGCAAATCGAAGTAAATACATCCCAAAACCTCTTTGGAAACCGAAACTACTACAAATTCTAGCACCAACAGGTAAAAGTTATTGTGAAACCTTTTCCTGTCATTTTCAATTCTCACAGCTTCGGTTGAATATCGACACTGCATACAATGGAATTTTTACTGAAAACTTCAAATGACTGAAAGAGCAAATGAAAGAAAAAACACAATTTTGAAACTACTGTCCCGCTTATGTCATTGTCTGGACATGGATTTCGTTCTCATAGTTTGCAAGCGAAACTGAGAGTGACAGTAATTTCTTGTCATTTTCGTATATTTTTAGTCAATGAAAATGACTTTTATTAGCTCTGCTGAGAAAACATGATTTTTTGATCATGGTACCGGCAATGGATTTTTATCCGTGTAATAATGACTGTCAAAGTCATGTAGCAGTTCATTCGCCGACCCCTGTGAATAAAAAAATTAATAACTCAGTTTTTAGCTTTAGAATAAATTTTGATTCTTTTTCGTCTGCCAATTCGCGATTTTCGTGATAAATATCGTTCTTTTCCTTGAAACGTTCAGTAAATTTTTCCGATACGCGAGAAATTATGACGTGTTGCAATGCAAAACTAACATGTGACATTTGGTGACAAGTGTCTCGCTGAAGACTTCGAAATTTCGATAAACGCAATCGTGGACATTTCATCAAACGCAACTCAGTAAATTACACAGACAAAAATATTTTTATCTACCTTCACGCACAGATTTGGAGCAGGAAATTTAATATAATGTTACTTCTCAGATCTTCATTTTTAATACACTCTAAAAGCAAAACTAAGCGTAAATTGAAATATGCTATATTATTCAATGAAAAATCAGAACATTCCAGTTTACTTTTACATCGACGATGGTTTTCAATCAAATTTTTTATTCAAATTATGTCTATTTCATAGTATCATTGAATTACATGTCGGGTAAATTTCATTATTTTTTTCTGTGCATAATGCTAAACTTCGGTTGAAAGATGCGCATTGTCGAAATATCAGTAACTCATTGTAACAAATCTCGAAAGGCGGAACGTCAATTACTAAATTACCAGTAGAATCTCGTGTTACCTTTCTGTTTTAACATTTTGTTATGCCGAGCTCGAGAATCTGTTTCAAATGTGTGATTCATGCGTCTACGCAGTGTCCTCTTCCTTATTTTACCATCGGATGTCGAGCACATTATTTCACTTGCGAGCCCGCCGAACACTCTAAAATGTGCCCTCTTCAACAACCAAACCTAAATGTGGTATATGGCAATTTACCAGAATACAACTAGCTTCGTAGTCCGTAGAAGATCCTCTTGTCAGCCGCGATACGTTTTTTTTTTTCGTCAAAAGCCAGAGTGGTTTTGCAAAGATTCCGAAGTAGCTGTCAATCAACGAGATTGTAACCCGTAATGACATGAACTCAAGTAAACTTCGCATGGCAAATGCTCTACAAATCCCTTATCTTTGGTGACAGGCTTCGGTAAGGAATTGTGGGAGAACCTAACCAATTCCTTTGCTAAATACTTGAGCTATAGCTTTTGAATTATACAGGTGACCTAATGACTTAATGTTTTACTTTACCACCATTTTAAATGAATGTATGCCCTGTTGGAGAACCTCACAGTTTGTATGAAATCGATTTTCTATACAGTGTCCTCATCCATAAACATAATTATTTCTATATCAGAGTTGATACCAACTTCATCCACAGCAAACCATATTTGCAATACAAGACTATAAAACTAAGATAGGAAGACATCTAGAACTTTTACCAATCTTATATGAACTTAGCATACCTAAGAGATAAGCTTCAAGTACATCGATTCGGAAATAGAAATCATTTATTTTCTCCGGTTATGAAACCAACCCTTCAAAAACTTAGAAATTGTGCAGTTACGTTGTCAAACAGGCTACAAAGCCCAATTTATCCAATTTCTTAACACATTAACTTGGTCTAAGTTTTTAATGGCTATTGTTGTGCTTAACGAAATACCAATGTTCAATCAGTGTTGATTATTAATTGAAATTTACGATGTACAATCCTATTTGAATTCAACAAGTTTTATTTAACACAATCGTACACAATTGGTAATAGTTGACATTCTAGCTGAACAAAAATGTTAGCTTACAATTTTGGACACCAATCTACGATCAAGTTGCTAATGCCGTCCAACATAAACGCCACAATTTCGAAACGTACAAGCGCAAAAGCATACTATTGGAAGTCTAAATGCGTCAAGTTATATCGGATCAGACTAAGCAACATTTCTAGCCAATTTTATACGCACAAAACTCTGAGAAAAAAAATTGTACTGTAGGTCAATCCATATACAGCAACGCTTTTTATGCATCTACACACAGAATGAATAATTGGATAACTTACACTCCTAGTCTGTAACAGATAGAAAACAGTTTTAACTTAGTTACGAGAACTCTAAAAGCTAGCTTCAGTATTAAAAGAACCAATCAGATAATTGAGACAGATTTTATTAGCGTACTCTGCTTTCGATTTCTAGAAGAATACTACTACATTCATAGCATTACTACCACTACTAATACTACTACTACTATTTCTACATAGCATTCCAAAAGTCACGAAAGGGCTTGATTAGTCTAGCACCAGTATAAAGGACACTGTTCTTCCTCTCTATCAAATGTTGTTATGTTTAATTGAACAAAAAAAAACATAGAATGGTATAGCTCGTCAATAAATTAAACACATTTTTTGGACAAAAAAACTGTTTCCATGTTGTTTTAGATTGGTGATTCTGATTTCTGTTAGCCCTACTAGTACCGCGAATGAAAGGAAGAAACCCGTCGAAATCGTGAAGAAATTTGTCCCTTAGTTCGTCACATCCGCGTGCTGTCCTGTCAGGTTGTATAGCGTGACGTGGCGCTTTAGTTGGTGCTTGTTATTCCTCAGTTCCTTTCACCAGAAAAAAAACTGTCGCTCGAATCATTAAATTATTTATACTTTTCTTGTGAATGTATCTAGCAGTGATTTTATTCCTATAATAACTGTGGCTTGTGAACGAATCGAAGCACATACATACGAACACGTTCGACAGTACATTCAACTGTTGCTACCCAGAGAATAAATCTAATAAAATACATGTATACTGTTTTTAGTAACTGAAAGTACTATTTGGCATTGTCACTACCAGTATCGTTATACACTATTACTAATAATACCAAAAAATAATAAATACAAAAGGCAGTCAGCGCTACTTATTTACTGCATCAAATAGATCAAATACAAACTAAACTGTCCATCGTACTATGCGCTTCCAAACTGATATATGTCGTGTGTGTGCGTGTACTTCAATAGTTAGAAACGCACTGATCGTTTAATTGACAATTATTTTCGATTTCATTATTCTTTCCTCCTGATCTAGGACACAATCTGTCGATTGCGGATGGAAACAGCACTGAAGAAGGTGACTCGGTGAGCGGTGGTCGAAATCCCGCCATGACAGGTTTTGGTTGTTATAAAAACTACAAACATTCCGCTGGATTGAGAAAAAGAGAAAACTCACAGGTATAGAAAATCGAGAAACATTACCGGTGATTACAATTCTAAACTCAAATAAATCTGATACGGTTCTGTTGACTATCTCCCCATATCCAGTCCGATAGCTACCCGGCAAATCCCTCGGAACACATAGATGCCGAAGCAGCCCCGCCCTACAGTCCAACGATGCAACATCATAACATGATGCTCGACTTAGATGCTACGGAGGAACAACAGCTAATCATGCAGGAAACTCCTCGACACGAGCCTCCTGTCATGATGGCAACGAGGGCGGTACGTATCGAAATCGTTTCCTACCGTGAATCATCACTTTCATTCCATACACGCAATACCAAAAATCATCCATACCTTCAAATCGGTGCTGGCATCTAGAAACCCTAGTTTATTAACCATCTTCCATTGGCCTGTGTTCCTAAACTCGACGCTTACCTCAGAAAAACACATCCAACCTTCTAGAGACAAGAAAATGTCCTCATGCATACAATAAATGTTTTAGTCTTGTAAATATAATACTTTCAATTTCCATAACCGACTTTCTATAGTACAACAACAATCAGTGGAGCAACGAGGTATATTTTCAATTTCCTACTTTTACATACATAACAGCAAAAGCCTACATTTTTGTTCTCAAATACTGAGCAGAACATGGAAAATTTGTTCCTATTGTGCCAAAAAAAACACCGCTTTCAAAGCTAACACGTTTGAATCTTTGGTTTTCTATCTGAGATCACTTTCAGTGCTTAATTTTGACGATCGAGACCATTGATTGAAAGGTCACTCCATTCCAAATTCAACACCCTTCAATTTGGCCTCCCTCAAAGAACTTTCAATCATACTACATACAATCGATGAACACCGCCAGATTGACAGTCTCGGATGCTTTTCTGCAATAGACAATAAAAAACGCAATAATTTGAAGCTTTCATCAGACATGCTTGCATTTGCTTCGAGTTGAGTTCGGAAATAGTTCAACCCTTTACATGACTAAATTCATTATTGGCCGCGGAATTTCCGAAAGTATTCAAAATGTGTAAAGAGTTAACACTACATAGCACTTCGAGCAGCATAGCACAAAACTAATGAATATGACATTGACTAACGACTAATTTAACGCTGATAAACGCCGCCTCACTCACGTGTTTTAGATTAAACGCATGCGCTCGCTTATTTTTCTAAGGATTTGATTCGTGTTACGATCCATATAACTAGGATGTTTTAGGAAAATCGCCGAATGTTTCTACTAACTCCGCCCCAAAAGGTCGGACATAATGAAAATATCTAAGAATTAGTTTGGCAGGATATGAACTATCAAGAATTTTTTTTTTCGAAAACCAATTTTACTAGTAATATCCCAACTAACCAAAAATGATTTAACCTATTTCAGGTAACTCTGCACATTTTATGAACTTGAATGTACAGGACAAGTTTCGTGAATACTTATAAGCAGCAAGAAAATTCAAGCAGAACTAAAACAACGGTGGCATTATGTACCTCGATTCGATCAAAATGTCATCGAATCGACCTCATACCGTATCATGATTCTCGATTTGAACTCGATCATAGAGCTTCATTCGTGTTCCCTCAAAGAAATATTATATTATCGAGAAGTTTTGACATTATGAAACCTAAACAATCGAGCTCGTAAACGATTAAACACGATAAGAAATGGTCCAAATTTATATGACTATCGACAACAAATTTTCGAATGCGTTCCTTTTTATTTAGGAGTACTTTTCTTTACGTTTCGTCTTAGACTCGTCAGTGCAGAGCAGCAAATTAAACTTGAACCGCTAAGTAGACGTAAAGTTAATGTTATTTGCAACAACACATTTTAATTGGCACCGAAGGGCCATGTCTTTGCTGACGTGCCTAACGAAAACGTAATTTTCGGCAGTTCAAGTTGAACTGTTTAAGTTTGCAATAAGCAGTTCAATTTGAACTGCTTTGCACTGACGAGTCTAAGACGAAACGTAAAGAAAAGTAAAAACGGTTA
Source organism: Malaya genurostris (assembly GCF_030247185.1). NCBI lineage: Eukaryota > Metazoa > Arthropoda > Insecta > Diptera > Culicidae > Malaya > Malaya genurostris. The sequence continues at coordinate 202,990,157 of NC_080572.1, read as the reverse complement.
TGTGCCCTAAGCACAAACTTAGGTTAACCTCTAAATGATTTAAGAGTAGTTATCGAGATTATCATAGATTATCCTAAACATATTAGTATTGATTATTTTAAAGCATTATTTAAAAAATCATTGTATATTTTATATTATAAGTTTATTGGTCAAATTATGATTAATTTGTTTTTGAATTTCTCATATAAAAAGGTTTTGCAATCACTGTGAAAACCAACTTTTGAACCGAGGACCGGAGGGCCCAGTGTCATATACCATTCGACTCAGCTCGTCGAGTACGCAAAATATATGTGTGTATATGTGCGTATGTGTGTACATAACGTTTTTGTTGCACTAACTTTTCTCGGAGATAGCTCAACCGATTTTTACAAACTTAGATTCAAATGAAAGGTCTTGTGGGCCCATACAAAATTCCTGAATATTATTTGGATCCGACTCCCGGTTCCGGAATTATGGGGTAAAATGTACAAAAAAATTGTGAAAAAGAGTGCACTAACTTTTTTCGGAGATGGCTGAACCGATTTTCACAAGCTTAGATTAAAATGAAAGCTCTTTAGGTCTCATACTAAATTCCTGAATTTCATTTGGATCTGATTTCCGGTTCCAGAGTTATGAGGTGAAATGTGTAAAAAAATGAAAATATATTTTCAAACTTTTCTCATAGATGGCGCCACCGACTTTTACAAACTTACGTTCAAATGAAAGGTCCTGCGGTCCCATACGGAATTCGTGAATTTCATCCGGATTCGACTTCCGGATCCGGGAATATAGGGTAAAATGTGTTGAAAATTTTATACCAAAGGCGAAAAACCGAAAAAAATCCATCCCGACCTCAAATCTTCTCTAATTGATAGTTTTTATCAGTAGACGGTCAAACAAACCGATTTCGGTTATTCTTTCAAGAATCGAAGAAAATTTTTTTGAAGAATACCACAGTATTATATATGATAGTATGATTGATATGAGAAAGGCATCATTACACCACTAGGTGGATTAAAATAGGTTTTTATGTAAAGTTTGGCTTGATAACAACTAAAATTCAATTTATATATCATTTTTGTTGAATCAAAATTTAGATACAAAAACACAATATCTGGCATAAGATAGGTGAAAGATTAATTAAATGAACTTTTTTTCCCACTGTTGGCTTGTACTTGAGTACTGTCGCTCTAAAGTTTTTCATAATCCTTCTCAATCAAATGGCGAATCTAGCGAACTCTTCAGCGATTGCTGTGCTGCCCAAGTGGCGAGCTTAGAATGGCACTAATTTTCAGATTTTGATAGAAGATTTGAAAAAAAAATGTTTCTTCTTCTTATTTTTTTCTCACGAATCAAATGCTAACATACGAAAACACGTAAGAATTGCGTGAAAAAGTCGAGCATGTTTCAGTGACTTTCCGCGATGTTTGATAAGGGAGCGGGTCATTTCGCCGAATAGGACATTTCGTCGAAAGTCGTATCGCCGAAAGGGTCATTTCGCCGAAAGAGACATTTTGCCGAAAGGGTAATTTCGAATACATCATTTTTTTTGTGTTATTATGCCTCCTGTATAACTGATGTGGCGCAGCCACATAACTGAAGCCAAGATGGCTCGGCGGTATAAAGCCGCCGAGGCGACGCCGGCTGAGGTGACCGGAAGCGCCGGCCTCTTGCATACAAACCTGTAACCGCCTCGCTCGCCCGGTCCACTCAAAGCTAGGTTTCTTTACCTTAGTGAGGCCCGAACGAGCGGTAGCGAGGTCGGACAACACACGAATCAAATCGATGTAGTGAAACCGCATTAGACATTTTTCACTTAGTAAACGGAAAATACCACATACATTTGCTTGGGAGAGACACCTATGCAATTACGTTGATGGTTAGTGGCTAATAGCCAACAAGTTTCCTTGGGAACTCTGTTCTTATGTTCATGAATAAATCTTTATTGAAGAGTACAAAAATCAATCTCTATTCAATTCTACAATTGTAGGTCAACAAAACGGGCGTTAACGAATTGTCATTCATTTGTGTTTATTTTAAATCAATTCCAATTATAATATTAAGACAATTGCAGGAACCGGCAAAGTGACCCTTTCGGCGAAATGACATTCGGCGAAGTGACCCATTCGGCGAAATTACTTTCGGCCGAACGGCTTTTGATGAAATATCCGTATCCGTTTGATAATTATTAATGGGGAAATCGTTAAATGAAATATTATATTCCAAGAAGTAAGTTTGGGTGCTGTTCACAAATCTGGAAAATTCTTGGTTTTTGTATTTAAATTTAGACATTAAATGATAAATTACGATCAAAATTGACGTCAGATTCGACTTAAAAAAATTTTAGGATAACATCAGATCTCGTCGTTTCATGCATTTCTCAGACAAAACAAAAAACCGGATAACTTAAAAAATTCGCGTAATTTCGGGTATTGGATTCGTCTTCGTGGAAAAAAACCGCGTTAAAAATCGCATGAGAAACCGTGTAAAAGAAGACCTCAGTGTTAGTTTTGAAAGTTCATTTATACACACTGATTCCGTTGTTCGGTAATTTTTTTGATGAAAACGTACGGTAATCATTAGAAACAACCGATGTTTCGGTTACATGAATTCTGTTTTATAAAAATTATGCAAATATTTGTTTCTGGACGATCAGTTATCCGCAAGAAAGGTATAATTACAACAGAATACTGCACATAATTATACAATTCATAAGGCAAACCTGAATAGTGACCAAGTGCTTCATGGTAAAGTTATCTGCCAATTACCGTTCAACTGTAAATACTGATTGTCGTGAAAGCTAACTTTCCAGTGAGTGTCTTTTCAATAATAAAACTGATAAAAATATCTTAAGGGGCACAATTCTGGTTACCCGTATTCTTTTTCTCAATATTTACCCGCTGCAAATGATGAATGTTTTTTGAAATCCTTTAAAAAGGTTTTTATTTTCACTCAGAAAATAAATACAGAATTTTAAACCTTAAACGTATTGAATTTCGTTTTTTTTCGTCATACAATTTGTCGATTTGTGAGAAAAATAAGAGAAAGAAAAATGTTCAAATCTGTCATGCCAAATGACCACCTTTTCTTAGTTCCAATCAGTTCAGTAAAAGTGTCATTTGCTGAATGATCGATAGAGTTGCAATGAACTTCAAACTGTCATAATTATACTGACTTGTTCATCAATACGGACACTCGGCAAAATTCATTTAAAAAAATATATATATAAATATAAATATCGTATATCTTTCGGTTGTCATCGTTAGCGTTTCAATTTTAGTGGAATATGGAAATATCAATTATTTTGTTACATTGCTGAAATGAGAAACTGTGCAAGACTGTTTGAATACATTCATCCGGAGAGAACTTATCGCCAGGAGTCAGTATTATTTATTTGTACCACAATGTTTTCTCCATAAATATCGAAATCTTCACATCTGCTCTTCCGAAAATGAAGTTATTTGACAGATCTGTATCTGTCAATTTATTACGAATTTCAAAGATTTCTAAAACAATGCATTATATTTAAGATTATCAATAGTAATATGTTTATTCTAATCTAAGATGATGTCGATAACTACCCTTCAATAAAAAGAAACGTATTCAAAAATTCGAATTCAGTAGCAGTAGTAGAGTAATTGCTTTGTTTTCTTTTCAAAACACAACGCTAGTGTTTTGTTGATGAATACATTCATCAATCTGAAACTTTGATAGAAAACTCAGATCTTTGAGATAACGTTTTTAGAGGTTTTTAGGGAATTTTAACCAGCTTCGCTCATTTCTTTCCAATTAAGACAGATCAGAGAATCCCTTGTATAGGTTTTGATAAACGATTAAAAACAAAGGGTCATTATCATGAATGATTTTATTGTTTCTCAAAGTATTTACTATGAAAATACAAAAGAATGTATCTCCAACATATGCGTTCTAAACGAAAAACGTTGAGCGTGCAATTTATTTTTGACGAAGTCATTGAGGCTAAATCAGAGCCATACAGCGGACGATCCCTCAATTTGATATTTTGAACGCAAAAAAAGCATTCGATTGATGCGATGTGTGAAACATGTGTGATTTTTTCCTTAGTGATTCGTTTTGCTCATTTTTCTGCTAACTTCTTGCAAGCAAATGGTTACGTAAGGAAAAGTGGGTAATTTTGAATCGCACTTTAGCCCTGACTGAAAATCACCCGGAATCGGAATTTTTCAAAATTAGAGAAATAAAGATTAAGCTAGAAGTAAAATTCCATGTTTAGGGATTATCAGAATTTAAAAATTTCAAGTTTCAAATTTTAAATATAATTGTTTTTTTTTCTTTTGAAAAATCGTGGGGAATCTTGAGCCTGAAATTGCTCATTTAATGAAAAAACATAAGAATTATATGAAACATATAGATGGAAAAATGATGCTTTACAGCCGTAGAGCTTTCGATTGATCATGTTTTAAACCGTAAAGCGGGAGTTTGACGATAAATTACTAAATAAAACATTTTGAATGCTTGAATCTACACATTTCGAAAAAAATTCTGTGATTTAACATCTTATTAGATGCACATAAATGGAGCGTCGCAGTTCACGCAAATTTATGTGGAAGAACATTTAATATTGTGTCTAAAATTCCATGATATAGAATTCATTGAAATAAAAAAATGAATACTGATAGCAGCTACCACTGCGACTGATAGCAGCCACCACTGCGACTTGAACCGAGAATCTTTGGATCGCAAAGTACGTTTGTTAATCGACTGATCCACAGAAGCACACATTGGCTTGGGTGGTAAAGGTGCATTTAAATTCATACTGTCGCACCTGCTAGCAGAATGCAAGTAATCTAACATTATGTCAAATGAAAAGTCACCTGTAAAATTCAATTTTTTCTGGTGTGTAACTCAGCATCATCATCATCAACATTATCATGGTGTGAAATGTTGGAAGAGCCTTCATTGTAGCCCCAGAAAAGATATATAAAAGCAAGAAAAAAAAACATGTCAATTACTAAATTACCCAACTTTGGCGTTCAGGAACCTACTGCTGGAGATTCTACCCGTTTTCAGGTGCTGAGAACTCGATAGTCCCACGACAAAAGGGCCTGATTGTAAATGATAGTTTTTCTTTGTTTACTTTTTCTTTCACGATTTATCGTATTGATTTCATATTTAACACCTAACTTTTCGATAAAATTTTCAAGTTATAACCACAAGCTTTCGATTTATATTGGAAACTTTCAGTAAAATGACAGTAATGGCTCCATAATAATCAAGTAAACAGTAAACAAAGAGAGGCTCTCATTTTCAGTTAAGCCGTTTTGTCATGGGACTATCGAATTTAACGAATAGAATAAAAAAAAGAAGTATAGGAAATACTACTGTTTTCTCTTTATATTGAACCAAATGAATGAGAACAATTTTATTTCGGTGTACATAGAGATACTAAATCATAGCAGATCATATTCACTGGCACTGAATTTTATATTCTACCTTTTGTCGTGTTAATTAGTCCTATAATTTTATGAATGTCGCTTGAGGAAACTATTTTTCATGAAAGAGTTGCACATTTAAACTTCTGGAAAACACTTTTCTGGACAAACGTTCGTTTCCCTAAATAATCAAGGCAAACGACTAGTTCCAAGCTTTACTTGCAAAAAGAGGTCGTTTTCAAAAAGTATCTTTGGCGATAACGAATTAGTAGTGTCAGATTATTTACGATTCTAATGTGTCGGTAAAGAATGAATTTCTTTAAAGAAGTTTCGCATAAACTCACAAGACATCGATCTACAGTTTTCGTAATAGTTGGTGAACTGATTACTCATGCAGAGTTGAACTCAAACCATCTTCCACTAACATTCGTGATTTTACAAAACGTAATGTAAATTAACTCTTTTGCGAAATAAAAAGTTCACTAGAAAAGTAGAACAAATTAAACTATATTCTTAAAATTTTTTAATACTTTTTAAAAATTTCATGATTTCTCAGAAATCATTCCTAGCTCTTAAAGCAGAAAATCAAATACTTCTCACGGCGAAAAGGCTCAAAAACGAGGATAGAATTTTGAAATTCCCCCAGTTCTAATTAAAACATTATGAGCTCCTATTGAAAACGATGTCTCCGAAAATATGATCATATTTCAAAACGGGTTAATGACCTTGGTGTTTTGTGATAATAATAATACAATGATACAATTTTTTAAGTCTTTCCGATGTTAGTTATTGACTATGAAGCTATTTAGTAAAATTTTCAACAATTGTTTTGCATTTGATTACTTCCCTGAAAGATGTAAAAATGCAAAAGTATTATTATTACTTCCTTCTATTAGTAAACTTTAAAAAATATATCTTTGTACGATTATTATGATTAAAACTGTTAGAAGGAATGCAAAATAATTCCATATTATTTAGCTGATGGTACTCTTCAAGTTGGCTATCAGAATTGTAAATCTGAATCGCGAAATGTTGTTCCTCGAGCGTGGTTTCCATGCTATACAATATTTGTTCAACCATTGGTTGGTTGTAAAATATTTTATCCTACAACAAAAATCACAAAACTTCTGAAACAAACAATATTGTAATGGTAGCCATTACCATAAATCATGTCAACAGGGCTAGGGTTAAAAAGCTATCACTTAAACTCAAATCTTGACGGTGTCATATATAATTAATAATCCAGTTGATAATATACATTCCAAACACCAGAAATAGAATTTTATGTTCGTATTCAGGATAGAATAATGATTTGGCATTACATAGTGTAGAGTTCCCTGCTATTTTTTTAATTCAACAGTTATGTTTCAGCATAGAAAGATCACATTCAAATTTTTTGTGAATTACATAAAGCGATTAATTCCTAAAACAGTCCATATTTACGACATATACTTCATCAATCTTCAATTAAGACACATAATTAATCACACCACAAAAAAGTCATAAATTTCATACATACCTCTTCTCACTCGATCCAATTTCTTTATCTTCTATTTCGTCTCACCTAATTTCTGTTCGTTTCAAATGGAAAATCCTCCCAACTGTTCCGTACCAAACCACATTGTCATGGCACCTAAATGACTCCGTCACCCTCATCACCTCAAATATCCTGAACGTTTCCCACAATCACCACTCTTTGGTCTTTCCGGTATATTTTTCCTCTCTCTCTCTCTATCCCGTTTTGTTTCTTTCAAAATAACCACCCCCACCTCGTTCTAGGAAGTAGAAGAACTACGACGACAAGTTGCTTTAGAAACTTCTTCCACAAGTAAACGGGACAAATCCGATACTGAACTGCCATCCGAGTATGAGTGTTGTTTTTGCACGTCAAAGGTACATTTCTTCTTCTCACTCTACTTGCCGTATCAACCTGTACTAAAGATTCTTAGAAGTCATTTAGTCGTCTTATATTTTGCTCTTCTACTATATCATAAGTATACATAAATGAATGAATATTCTTTTTGTACATACATACCGCTAAAACATTATACCTACCGTTTGCTATAGTAATAAATGGATTATAATACGTTTACAAATTGAAACTTTTATGAAATATTGCAGCTAACTATGAATGTTCGCGATTTATCATTTCAATATTTCGGTTAGCACACACGAACGCGCAATATTGACAGGAAAATTTGTAGCAAATTCCCGTTTAATTTGTCGTTACGTCCCATTTTTCGGCCCATAACAGCACCCAGCTAATAAGACACATTAACTGAAATAGCTTGAATCACTTCCTTCCCAATGTAACGACACTGCCAACGATCATACGACCCTCAAACAGCCCAACTCCCCAAACCAGGACGTCCGACATCCAACGAATCCTGTGCGCTCATAAACGTCGTACTAGTTGACATCCGGCTGTTAGAGATATATCTTCTTCTTCTTCTTCTTCCCACGACCTACAGGACTTTTAACATGCACCACGTTTTGCTTAGTGTTTTTCCCCCTTCCCAAATATTCGCCCACGCTGGAACGAATCACTGGGGCTAGGAAAATGATAACAATAAATAAGAAAACTCAACCGAATTATCGCGCTATTAACATTAATTCTCGCTGGATAATTTGGCATTTAATGTACGCTTTTTATGGTATATGCTAGCATTTTATTAACCATGCACTTTTCCATTGTGTGTTGCTTCAGGGAGTTAAAAAAATCTATTTAAAATTGAAGAAAAGTAGGATACTCACGATACAATAAATGTACCAAATTCTCGGCAGCAGATATTGCCTATATTCAAGATACATTAAATGCGAAACATTCTTGTATAGCGGCTATCCTATTCTACGTAAATCGTACAATTGTACATAAATCGGTATCAATACCTTTACTTTACTCATAATAGAATCCGAACTAGCAGAAAGCAGGCGCTGTTCTGACTAATAAAATGAAAAGGGCAGGGCGACAATAAAAACATGCCCAAAATAGAATCATTTTTATCTATACGAAGGAAGTTGTTGATAAAAAATCAATGATTTTGTTACCTGTTTAGACACTTGTGTATAGATTTTATACATTCACAATACATTAAGTAGTAGCTGAAAAAACATAAAAGTTTCATCGTCATTGCTTATGTTTTTTTTTCGCCGCATTCATTCGGCATGAATCCCTCAATTATGGATGCCGGAATGTCGATCGATTAATCAAGTAATCGATTAATAACACAGATAATCGACTAAAATTAAATCGAATAGTTTGAAAAGTTATATTCGATTATTTAATAATCGAGTAATTCGAAAAATTCTACATTCCTACCTTCGATTAGAATGCCGAATGTCGAATGAAAAATCATATATCGATTAATTACAGTTGAATCGTCAAAAATTTGATCCAAAACTAAATATGATTTCCTTATGGATTCCGAATCAGATGCATCAATCGATTGCATTTTTTCTGCAAAGTCTATTTCTCATTTTATCTAGTACACAAAGGGACAAACCATCATACTGCGAGAGTTCCGATCAATAAGCTAAATGTAGGTAAACTGCTTTTAGCCTAAAATAGTATGTACTAAACTAGACAGTTTAGTTAATAAAACTTACTATTGATAAGATTTAAACAAAATTTCAGAATTTGTTCACTTGGGTATTAGTCCCTTTTACAAAAATGAGATATTGGATAGAAAATCAAAATTGTGTGATTTTTTGGTTCCGTGTAGCGACTGAAAACCCGCTTGAGAAATCCAACCAATGAAATTCCGTATCGTTGCATCCCACATGATTAGTTCGGAATAAATTCCGAACCAAATCCGAGTGGGCAGAAAATTTTCATTCAAAATCCAATGAGAAATTCAGTGTGAAATCCGAATCAATGCGAGCTCCAGTGCGACAATCGATTCCAAATAAATTTTTCCTTCAACCAAATGGTTCAGAAAATCTGTCGAAATTGAGTAAGAAAAAGCGAACTGAGCTGTCATTCGGTTTATTACTCAGTCCATCTTTGAGACAATAGGGGATGTTTTCCTCAATACATTTCCTCAATATACTACCTTGATCTAAAAGTTCCCGGAATTTATTCAGGGAATTAAAAATATAAGACTATTCATCAAAATGGATATTGTCCCCTTCAAAGTATTCCCCGTCGACTGCAACATAAGGCATAGTGAGCCGACGCTAAATCCAGCCAAAACAGTGGAGTTGTACTATGCTTCTTATATAAATACAGCAATCACTTCTGGAGACACTCAGATCGATAGATTTCTGTATTTATAGTTCCGGTAGTGTAAAAAATGGTTGACTTCAAACCACAGGAATACATTGCTTGCCATACCAGTACCTTTTGACCGAATTTCTCCACTTGAACCGACCTGTCCGCATCGCTCACATCCTCCCCAACGACGACAGTTAAGAATTGTGGACCTGGAAGGGTTTTTGAGCCCTCCTTTACATAAGTCTCTTCGTCCATCAAAACGCATGCATCCGGACGCTGCAAAAGACGTGAATACAATTTCCGGGCCCTTGTTGCCGCTTGCTTCCTCTGTTCTACATTTTTTCGAGATTTTCTGCTTCTTGTAGGTCTTCAGGTGATTTCGCCTCTTGATACGCTGGATCATTCGTACACTCGTTCCAGCTTTTTTGGCCAAATCACGTATTGACATTGATTTGTTCTTCAAGACTAGAGATACAACTTTCTGTTCCAGTTTCGGGTTGGAAGAACCGGGTTTTCTGCCACTTCCTGGTAGCTCATCCAAAGAATAGTTTTCCCCAAACTAATTAATGATGGTTTTAACAGTGGCATGATGAATTCCAAACCGCTTCGCCAGTTTTCGTATAGTAATACCCTTCTCACTTAGCCATGTGTCCGGAACCTTCATTTTCGCTTTCTTTTCAATACTCGACATTTTGAAAACGCAGAATTGCAACCGCATAAACAAGTAAACAAACGAAAACTGACAGCCAAACGCACAGCATACTGTGATCTGAGCATAAAAAACCATCCCAAATTCATGCGTACAACACTAATGTATGTGGATAGCTTATTTTCGATAGATTCCTTTCTTATGTCAGCGCTTGATCCAATCCTGGAAACGTTTTTTATATTCAGTTTTCGGTATGGCCATCAGAGCCATCTGCGAATTTTTCATAATCTCATCTCGGGTGCTGAAACGCGTTCCACAGAGCGGTTTCTTGAGTTGACCGAATAGGAAAAAGTCGCAGGGAGCCAATTCAAGTGAATTCGGTGGTTACTGAATGGTATTTGTTTTTAACGTTTTTACCTAAATCTTCACGGACTACGATGGCATTGTGTGACGGTGCGTTATCGACAAAGACATTTACAATGTCACTGTCACTTGAGTTGGCCCGGGCAAGTTGGCATCTCAATGCGCCGGTCTCACAAGCCAAAATCGGCTGTCAAATTCCTCAAAAAGACTTTCCATTTTTTGTCAATCGAATTAATCGAGTACTCAAAAATGAGTAATCGAGTATTTGTATACTTACTATACTTACCGTTACAATTCTGAAAGCGATGTAATGAACCTGTTACCTGTTTTTCTCATATTTTTCGATGATATTTATGTTTTGGTTCGGAAAGTTGATTTCGGATAACATTTATGCTGGCATTAAACTCAGCTGTTTCCTACAAATCATATGATGCGCTGTTTTCACTAACATGTGCGGCGAAAAACATGAATGCGGGTTACAAGACTAGATTACAAGGGCGAGTATTGTATTTCATTTTGAGTTTGACAGCTGTCACGTAATCGGTAAACCAAAACGCTATGTGGGTATGAGAATCTTCTAGTATGTATAACAAGATGTAAAAGACGATGAAGATTCATAAAGTATGCACAGTAAGCAAAAGAATTATAGTAGCTAAAATGTGTATTAGCTTTATTTAAAAAAATCCCCATTGTTCTAGAGATAAAAAACTGAAAATTAGAGATAACAATGCGATGCAGTTGTCTTGCACATGAATTCAGCATTTATCGAAGGAAAATGTTTTCATTTAATGTCTTTTTTGAAAACGGATCATTCCCAGGCCCAGGAACAGTCACGTTTTATAACACCGAAGTTTTCCGGACTTTATCATAGTTTGAGATAAAAATGTTTTCGAAATTTTAAATATTCCTAAAATTAAACATTTTTACCTGAGTTAAACATGAGCTGTACATCAATTTTTTTCTTCAGAAAATCTCATAGATACTACCGCTATCAAAGATATTTGCTTACTGTCACTATTTATCTCATTAGCCAAAACACCATCAGTCAATGTAAACAAGTAGAATGTTTGATGCGCAAGAGTTCTTCTTGCGCTCAATTTCAATTAGTCAAGACGAATCGTGGAATATTTGTAACAAAACTGCAAGACCTCTAAGGGTGAAGCCAGAGAGAAAGCGACACGCGACGCGAAGCGAAACGAGTGAGTACGATGCGATCGGTCAGTAGTCGCAACGCATCGAGTTCACTCTGATATACTTGTAATTTTTCTGCTGAACTTGAACGGACGGAGCTCTGTCGCGCAACTCCATGCGATTTGTCAAGTTTCGCATTGCTTCGCTTCATGTCGCTTGTCGCTTTCTCTTAGGCTTCACCTTAAGGGTGAAGCCAGAATGGGCGCGAAACGCGACGCAAATTGGCGCGAGACGCGACGCGAATGGGCGCGAAACGCAATGCGTAGCCATAGTCAAAGTGATTGATATACTAGTAATCACACGATAGAACTTAATTATGTTCATGTTTATTGAAAAGATAAATTTAGATCAATGCCAAACGGAATAGAATAGCAACTGATTGTAAACTGTTTCAATCTGACTAGGTGTCATTTCAAATGCTCCCCTTCGAAATTATGTTCTTCCGCCACAACAAAAAATAAATTAGGAAACCTTTGTTCGCTCGTTAATCGCCTAAACAATTGAGCACGTGCTGCTTCGTTGTTTGTTGCGCCGAAAATCGTATGTCGCTACTCAACGCCTCGTGTCTACTTTGGCATACATGTTATTTTTTGCTGGCATCAAATGAACGAACGATGACATTCAGTAAAAACCATTCAAGCGAAGAGGTTGTGTTTCGATTGTACTGGCTCGTGAGTTAACGGCTGCTACCGAGACAATTCTAAGCTTCAGGTAGTTAAACTGCCCATAGCAAACGCAATATTCGGGGCGTTTCCCGACTGGAAAGCTAGCAACGAAGGCCATCCCGTTCATACGCACAGAGGTGTAGAGACACAGAGGTGCGAGAGCATAGAAGTGACGAGTCACAGAGGTGCCATCGCATAAAGGTGCGAAGACGAAGGGGTGCAAAGGCACAGAGGTGCTAAAGCAACCCAGTGCTGATCTACCAGGTACCAGAATTTGTACGCTGCGTAGGATCAAAAGAGACGGCATATATCGCGAGGTGCTACACTGCAAGCATCGCATTTGATCGCCACCAAGAGTAAAAGCACTGTACCTGGGGTCAGGTACAGCAAGTGCAGTGGTGTTCACAACGACGGCAGAGCAACTGAGATAGCAGTAAACGACAGAAGACTGCCAATTGGAAACAGCAAAAGACTGCCAATTGGAAATCGTTGGAAGAGCTTCACGTCGTTCTTCACGATAAAGGAACAGAGACATCAGCTACAAGGTAGATTTAATTTAATTTATTTTTTATTTCTTATATCTGAAATTTTACTAAACATAAGTTTTTATTTTGGTATTATTAATTTACAAAAAAAATTTAATGTAATGGATGATCTCATGGAAGATCATCCGAATCCGATTCCGGATACTAGTAAAAGTTTAAATACTCCGAGGGCTAAACATTATCCACAGGGTACCACTGGGCCATGGATAGTCTATCTTCGAAAAAAAGAAAAGATTTTAAACTTGATGCAAATTACAAAGGATTTGACATCACATTTCTCTGAAGTTAAAGAAATCTGTAAGGTTAATAGAGATAAAATTCGAGTTGTAGTTAACGACTTGAAACAGGCAAACGATATTGTAACCTGTAAATTATTTGCTATTGAATATCGAGTTTACATTCCATCGAAGGAGGTAGAAATTGACGGTGTTGTGACTGAAGCAAGTCTGACAGCAGATGATTTACTTAAAAATGGAGTTGGCCGTTTTAAAAACTCCATGCTTGAGGGAGTTAAGATACTCGAGTGCAAACAATTGTACTCAGCATCTATTGTCGATGGAAAAAAGTCTTATCGTCCCTCAGATTCGTTTCGCGTAACATTTGCCGGATCTGCATTGCCTAGCCATGTCTATATCGATAAAATTCGTCTTCCTGTTCGGCTTTTCGTACCGCATGTTATGAATTGCACGAACTGTAAAAAATTCGGACATACAGCTACTTACTGTAGTAATAAGTCCAAATGTATCAAATGTCAAGGGCCTCATAAGGATAATCTTTGCGATAAAGATGTTGAAAAATGTGTTTATTGTGGGGAAAGCCCTCATGATGATCTTTCAGTGTGCGCTGCATTTAAGCTGCGTAAAGACAAAATGAAGCTTTCTTTAAAAGCACGGTCTAAGCGCACATATGCAGAAATGCTCAAAACGGTCATACATGTCTCCCCTTTGGAAACCGAAAACGGTTTTTCAAATCTTGCGGAGCCAGAGGAATCTGACTCTGACGGAAATAGTGAAGATACCTCGTTTGTCACTCCTCAAGGGTCTGTTAAGAGGAGATTAACAAACCACAAAATACCAAAAAAGACACCTAAAATTATACCTTCAAAAAAAGATCCCCGTGTTAAAGCTAAAAAGCCAAATTTAAAACCAAAAACTGTGCCTCCTGGTTTGTCAAATTCACAAACCAATCCAGGAACTAGCTCAAGAAAAGACAATAATCCAGTGGGCTCCATTTCACATTCACCAACAGGATTACTGAAATTTTCGGAAATTGTAGAATGGATTTTCGCTGCATTCAATATTTCTGAACCTCTAAAGACCATCATAACAGCATTTCTTCCAATAGCTAGAACTTTTTTGAAACAGTTATCAGCTCAATGGCCAGCTCTTTCAGGTTTTGTATCATTTGATGGATAATTTATCATCCGCCGCAAATGATTCAATCACTGTCCTGCAGTGGAATTGTCGAAGCATCATGCCAAAACTTGATTCATTTAAAGTTTTGTTGCATAGTCAAAAATGTGATGTATTTGCTTTGTGCGAAACATGGCTTACATCAAACATAGCCTTAAATTTTAATGACTTTAACATTATACGTCTCGACAGAGACTCCCCGTATGGTGGAGTGCTTTTAGGAATTAAGAAATGTTATTCCTTTTATAGATTAAACATTCCTTCGACTTCTAGTATAGAAGTTGTTGCTTGTCAAATAAACATTAAAGGAAAGGACATTTGCATTGCTTCGGTATATATTCCTCCAAGAGCTCAAGTTGGACAACGACAGCTTAATGAAATTGTCGAAGCCCTTCCTGCTCCACGTTTGATTTTAGGAGATTTCAATTCGCACGGAATGATGTGGGGTTCCGTTTACAATGATAGCAGATCATCTCTAATATATAATATTTGCGACAATTTTAGCATGACGGTACTAAATATGGGTAGCATGACACGGATCCCAAGACCTCCTGCACGTCCAAGTGCATTAGATTTATCTCTTTGTTCGACTTCAATTCGACTAGATTGCACCTGGAAAGTATTTCCTGATTTACATGGTAGCGATCATTTACCAATCATCATCTCAATTAGCAGTAACAAAGGCATTGCTAATTCAGTTAATATTCCATATGATTTGACAAAAAATATTGACTGGATTAAATACCAAAGTAATATTTCAAGTGTCTTAACTTCAATGGAAGAGCTTCCCCCACTTGAAGAATATGACTTCCTCGTTTGTTCGATTCTGGAGGCCGCAGAACAAGCCCAAACCAAACGATTTCTTGGTCCATCGTCTAACAGAAGACCTCCAAATCCTTGGTGGGACAAAGAGTGCTCAGATGCTAAACACGCGAAACAAAATGCTTTCAAGACGTTTTTAAAACGAGGAGGAGGAACTCCTCAGAATTTTGAAAAATTCTTGGTTTTAGAAACCAAGTACAAGAACATACTTCGGGTTAAGAAATGCAGCTATTGGAGACATTTTGTGGAAGGTTTGTCAAGAGAAACCTCAATGAGCACTCTTTGGAATACGGCCAGACGAATGAGGAATCGTAACGTAGGAAATGAGAGTGAGGAGTACTCGAATCGATGGATATTTGATTTTGCGAGGAAAGTTTGTCCAGATTCCGTTCCTACGCATAGCATTGTTAGGGAGTCTTCTTCAAATGATGATTCCATTGATAGCCCCTTTTCAATGATGGAATTTTCCATAGCACTCATGTCTTGTAACAATAACGCTCCTGGATTGGACAGAATTAAATTCAACTTGGTGAAGAATCTGCCCGACCTCGCAAAAAGACGTTTGTTGGAATTGTTCAACAAGTTTCTTGAGCAAAATATTGTTCCACCTGACTGGAGACAAGTGAAAGTTATCGCCATTCAAAAGCCGGGGAAACCAGCTTCCAATCACAACTCATATAGACCCATTGCGATGTTGTCCTGCATCAGAAAATTGTTCGAAAAAATTATTCTACGACGTCTCGACACTTGGGTCGAGACGAACGGTTTGTTGTCAGATACTCAGTTTGGCTTCCGTAGAAATAAAGGGACGAATGATTGCCTTGCATTACTTTCGTCTGACATCCAAATTGCCTTCGCTCAAAAGCAACAAATGGCATCTGTATTTTTAGACATTAAAGGAGCATTTGATTCAGTTTCCATTGATGTTCTTTCAGACAAGCTCCACCAACATGGACTTCCACCGGTTATAAATAATTATTTGCACAACCTTTTGTCAGAGAAACGCATGCATTTTTCACATGGCGATTTGGCAACAATCAGAATTAGCTACATGGGTCTCCCGCAAGGCTCATGCCTCAGTCCGCTCCTCTATAATTTTTACGTGAATGACATTGACAGCTGTCTAGTAACCCCATGTACACTAAGACAATTGGCAGATGATGGCGTGGTTTCAGTTACTGGATCCAAAGCTATTGATCTGCAAAAACCATTGCAAGATACCTTAGATAAATTGTCCGTTTGGGCTGTTCATCTTGGTATCGAATTCTCTGCGGAGAAAACAGAGCTGGTCGTCTTTTCAAAAAAGCATGATCCCGCGCAACTTCAGCTTCATATGATGGGAAGAATAATCGAACAGGTTTTGACTTTCAAATACCTCGGGGTGTGGTTTGATTCCAAATGCACGTGGGGAGGACACATTAGGTATCTGATAACGAAATGCCAACAAAGAGTAAATTTTCTTCGAACAATAACAGGGTCTTGGTGGGGTGCTCATCCGCAAGATCTAATAAAATTGTATCAGACAACGATACTTTCAGTGATGGAATATGGATGCGTTTGTTTTCGTTCCGCTGCAAATTCTCATATTATCAAACTTGAGCGAATTCAGTACCGTTGTTTGCGAATTGCTTTAGGCTGCATGCATTCGACACATACAATGAGTCTTGAAGTTCTGGCGGGAGTTCTTCCATTAAAAGATCGATTTTGGGAGCTTTCATCACGCCTGCTAATAAGATGTGATGTGCTGAATCCCATGGTAATTAATAATTTCGAACGACTAGTCGAGCTTCGATCTCAAACAAAATTCATGACAGTATATTTTAACCATATGTCACAGGAAATCAACCCTTCAAGATATATTCCTATCCGTGTCAGCCTCCTAAATGTACCTGACTCAACTTTATTTTTCGACACATCCATGCAGCGCGAAGTGCGTGGAATCCCGGACCACCTACGCTCTATGGAAATCCCAAAAATATTTTCAAGTAAGTTCAGGCATATTAACTCTGAGAAAATGTTTTACACGGACGGATCGCGAATGGAAGAAGCGACAGGGTTTGGTATGTTCAACAATAATGTTTCGGCCTCATTCAAGCTTCAAGAACCTGCATCTGTTTATATAGCAGAGTTAGCAGCAGTTCATTATAGCTTGAATGTAATCGTCACATTATCTCCAAACCATTATTTCCTCTTCACAGATAGTCTGAGTGCAATTGAAGCCATTCGCTCAAACGCTGCTGGCAAAAATGAACCGTTTTTCTTGGGTAAAATAAAACAGTGTCTGAACGACATATTGAATAATAATTATCTAATCACAATAGTTTGGGTTCCGGCTCATTGCTCCATTCCAGGCAATGAAAGAGCCGATATTTTAGCCAAACGTGGTGCTATTGAGGGTGAAATTTATGAGAGACCGATTGCTTTCAACGAATTCTATAGCGCGTCTCGCCAAAGAACACTTGCCAGCTGGCAAGCTTCTTGGGATAAAGATGATCTGGGTCGGTGGATGCACTCAATTATTCCTAAAATATCGACAAAGGCATGGTTCAGGGGACTGGATGTGAGTAGAGATTTCATTCGTGTGATGTCCAGACTCATGTCCAATCACTACACGTTAGATGCACATCTCCTTCGAATTGGACTTTCCGAGACTAATCATTGTGCTTGCGGCGAAGGTTACCGCGATATTGACCATGTTGTTTGGACATGCGTGGAGTTTCGTGATGTCAGATCTCAACTAATAAATTCCTTGCGTACCCAAGGTAGACTATCCAATGTCCCAGTTCGCGACATTCTTGCTTGTCGTGACCTTCCATACATGAAACTTCTTTATCATTTCATTAAATCCATTGGAGTTCCAATTTAAATTTTATTTTATGTTAAACTGTTTTCTCTTCCATGAGTTCTACCAATAGCCAACTATAGGATATTGAATATAAGTGGTGAACTGATACAAACAATCCTGAAATAGTTATAAGATCATGTACAAAATAAATGTATTTTATTTAATGTAATTAAAATAGCAACTCGCTTGATAAAAACAGTGTTTAGATTAACTAATGAGTACCAACATACTAATATGATATTCGAAATGTATTAGGTTTAAACTACTATGTATTGTGGATGCCACGGCGAAGAAAAACTTATGTATATTGCCTATGAAATAAACGTATTTATGAAAAAAAAAAAAAAAATCAAATGAACGAAATTCAGATCAATAAATTTTCGCACCGCTTCTCGTGTTGCGCCCACTCTGGCTTCACCCTAACTCTTCATCTCTCTCACTATAACTGATAACATTTAAACACAGTGAACAGACATCCGAGCAGAGATCTCAATGTCCGTGAGTAATTTAACGGTTATTTGACAAAGTGACACGAAGTAGCAATTCACCGACAGAGGCGCTTTGAGCACCCCAACAATTGCTTAAAAAATGCGTGCAAAATCGTACGCATTGGCGATTTTTAACGAATGTTCACTTGTATGCCAGGTTTTTAAAGTTTGTATGAGCTTGGATGTCTGTTCTCTGTGGTTTTAATATACGAAATGAAATTATAAGCTGGGATGAATGTGCGTACAGTTAACACTAATCCTAGAGATATAAATCTTAACAGTCAAAATTATTCGCATTGTATTGTGTAGCTGATAATATTTTGTACTGCTATTTAAAGAAACACAATCAGCATCGAACGTGTTATCTGAAATTCAAATTTGCTCCCATATAGAATCTTATACATTTCCCTAATGAACGGTTTTGTAGAAATGTGCCCACGGCATTGCAAATTATCTGTGCTTCCATCGATTTTCACTCAACGATAAATGAAATCATCACAATTGCCTCCTACACATGTTTCATTTAGCTTCACACATACACGTATTGGTGTGTTTTTCATTTAACTACATTTTTGTGATCACTTGTTTATTGTTTTAGTTGACACCGTTTATTTTTAATTATTTTATATTCTCTACACAAATAAAAACAACTCGCCTATCAACAAACACTCACGCCAAATTAAAACAAAAACACCCTCGAATTGTCCTCGTTTGTCTACAGAACAAATTTTCCAGTATCTTTCGATCGGCCACACACACACAATACTACAGTGCCTCCCAGAACACGATTTCCGCTTTCCAGACTCCACCTCAGCTGGACTCCAACGACGAGTGCATTCCGCTGCGCTCCAAAAGTGTATGACACTTGCTGAAACGGTTCAAACCGAGTGGCGGGAATAACCGTGCCCATTACCAAGGTTCGGATGAAACGAGTTTTTCCAATGAGGAGAGCGAATTTGTTGATTAATGAAGGGTATTGCAGCGGTCCTGGAGGAATGCTAATTGTTTGCATACATATCATTAGGATTAAGACAAACGGCCACGCGATAATTTGTGTCGATTCATGAAAAATATATTAACCATACAATGGTTCTCGACCAACACTTGATCTCTGTTTTTGTCAGCACAAATTTTCTGATTGCATTTGCGAAATAGATGACTCCTTTTCAAGAAGTGTCGACAGCGACTTACACCATCCAAAGGTGAGTCAAACATGTCCTGAGTAGATTCTTCTCATCACTCCCGGAATCGGTCGTGCGGTCAGACCTTTTTCCTACCAGCTATTCAAAATTGGCTCAGCATTCATTCTAAATATTTAAAGCCCACGAAACTGTGTCTAATAATGTTGCTTTCGTAAACGAAACGTCCATTGTCTGTGCCTCTCTGTGTACCAGTGTACCCGTTGTACAATACGTCCCCATTTATGTGTGATTCGTGGCTAACCAACTGTATTGCTTTTATAAAATGAACTGAAACCGAGCTAATTTAAAACTTCCTCTTTTCGATCCGATATTGTGTGAAACTAACCTCCAAAATGCTTCGTGCACCGCACAATGTGTCGCGCATTTTCTCTTTCTTCTCGTTGCTTAATTGCTTGCTCTTGAACAACAGTAAAATGGGATTTAAAAGTTCAATCCACAATGGTTAAAACTGAGACAGGAAAACAACTAATGTAAACCAATAACCTCATTTACTAATCGTTCTAATCGTTCAAAATATATGCTCTGCGTGTACACTGGACAAGAAAGAAAGTCTGAGAATTTCGAAGGTACATTGGAAACCCTTGGTGTAATCAGTTAGTACACAATTTAGTCAACTCGTCTGGATTTTTTTATTGGGAATCCGATTCCGACTCGGATCGGTAGTTGCAGCTGATTCGGAATCAAATTCCAGACCAGTCAACTGGGTGAGAATGGCCGAAAACCTTTGAGGCATGCTTTCGACAAGGTTGTTAGCGTAGCTTGTATGAAGAGAATGGAAAATATACCGAATTTCCCGAGAGTTTGTTCTTCATGATTACTCTCCTAGGTTTTCAATAGGGCTAGCGTCTATACAATAGGAGGACCCGTCTAAGGTAACGATTCCGGTTTTTCTCCTTCCAGATGCGACAGAAGTGGCTTAGAAACTTCGGGGTATCGTCCACTAGAAGTCCAAACATTTTCACAGATAAGGCGTCGTTTGTATATTTAAAAAAATTTCGCTTCGGAGCAACCAAATTCACACTCTGAGAAGCACCTCCAAACATTCACATTTATCAAATGTTCCAACGAGCACTGAATGCAATAGGTACTGTTTCCCAATCAGACACGTTTCACTTGAGCTCACATTATTTGTCTTGGCTTACCTTCTCAAAGAACCCCTTAAACTATTCAATACTTTTAGCAGCCACATAATACGATGTGAAAGACAGCCAGTTTCAGTTGCCAAATTCCGAATGGCTGTCATAATTATATCAGACACAAATTATGCCGGAATGACTTCAAATCTCTTGTGGAAAAAAATTTAGCGACATGATGCTTGCCATTTACAGTTTGCATCTGGCTGAAACAATGTGTAGATCTATTCAATAACACTTTTGAAAGATACCAAACGAATAGTTAAGTTCATTAAAGCTGATTTCGAAGGTATTTGTTACCGCTTGAGCAACTCTAACACATGGGCTGACCAATTCCAATCCATACAGTGTAGGCTGAGATAAGAGAAGTGAAAATAATGTAATTATAAATAAATGTAATAAATTATATAAAAAAAACTAACAAAACGGGAAGCATATCTTATTACAAATTTCCTTTACTTGATCGTGTTTCCAGTTATTATGATAACATATACCATAACAGATTGTTTGATATCTTTCCTATTGAACATACTGTTACTCTCAAAGCTATATTGGAAAATATAAAACAACTTTTTTAGATTTTCCAAGTTCATTTTAGTGCCAATTTGATTCAACTTGGAGATTATTCAAATGACAAACGACATAGACAGTGTGAGCTTTGTTGAAAATGTGGCGTGATTTTAAACGTTGTAGCACATTCTGATCATGCATTACAGAGTTTAGCTTTTAATCACCGTTTGGTTAGCTAGTAAAACACAATTAAGTAATCGCATTATTGTTTTGCACCTGAATGGTGTCGAAGTGAATTCCTCACTGGATAAATACAGTGTAGAACCGAACTTAAAAACCTGAACTTGTGGTAAAGTGGGCAAGGGCAAAGCTGGGAGGCTCAGAGCATTTTTTTCTATGACAAATTTTTTAACCTAACTTCCCCAACCTTGTAACCTAACCTACTACACGGAATGGAAAGTCCCAGGCCTCTCACAGAAAAGACGTGAATAGTTTCGAGCCTCTAAATGGCCCAATACCCAATTTCATGACAATCTATCCACTAGTGTTTAAATAACAGCGGATCGTGTCAAACGAGTTTTCATCAAGCTATGGAAAAAGACGTACTTGCTCAATCATACATAAAAGCAACGATGAAATTGAATAGCTTGCGGAACGGATTGGTACAGTATCCCCCAAATTCTCCAGAACTGGCCCCCAGTGACTATTATCTATTTCCAATCCTGAAAAGGTTTCTCCTTTAAAAGAAATTTTCGTCGAATGCTGAGGTCATTGCAGAAACGGAAGCCTATTTTAAAAGCCACGACAAAAATCTTTTTTTTTGCAAAACGTTGGATGACCGATGGGTTAAGTGTATCACTCTAGATGGAGAATATACTGAAAAATAATAAAGTTTTCATGGTGAAAAATCGACTTTTTCTTTGTTAAGCTCGGGATTTTTCATTCCATGCAGTAAATGGATCCGAAACAGGCCAACACTTAAAACACTGTTAGTTGCCAGAACAGCTCGAGGTTCACCAACAAAACATCCAAAGTAAAGGAATCGCAACGCTCGTAACATCTTATTAATACTTAAAATCAAAGTTTCATCTTTTAAATTTTTTTTTTGTATTCTACTATTCGGTAGAAGCCTTTAAAGACAAAAATAAATGGACTTGTTGAAGTCCTCACTTTCTCCCGCTGTTGGGGCAAACGGGCTTTACTTATCGATCTAAGGAAAGCTATAATTTTATTGTACAATACACTAAAACTTCAATTTACGCGAACTTCATTTACGCGTTTTATTTGAAATAACGCGATTTTTTTTAAATTTACACGATGATCGCGTAGAAAAAGCTTTTGCATGATGATGGAAATTTTTATTTATACGTATACAAAACAATCCAACATGCTTCAGTGAATTGGATTATATAAAATGATCACTACGGAATTGTTTTGGTTTCATAGAATCTATTGAATATCGGCGGTATCCAAGAATTCTCTGGAAAAAATAAATCACTGGTGGCTTTTGCATAATTTTTGAGTGCGGTATGCTATCTTAGTACTATATTCAGCAAATTGACATACTGTGGAAATGTGTGTGGAAGCTCTTGCCCATCCAAAACCTCTTTGGAATATAGGCCTTGATGTCTATCAACGAAACCGATGACATTAGTGAGTTTATTTTTTGTTGTATCATTGTGAAGAGTTATGAGGTAGTGCTTGTTCACCCAAAAACTACTTGGAGTATAGGCTTTAAGATCTACCAGCGTAACCAAGAGAACTATTACGAACCTTACACACGGTTCATGTTCGTGATACCACATGAAAATCATTTGCTTATTGTAACTATTCTAGGTCATCCAAAACCTATCTGCAGTTCAGACCGTAAAATCTACCAAAATAACAAAGTGCCTTAAAAAACTTAATCTTCACACTCCATACTCGCGATTTACTTTTACGCGAGTCTTTGGATGACTGAAAATATTCCTGAAACAGATCAGAATAGACAAGTAAGCAATATGTAGCTCCATGACTATGAGCAGCATTGAAAAACTATTCAAAAGCAGCAGATTGTGTGTGTGTAGATCTTAAGATCTGTTTCCATTGAAGTTCTTGGATGACTGTGAACGTTCCTGGATCAAATCACAATTGACAAGTAGGCACTATGTAGCTCCACGGCTATGACCAGTATTGAAAAATTATACATATGTTGCTGATTGCTCGTGAAGATCTTAAGACCTGAAGTTCTTGGACTACTAAGAAAATGCCTAAAACAGCTAAAAATAGACAAGTAAGCAATGTGTAGATCTGAATATATGAACAGCAAACAAATAATAGATACTAGTTGTAGTTGTAGTTCGTGCTGTGGCACAGTGCAGTCTCTAAGGACAATATTCCAAGTAATTTTTGGATCTTGGAATATGTTATCTCTTACGGATTTCCGTAGTCTCAGAATATACTCAGATGGTCACAGATGCTTTTGGGTATGGACGCAGTTAGATTTTTTGTGTTATTATACCAAAATCGAATGGGATTGAAATAACCTTTTTACGCGATAAATTTAAATAAATTACTTAATTTACGCAAAATTTAATTTACGCACACTCAACTTTGCGCGTAAATTGAGGGTCCAGTGTATATGACAAAAATCGTAGATCATTAAAGTATCCACTTTGCCCCACATTCCCCTATCATTTATTCATGTGAAAAACGTTTTTATTGTTTCATGCTTATGTGACGGGCATTTGTTTTTAATATCAAATGTGAAACATGTTTATAAGATATTCTCGGTTGAATTTTGAAAGGGGCGAATAAGCCAGTGACAATTTCTCTTTGTTTACTTTCTATTTCGACTACAAGATGTTGGATTGACAAGTTAATCCGGATCACGCCGACTACGTATTCTCAAGGGCTTCTCAGACGCTTGTTTATATTTTTCGTGTCACAAAGAGCATTAAAACATATATTGCTAAGGTTTCATATTCCTTCCTGGAATTAACTTCTGTCATCTAGGCTCCCTATCATAAACTTAAAACTGTACACCTCGAAGCTATTCAGCATGAATTCTAAGATATCAGGAATGTAAACCAATCGATCTCAACTTTTTTTTATTTAAAGGATATTTTATTCAGGCCTATTTGCGTACAAGCTTTACGTGGCCGATTTAGATGAGTTTTTAGATAATTTTTTTTGTATTTAATCTCGTTGTCACCCTTTTTCTAAGGGGAGAGGAGCTTCCATTTTCCTCCTGCGAGAATTGAGGGGCAGTTAGTTCGTGGTTCGTCTCGTCATCCATTGCCGTGGTATTGTTGTTGATTTCGTTGCTAGTTGCTGTAGATGCGCCTTGTTGTACATTGTTTGCAGTTGCTGGTTGGTTGGAGGGTAAGTTGTTAACTGCAGCTGATGTACTTTGTTCTATAGGGGATGATGATGAATTCGAAGAGGATGCTTCATTGTTGTTGGTGGCTGTCACAGGTGTACTGGGGTTGCTTGGGGTTTCTGTGAAGGAAGCACCGTTGCCCTTTGGTGTAGTGGTCTCCTTGTCCAGTTTATCACATGGCTTACCGTAGTGAACAGCTTGTTGGCAATATTGACATGTGGCCATCTGATTGTCATAGGTAACAAGTGATTTGCACGTGATTCTTGTATCCTGACCGAATGTCACATAAGAAGGTATAGGCCTCCTCAAGCGCATGCGTAACAAACGTACGCCATTTAGAATACCAGGGAAGAAATTCTTCCACTTTTCTTTTTCGATAGAGAGAATCTCTCCGTATTGGGAGATGGTTTTGCGAATATAAGGATCGATGACGCTTGAGGGAAGATCATGCACACGCACTTCTATAGCACTATCTTCCATAACTACTGGAATGTTGTACTTGATATTTTCATGCTCCACATAGTGCACATTATTATTGTCTTTAGCGAATTGAATTGCATCTAACTCTTTATAGAATATATCCAGTTCTATAAAGAGTTGGATTATTGGTCTTATTGCATTGAAGTAAATGCACACGTTTAATGTCAAGATGCATTTGCTCCTTAAGCAAACCTTCAAGTTCTCGTATCGAAGGTCGAATTTTGCACTGTCTGAAGTCAACAATAATTGTATTCTTTCGTACCGGCGGTAGCTTTTGTTCGTTTGGTTCACTCATTTCGAGATCATTCTATTGTTCACTACACAATACTGTACTTGGTTTCTTCTGCCCCGAACGTAAGCAGTTTTGGTTTATCGACTAACTTGGATGAGATGTGAAACCGAACTCCAATCTCAACTTGTTATTTGATCTCCCCGAGTAATTTTCGTAAATCTACCTAGGTTCGACTTCTTTTAACTTAATTTTCAATTGTATTGAATCTTTTCTTCCATTCGCTTTTTCCACTGTTGTAAAAACACAAAGAGCAAAACCACCCAATAGCGAGAGCTCCGCTTAATAAGCTAAAATTAGGTAATTCGCATTCAACCAGAACTCAATCGCTGAATAAAAATAACTTATTAATTAGTAGATATAACTCACCTCCCAGTATATTTTTGGTTTATGGAAAATACTTAGAGTCACTTTACCTAAAATTAGATTATTGAACGAATTAGATGGAAAGTACTCAAAATTCGGTAGTTTTGCGGTTCCGTGTGGTTATACATTCTTGTCTTCGATCTCATCAATTCCTGAGAATTCAATCCGCTTGCTTTAATTACGGATACAACGAACCTTTTTCCAGTATGTGTCGTCTTTTCAATTAATGTTTCCAGGTATTTGATACTTACCCGTTTCCGCAACGCGGTAAAGAGTTTGTTTCTAAACTCAATTTTAAGCAGTTTTCCCTACTCTAGTTCTTAGATGCTAGGTTCAGCTATGGGGCTAGTTCTATTATTTAGTATTGAGCTTTCGGTAACTGTTAGTCTGTATTTGTTGGATTGTTGTATTCTATTGATATATAAGATAAGAAGATTTTATACTTGCTGGAGAGAGATATGGATTTTATCTCCGACGTGCTTTTCCTTGTTCAAAAAAAAATGTATAAACTGAGGAGCCAGATGATGTCATAGATAGTAGTAATTTTTCAGTCATTATTATATTTTCTCATTCCTCAAAAAATCAAGGCCCTTCAAAAAAATACGTCTAATTATGCTTAAGGCGAGTTCTGCAATACTTTTGTTTTATCCCAAATGCTACAAGTTTTCCACTGCATCATGCGCATTGTAATTTTCCATATGTTATCTCACATCGAGTAATTCAAGCATTACTGCAAAATACCAACGTTGTAATGTTTTTTTTCATTTCTTTGTTTTTTTTGTTTAATACATTGTGCTTATGCAAAACAAGTTCTGTTTCAGTCCTTTTGTACGATTCTTTAAAAAAACGAACTCGATCAATAAAACAAAGTACAATATGTAAAATATGATCAAAAATATTGTATTGGATGGTGAATCTATTTTAAGCCTTAACTTTTCTAAACTGATAGAGACATCAATAGAGGTTTAAAAATCAAATCTGTAGCATATTCTTGAGTTATCACCCTGTATCAAGAAAGATTCTTTTATATGTGAGCAGATATATTTTCTGTGCCTGGCAAAATATAGATTCACTATCTCCAAAGTAGCTCACTATTTGTACCCTTTCAAGTCCTGAGTTGTGCCGTTATTTCAGCTAAACATAAACCGGTTGTAAGGAATAATTTGTTAGTTTTTTCAATACTTCTAGTAATTAACAGATTATTGTTACAACCGATTCAACTTGTAACCGCATCAATACTAATCTCGATTTATTTCTATCATCTGTTAATCTCCTGGTAATCGTTTGAACGTTACGACAACTATCGCTAACCCGCGTCATCATCCGGCTAGGAGTACAAAGAATTTATCGATGCTGAAGGTTTAATGCCACTTCCTACTTCCGACTTCCACACGACGGTCTGTCTAGAGATGCGTATGCTAAAAAACAGTATGAATAATAACTGTATAGTCCCACCAGCACAATTTGGTCCAAGTACAATATCATATCCATATCCGTATATGGATACACCAATCAAACATTCTAATAACTGTAATAATAGTAATGGTAATAGTAATGTCAACGGTACCAGTAACAACAATTACGCTAGCGGTAATAATAACAATAGTAATAGTAACAACGGTGATTTAGCTAGTGTCGATAGCTCCGATACCTACGCTAGTTGTCAAACGCATCCATTCCTGTCACAAGGTGATCTAACATCCGATATTATAGATATGTCATTCGACTTAGACACGCTAGACACGAGTAATCTGTACATAAATCCGTTGGAGAAAGATACTCAACAACATCGTTCCGTAGGTAGAGCCCAGGTCAAGAAAAGTATATCCGGAGACACTGGCTTGAAGAGTTTAGGTGCCAGCCCGATGGACGAGGAGTACAAGCAGTTCCAGACCAACTTCGATTCGGCCGACCGAGGCAGTCGGGTCAGCCTGAACGAAACCCCGGTACCAAAACATCGCAAAACCCGCTTCCAACAGGGTGCTGCCTCTACGGTATTGGCCACTGCTAGTAAGCCCAAAGCACGCTTTGAAAATCTCAAATCATCCATCGAAAGTCTCGAGGAAACAGGTCCGGCTGGTGCCACTTCCAGCAGCAGTAGTACGAACAAGAAAACACGAAGATCTTCCTTCATGCCAGCCAAAAGTATAGCTTCTGCAACCAAACTTATAAATCAGCATCTGTTTGGCATTCAGAATCCATCGCCAAGAGGTAAGTTCACGAATGTCTGACGGCGTCGATGTCACATACAAATCACGCACACGTTATACTGACCGCTTCATACATATGAACATGTCACAAGAAACAGCTACGAATCGGACATTTCATTTTCAAACAAATATACATACAAGCTTTCATTGTTCAATTAGGACGAACCGATTACGAACAAACTACTGCAAATTTTCTGTACTCAAACGCTTTCAGCACACCTATACTCTACACAACACAGTTTACACACATACACAAAACTATGCGCCTGTGCTACCACAAATCGTCACAATAAAAATACCACCGTAAAGATGATTGTTTTGTTTATGACACTACACGCCGTTATCACGTTTAGATGTTTTCAATGTTATTTTCTCACGAACATAGCTTCAGTTTCTCTATACACTCTTATTTCATAATTTTCTATATGTCAGCAACTAAAAATTTTCAGTAAGTAGGTTTCAGTTCTAATATAGAGGATGTAAAGACGAGTCGTTTGAACAGAAATGATATACCTCATAAGCAAAAATTCCTTCAAATTCTATTCAACTATTTATCCATTGTATTCAGGACTGATTCTGACAACCTGCAAGTAGTAGCTGAAATACGTAACTGTCCAGAATACGAGGGATAAAATTTCTACTTAGCAAAGCATTTTAAGAACCTCAAACGGTTCAATCCTCATAAATTTTCCAGATGATTAATTGATTATGAAAACTTATAATGATAATAACTACTTTAAGGGCTGAGGCCAGAAGGTCGCGTATAACCACGTGCCTCGCTCTGCATATTACATTTCTCTCCATACTTCGAATATGTACAAAATGACTCTCGATGGGCAGGGTGGCCAAGAAAGTTTTGATATTTTCGGTCACAAGTTTGACAACATCAAATAAAATTCAATAAAGCTACCGCTTGTTTGGCAGCCTTTCTGAGCCGATTTTAGGTATTTCTCTCTCATTTTTCGTTACGTTACCAGGAAACTGGAGCAAAAAAAATGGCGCGTGCTTAGAAATCGATTTACCTTCACAAAAATAACAATCACTTCATTTTTATCGCGACAACATCTATGTTTTTATGCACTAATCGCATCTAAATAAAATTATCTAGACATTGTCAGGATAGATTTTTGATGCATGCCTTTGAAGGCGAGATATTCAATGAACAAGTTGAAAGTTGCCGTTTTCAGCTATGCAATTCTTCCTTCAGAAATTCCGACCGCTAAAGTCAATGAATCATTCTGAAATTTCCACAGAATAATCCAATCTAATTTTCTACGAGATTGTCAGTTGGGTTTTTTTATATTCGTCACCGTTTCTGAGAAAGTCAGATTTAAAGCGTGAAAATAGCCCTATAAAACACCCTAAAACACATTGGCCTCAGACCTTAACAAATAATCTGCAAGAAATTTTCTGATTCCATCGAGTTTTTAGATATTTTCGATGACTCTTGCAAGTTTGCAAAATCGTTTGGATAATCCAGAAAAATTCTTTCAAATGCAGAATTTTTGGCCCATTCTTGCTTAAATTTTTACAAATCCGATGATCGTTTCGAGTGAACTGTTCATCATTTACATGTAAAATTTATTTTCAACGAAATTTCTTCAAGAGAAAACACAGAATTAAAATATCATTTTGATGATTCTTTACAAGATAGATCGTACCCCTTAATTGTAACTACACTTCACAGTGATGCTTAGTCAGCCTAAAAACCCCAATTGCATGAAATGTGACCATTTATCACTGGATCGCTGCTCTTTGGGCGTCATAGTATTGGTTGTGATTTCAGGTCAAAGAATTTAAAATTTCAATTATTCATATACGAGCCTGATTCAGGTGTGCCAATTAATAATTTGTTTGATTCAAATTTGAAAATTCTGAATTGCACGGATTGTAGAAAGAAGACAATACCTAAAGTCAAAAACAGGTTGTGGAAGTGTTAAACGTCAGCTGGCAAGCCATGAAACAAAGGTTATTTTGCACCGGATTCCGACGGAATATGAGAAGTTTACTTCAGGAATCACAAGCACAGAAATTCAAACCAAAAAAGAGATAAAAACATGTGTCTTGTATTACGACCTTCTCAAACCAAAGGAAACTGTAAATACTAATACTAATACTGTAATACTACCGATACCAATGTTGAAATTGAATCAAGCATTGCTCGAAAAACGACCAGAATGCTCCACAAGATATTAGAAAGATATTATGCAGCACTACGCCCCCTCACGCACAGTGAAAGCGGTTTTAAACTATATTTCAGAACTCAGGCGGAAGTTTTGGCACCACCCGCCATACTCCCCTGACTTGACCCCTTCTGACTAACATTTATTTCAATCGATGTCTCAAGCTCTTGCTGAACAGCTCTTCACTAGTTATGAAGATGTGAAAAAATGCCTTCACGACTGAATCGCTTAAATAGATGAACAGTTCTTTCGATGTAGTATTCGTGATTTTGTGGAAAGATGGAAAAAATTCATAGCATTCGTAGGCGTAGGCATTTGACTACTTTAACACATCACTCAAAAAGTCGAGTGACTAACTAAGAATATTACATTGTTTGCCAAAAATTGAAATCATTCATTTAATCCTTCCTACACTTCTCCTGTTGAAGTGAATAGAATGACGCAAGAGAGTAGCGTATCCTTACAAAGGGAGATAGATACTCTCTGCATCACCACTTACTCCTTCTGGTGAGATATCCTGTCGACGTGTATTGTTTGTACCGAAAGCGATACACAAACAATTTCAGTTGAATTTCTTACCGGCGAGATGTGAACTATACGGTGAATGAGAAAGAAATTCGAAGAGTAATTCGTTCAATACAACCATCGATTTGTGAATCGGTGCATTGTCTTAGTGAAACAGTGGCTTTTTCTTCGACATGTGAGGTCGTTTTTTCTTGATTTTTGTATTCAAACGATCTAACAACGCTATGCAGTATTCGCCATTGATTGTTTTTCCTTTCTCAAGATTGTCGATGAAGATTATACCATGTGCATCCCAAACTACTGAAACCATAACCCTCCTAGCTGTGGTATCTTTGGGCACTTTGGACGGGGTTCACCGGCTACAGTCCACTCAGTGATGATCGTTTCGATTCAGGAGTGAAATGATGCATCCATGTTTCATCCATTGTCACATATCGACGTCAAAAATCTGATTTATTACTTGTAAATATAACCAAACGCGTTGTTGGTTTTGACCGAGTAAATGTGGCACCCACTTTGAAAAGAGCTTTCTCGTGGTCAAATGTTCATGCATAATTATGCCTTGATATCTTAACTCTCTCATGTTATTTCAACCTACGATCAGACATTTCCATTTGGTGGATTTTATAATATTTCGAACCTAGCTTTAACGTTGTTAAACTGAAAATCGAGTCAGCTTCGAACCTGGTTGTTGTATCAGGTTTGCTCAAATCTCCTTTGCTAAGTGCGAAATCAACACAGTCTCGTGAAAAGTGTTTGTTTGATGAAATTACCCTGGGTCAGTTTAAGTTTTCTCAAGCGAAAACGACATTAATATCAACATGGAAATACCGATAAAAAGTAAAGGTTTATTAACTGGCACATCTAGTATATCGTTTATCTGTGTTATCTGTGCTATTATTCTTAAAGAATAGTATGCTTATTTACAATGTGATTGTCGTTCAAATTGAAAAAATACGACATGCGTTTCGGAAACATAAAAAATGTGAAAACATAAACAAGTTGGGGTAACGTAATGAAATCTTTTAGTAAAGTTATAGTGAAAAAAATTTAAACACAGTGAATTGAAAAAAAGATCTAGAATTTGCTTTTAAAACGAAATCAATAATAAAACAAAAATCTCCGGTAATAAAACAACATTCAAGCAACTTCGGAACTGAGCATTGAACACCGAAAATATGCATCGGCGTGAAAAAGTTGTATTAATTTTGCAATTTAAATTTTAGACCAACATTTTAGAAAACATAAAAAAAACATGGGTGAAAAAATATGCTCCCTCTTTTCTCGGAGTTCAGCCGATTCTGACAAGGTTAGATTCAAACGTAAGGTATTATAGCTGTTCTGTTGTAGATCATATGGTACTATCGAGTATTATTCAGTTTTATTCGGATTCCGACTTCCAGTTCCTGAGCTACAGAGTAATAAGTGTTGATTGTTTCGAATTGTCTTTTAAGTAACGGATTGATGACCAAACTAGCTTCCTTTATTTCACATCCTTGGTTTTCGGTTCCATAAGTACCGGAGGTAGGGATAAAATATTTTC
This sequence comes from Malaya genurostris, assembly GCF_030247185.1. Classification (NCBI taxonomy): domain Eukaryota; kingdom Metazoa; phylum Arthropoda; class Insecta; order Diptera; family Culicidae; genus Malaya; species Malaya genurostris. The sequence goes on along the minus strand of NC_080572.1, from coordinate 202,957,772 downwards.
GAAATGCTTATTACATCGATTTTTCTTGTACACGAAGATGAGAAAGGCAAATATTTCAAACATTTGTCACATTTGTCCTTCAAAATGGAATTTCCTGAAATCATACTCCAGCGGCTGAACTCGAACGTGCATGAAAACGTTCTGTCAGTTGAACTGCACGTATAGGCAGTTTTATTATTCGTTGGGTGAAGATATAAAAGATTTTATTATGTACTTTTTATGCTTTTTGAATTTATGCTCTATTTTGATATGCGTTCTCTGAATGTAAGAAAGAAAGAAAAGCATCAGTATCTTAATTTTTTCGTGTCGAATCGAATAAAATTCACTGTGCGTTTTTCAGTAAAAGTACAAAATATTAGATTTCTCGCGATTCTGTGATTTATGATCAAATTGTAAATAAATCCGTACATTTTGATGTCTTCATTTTGTATATAGATACGAATACGGAAAATAAAGTTTTTGCAATGACTGACTGAAAATATATATTGGAGAAGCCAAATGAATGAGAAACTCACAGAAAAGATGATTTTTTTTTGTTGGAAAAAGATACGTTCAGAGACAGGACTCGATCCTGCGTTCTTATGCAATCCGTGCCTACGCGAGTTAAAAGTTCACTTATCTAAATTTATTTTTAAAAAAGACAACCACTCGTTACACTCTTTAAAATCGAACTAACTTTATTCTGTCAACTGCATCTACAGCTCAAATTGCATCTACAGCTCATAATGAATCTACAGCTCATAATGCCAAATTGCACTTCGTCAGCAATTCTCGTTGCCCTCGTTCGGGTAGCTCCGTTGCTAACTCGCGCTTTCTAGACTGATTTGGGCTTGGCCGTGTGATAGACACGGCTCTACCACACGACTAGGTTTGGTAAATCGTATAACCAACATGGTCTGAATCCTACCCTCCTCACGACCGGTATCATATATCCAAACATCCTCCTAGAACAGGCAGCAAGTGATTATAAATATACTCTCCTACCCAGTGCTTGAGCGGAAGAATAGGTATAGAGTGAGAATACTAGTGTTTGTTGTCTGATGAACAGAAAGGATGTTGGATATATGATACCGGTCGTGAGACGGCTAGGATTTAGACCATGTTCGATGTACGCTTTACCAAACCCAGTCCTGTAGAGCCGTGTCTATCACAAGGTCAAACCCAAATCAATCTGGAAAGTGCGAGTTAGCAACGGAGCTACCCGAACGAGGACTGCGAGAATTACTGACGAACACGTTAGCATCGGCGCTAACCGGACGGCACAGACAAGAACGCAGACGGAACATTTCGCACCTGAAGACATCGTTCTATGGGAACGGAGACCAGTCACGTCCACTAAAAAGTGCAATTTGGCATTATGAGCTGAAGATGCAGTTTAATTGAAGAATAAAGTTAGTTCGATTTTAGTGAGTGTAACGCCATGTTTATCATACGGCTTATGGTGGCGAAATGGTAGCGCGTACGCACGGATTGCATAGGGACGCAGGTTCGAGTCCTGTCTCTGAGCGTATCTTTTTCCAAAGAAAAAATCACCTTTTCTACGAGTTTCTGCACTATATATTTCCATTCAGTCATTGCAAAAACTGAACTTAGTTATGGCGACTTCACGTCCAACCAACTAAAATCAATAAAACGGAAAACAGAGCCGTACAAACAGTGTTTAGGTTTTGAACATGACCAGCTCGACTGATTTTAAACATCTTTTCAATATCATTACTATAATTACTTGGAAATGTGCCTACGCAGCGATTCGAGTAGATAAAACTTAATATTTCGAAGTAGCGAAGATTGCCTTGCACATCAGCAAGTGAACTATTTGTGAGTTTATTTTGTGTGCTATTCGCCTTACACGAGAAGCAATAATTTTCATAGGGATTTCACTAATCTGTCACCATCTAGGAAAATTCCTAATGAACTTATTATTAGATTATCTTGACCAAACAAAGTAAAAACTTCTCAAAGCATTATTTTCGAAAGTATATTTCGCATAGATAGAAAAAAATCTATGTAAATGACAAAAAAACAGTTGTTTAAATCTTCAATACAAAAATTAGCAGTAGTTAACAGTTCGAACAACCCCCTAGAGCCCTTCCTTTGTAGTTTTTTTTTTAATTACATCAATATCCTAAATTCTAAACTGTTAACAATTGATGGAAAAGTTTCAATAATGGAATCTCAATAGTTCGTGAATACACTATTCACATATAGAAAGAAAAATCTTTGTTTCTAGTATTTGTTCTACGTACATCTTGTAATCGACACGACTTTTGTAACACTTTATACACAGCAAACATATAAACCAATGTAAAAAGTAAATCACGTTACACGTAGTAGCAACAGTGGTCCGAGTTCCAAGACACAAACTGATATTCCTGAACGATGAAATCATTAATGTGCCATTTATGTTGTCTTTTTTTACTTCTCTCTTTTTCGCATTCCGTCAAAAACCGTCAAAATCATCAACCAAAACTATTCAATTTCGTTTCCAAATCGAACGTTAACATATTCTTGTGTAACTCATCTACCATCGCCATAAAAAAAACAACTCCATGTTGAAATCATTTGACTACCAACTCTGCCCAGGTAAAGAAGATACTAAAAAATTATCGTTGTCCATAGATTCGATAGAAACATCACCTCAGTTAGAAACTCATCGGCGGTCGAAATCGATCCTTAAAAATAAATCTGAAGCGTCGAGACTTCTGTCCGATCCAGAAAGTGAAAGACTATTGGCTGACAATATGTCTGGATCTGGAGTCTCGGATAACGGTGCTACGATGGTAAATTTGATTTTTGATTGTCGTTTGAATGAGTATAAACTATAGCCCTGTATAGAAAACACCCTGTTTTTTTTTGAGTTTTGCTACTTTCTAAAAATCTACGTCATTTCTTAGTTTACGATTTTTTAATTTCCAACTTATATAGATGCAGTCAAGTTCACAGTTTATATCTTAAATTTGTTCGGCTAACTAAGATTTTATTTCTGAGTGTTTGAGTGAACATCCAGCTGGAATTTTGAGTGAATCCACATGTACAAAAGATTTTACGCGGTTTCACATTCGTATGATATTGTTACTGTTATCTCTTTACCATATGCTTGGCCAAAGCTCCTTGTAATGTTTGTGTACTCAGCTAGTCTATCTCATTTCTTGTTGTTTCATTGCACGGCTATTGAATGTTTGAATATTCCCATCTGATGACTAACCCCTTCCTACCATCTTGGAGGAACATCTTACCGTAACTAGTACTGCATAATTGCTGTTAGTTATATAGCCAACCGAACCGATTGTACCGGAATACGAATAAAACTAATCTGTCATCTGTTCCATCGTGTACCTCCCATAATGGCATCAGGGGAGCGACTCAAATACTGACTACTCCGGATGCACAATGATCGCCACCTCGATCACCCCGATAGCGCAACGACACCGACTAGTGCACCAACGTTCGACACCAGCTTCTTTGGGCAGCAAAGCGATTGCCAAGTTCCAGCAACCTCGCTATTCGCAGGAGGAAGTCGCACGGCAAGGCAACCCGCATCTGACCCGAGGTATCGGCATTGGTACATACGTCGATCATCTCACGGGTGACCGCAGGCTGGAATCGGGTACTAGAGATAGCAGCACAGGTTAGTAAATGAACTGTTGAATCCTTGCGAGTATCTATATCTGATGTAGTACTTCTATCGTATTCCCTTGAATCAGAATCGGAAACAGCATTTTCAACATATCTTGCAGCTACTAATAACAGTAATAAGGACAAAGCCTCTTTCGCTGGCAGTAGCTTGACCTCGAGTGATGAAAGCAAAACCACCACTAGCAGAGGGAACTCGGTGGAAAATCACGGCGGAAGTAGCGGCTATGGAGCATCATCATCGTAGCAGGTAAAGACGTTCAAAAATCACTCATAGCAAAATATGGTCACAAATTTAGATATATCCCATACTTTCCATATTAAAGAGTGTATCGAAAATAAGCCATCCACAAATTTTTCTTTCAAATTATGATAAAAACGATATTTTATTCAAACTAAAAATTTATCCTTTATTGTACGAGGTTAAACTTGAGCATAAAGAAAACCGGATGAAATTTAAGTTATTCCTTCACGAATTTTCGAACTTTTGATCGAACGCTCTTCATCAAGCTCCGGACAAGTGTTGCATCGCATGTTTTGGACGCTTGAGCCCAAGTTTTTTTGAACTCCTGCATGTTCCCGGCTGCCTTACCAGTCTCCTTGAACACACTCTTCACGATTGCCCAGTAACGTTCGATGGATTGAAGCTGAGGCAATTTGGTGGATTGATATTTTTCTCAACGAAATTTATACTCTTTTTCGCAAGCCAATTAAGAGTGATTTTGGCATAGTGAGCCGACACTAAATCCGTACGAAACAGTGGAGGTGCACTATGCTTCTTATATAAAGACAGCAATCTCTTCTGGAGACATTCAGATCGATAGATTTCTGCATTTATAGTTCCGGTAGTGTAGAAAATAGTTGGCTTCAAACAACAGGAACATATTGCTTGCCATACCAGTACCTTTCGACCGAATTTCTCCACTTGAATCGTCCTGTCCGCAATATCCGCATTTTGAAAACGCAGAACTTCAACCGCACAAACAAGTAAACAAACGCAAGTTGGCAGCCAAACGCACAGCATGCTGTGATCTGAACATGAATAACCATCACAAATACATGCGTACAACACAAATGTATGTGGATAGCTTATTTTCGATACACTCTTATTTTGGGTAATGCACAAAACTGCTGTGCTGCTTTCAAACGATTCCAAGTATTTAGAAATTGGTTGAGCCATCATGGACAAAATTTTAGCGGAGTGAAATAGAGCAGTTTGTCGGTTGCGTCACTTATTCGGTTATATCGCTATATACACTAGATCCGTAGCCACATCTTGCACGAATTTGATCTCTGGTATCTTACACCATCCCAGGACGGATTTCGCATAATGACTAGAGGTCAAATCAGGTTCAAACAGAGCTGGATAGTCGTAGCTTTTGATAAATGATTGCAACCGCTCTACTGCCGGTAGAAACGAAACTTTAAGATTTGTAAGATTAAGTAAGGGTTTGCTGTCGTTAGTACAAAATCCGTTACAATACTTCCATTTGATTCAACGTCATTTTACTGAATATAACAAAAATTAGATACCCTGTTATAAACAGAGTCGCGCGAAGAGATAATCCGTCAGACTGGAACCCCGGCCACTGCAAGATCTTTTCGTTATTTGCTTTGGCAACCAGGCTGATTTGATAAACTTCAAATGACTATTTGATTTCGAATTTAAAAACTTGAATTCGTGTCCGTATTCGTTTCGATTTCCTAGAAGAGTAAAAGTAGAAAAAATAAAATGTACTGCTAAATTTTGCAAAAATCACTTTGATACTTTGATAAGGATCTTATTTATGTATTTAGCCTAAAAATGAAAACAGTACACTGAGGTCTTTTTTAATGCGTTTTTTTTCACGCGACTTCTTTATGCGAATTTTCAGAGTTATGCGGTTTCCCTTCTGCGGTTTTTTTTTATGCGAAGTTTCAGAGTTATGCGGTTTTTTTTTATGGTAAGTTTCAGAGTTATGCGGTTTTTTTATGCGAATTTCCAGAGTTATGCGGTTTTTTATGCGGTACGTAAATTCGCATAAAAAAGATTTCAGTGTATTATATTTGATCGCAAATTTTCATAACATTTTTTCCACTCTTCTTGAGGTACCTCCAAAACATGGTATTTGAACGCTTCAACAGCTTCTTCAGGAATATTGAATCGTTCTCCACGCAGTTTATTCTTCACCAAATGGAACAAATAGAAGTCGTTTGGGGTCAAGTCAGGACTATACGGCGGGTGGTCGATAATATCGGCGTTTTGGGTGCTCAAATATTCGGTTGTTTGAGCCGATGTGTTTAGTTTTAGTTTCGGGTTCATATGAGTTTAGTTTCGGGTTCATATGAGTAAATCCATGTTTCGACATATGTGTAGATGTTATACACCAAATTTGAAGCACCATGATTGAATTTTTTCAGCATTTCTTTCCACCAATCGACACGATTATCAAATTATGTGGGATCCAACGTGAACAATTTTTTTCGAGACTAAAGCTTGCTTCATTTAGAATTGGAACAAACTTTTGCTCATATTGTGGCGCTCCTGGTGGACGGATTTGTAAGCTCTTGGCGCCCACGTGTCGGGAATTTTGTCAGCTTCACGTATGATTTTTGACATTCCGAAAATCGACTGTACTTTGTAAACAATCAACATGGAAGCCGAAAGAAGGAAAAAAAATTGTGCACAGTTATTTGGAAAATCCATTGTGGTCTGCATCTAGGCTAGCTAAACAGCTGAAATTGCCCAGAAATACCGTATGGCGCGTTATCAAACGTTATAAGAAAACATTGACGACGATTCGGAAGCCTCAAGCCGATCGTCGGAGTCGAACTGACGACCAGAAATTGCGTGGTAAGATTTTGAAGACGATTAAGAGGAATCCTAATCTGTCGGACCGTGATTTGGCCAGAAAATTCGGTGCTGCCCATAGTACCGTGAGGAGAACTCGACTCTGGGAAGGAATCAAGTCGTATCGAGCTAGCAAACAGCCAAATCGGACCATGAAACAGAATAGTGTGGTCAAAATTCGTGCTCGGAAACTATATGACCAGGTGCTGACCAAGTTCAACGGGTGTCTTCTGATGGACGATGAAACCTGTGTCAAGGCTGACTTCGGTCAAATCCCAGGTCAAAAATTTTACTTGGCAACGGCTCGGAGGGATGTTCCAGCCAAATTTAAATTTGTTTTTGCCGACAAATTTGCAAGAAAATTTATGATTTGGCCGGGCATTTGCAGCTGCGGCAAAAAAACGAAAGTTTTCGTTACAAATAAGACAATGACATCGGAACTATACCAAAAAGAGTGTCTCCAAAAACGAATTTTGCCGTTCATTCGATCCCACGACCATCCTGTAATGTTTTGGCCAGATTTGGCAAGCTGTCATTACAGCAAAGCCGTTTAAGAATGGTATGCAGAGAAAGTGGTCCAGTTTGTTCCGAAAAACCTTAACCCACTCAACTGCCCCCAGTTCCGCCCTATTGAGAAATACTGGGCAATCATGAAGAGGAGACTCAAGGCAAAGGGAAACGTTGTCAAAGACATCAATCAGATGACGACCTGGTGGAATAAGATAGCTAAAACGATGGACGAAGAAGGTGTGCGCCGCCTACTGAGCCGTGTTACAGGAAAAATTCGAGAATTCCTTCAAAACCGTGACGAATAAGTTTATCCGTATTTTTTCTTAAAAGTATGAAGAAAACGCTACATTTGTATAAAAAAAGATCTTGAATACAATAATAAATAACTGAAATACAGGCAATTGTCTTTGTTCCAATTTTATTTGAAGCAAGCTTTAAATGTTCCTGCAAAATAACATACAAGCTTTCCGCACTAAAGCCCAAGGCTGCCTCCATTTCACGATACGTCACATGGCGATCTTCCTGTATCAGATTTTTCCCTGCATCGATGTTTCTGGCAAAACAACTGATTTTGGATGACCTTCTTTAAATTGCATTCATTACGATGCCTTTCGGCTTCAGTAACCACTCGCGGTACAGTTTTCGACGCAGGATTGGATTATAATATTCTGTTTATAGGTTCGGTTAGACCCGGCCGCTTCGTTGTCTGCTGGATTAACTAGGTATGATGGATTGCTGTGAACCACGGTAATTTAAAAAAAACGTATATTGCTATAAAATTTTGAATAGTCGAGAATTCGGAAATAATAAAACAAGTATTTCGGAAAAGGCTATTTTTTGTCGACATTTTAGTTAAATTACTTTTTCAATATCTTCTTTCACCAAATGATTGTTGGAATCGGTTCAACCATTTCCGTAAAAACTAAACTATAAGAGAAGAGTGTGGCTTGTCGGTTATGTCACTCACTCGAATTTGTCCTTTCAAACGAATCTGTTACTGTTGATAAAGATTGAAGTTCAAACAGCTGTCCCTTTTGGCTTCACAGATATAAAAGTGTAAGTGATATAATCGATGAAACTCACTTTTTTCTTACCGCTATATTTTCTCGTAAACCGCAAAACCGATCTTAAAAAGCGTGGGTTTGTTTGAGAGCTACTACTAAATCTCTCGCCAAATTCCTACTTTACACTTACTTAGCGGTTTACGTTGAATTGCTATGTGACATAACAGTTCAACATAAACAGTTATGCACCGATGAGTCAAACACGAAACGTGAACAAAGTTAAAACGGCTATGTACCCTAGCACAAAATTAGACCCTTAATAACCAAAATCTGTTTTCGTTTTTCAGGAAGATGTCACACTTATTCTCAACGAAAAATATTAAAACTAGTTAATGTTACCAATCTGTAAATATGCTTTTCTACATGCAACGTACTAAACAAATGAAAGTGACAACCCAAGCCGCACTTTCGAAATGCAATCAACAATTAAAGTATGTGCCGACGAGAACAGAATCCAAATAAAACGCAAAGTTATTAATTCAAATTTAAAACAATAGCTGAGACACACCGTAAGTTAAGATCTTTTAAAGACATTCGTACTAGGAAGTAAACTATTCGCCAAGCACACTTCTTAAGCATATTAAAAGGCGATCCCTGAACACACAAGCAAAAACGAAACAAATCGATCATTATATCACATCAAAACTTAAGAACATTAATGTTTACGAGCATAAGAAAACAAATGATATTAGTCGCTACACTCTAAACGTCAAATGCATCGATTATAGCCACAATCTCACCGGAAACCGGTGACAGCCCCACTGCATAGAAAAATGAAAAACGAAAGCACACCAATGGACAAAAAATCACGAAAAATCCAATCGCAATCACAGAGGCAACAAAACCAGAAACGAAAACAGGAGGATTTACAGTGCCCTCGTATCGTTATTCCAGCAGTTTCCGAAGAATTTTCAACCCGCACGGCTAGTCTACATATCTACATAACAATATGTGGAAGAAATGTGTTTCTAACGCTAACAGTTTTGTAAATATTTTGTTTAACTGTAAAAACAATCAAACAGAAAAGAGATTGTTTTCCGCGAGAGAGAGCTCGATTAATCGAAAAATAAACGATTGATAAAAGACTCGATATTGATTTTAAGTCATGCTTTTATTCAAATGGAACATTACGGCTTGAACATCACAGGTTTATTTGAATAATTCGCGAACAAGTGATATTAGTTTACGAAAACGTATACATTTTCGATTGTATGTTTCAAACGATAATCCACAATCCAGAATGTTTCGATAGGATGATTGTGTCAGCTATGTATTATAAAATTTCAATCACATGCGAAACTGGAGTTGTTCTGATGCTTACATTTGGATCATTTCATGTCATCACTGGTTCACAAATACGATTTCTACTCTATTTACAGGTGTATCGATTTCGAAGGTTCCGAAGACTACATGCTGTTGTAGCAAATTTTCAAAAATGATAACTTTATTTCCCAATAAGTTCCCAAAGTTCTAGTACAATTTTTCATGTGTGAACATGAAATTGAATTTATTGAAATTTTGGTTTATCGCACGGAAAACCACCAAGTCAAAAAAGTGTAATATTGCGATTGTTGTTTCTGACTGTTCAAACAAAAAGAAATCTTGATTCAACTGATATATCTTCTAATATTCTCATAACCAGCCAGGTAAACCAAATTATTGTATTCGAATGCTATCAATTAGCTGAGAATGGAAACATTGAAACGAAATTCTAAACATCCTCTTCAATGCACCAGAAACGTTGCTTATTGAAAATATTAAATGGTAAGTATACGTCACTCATGCTGTCGTAGTAAAATGGTACCATTTTAATTTTTGGAAAGTGCATTTTATTTATTAACGTTGTGCTAAAAATGTTCTTCATGATGAACATTTAGCAAATGGAGTAAAAGCTGGTTGATGCCCGTAAATATTTTGCTGATCAATTTTATCTCCTAAATCACAATATAGATTTACTTTTCTACATCGTTAAGCAAAATTACCTTGTTCAAATAGTGCATTATATTTCTTTTTCAGTAATATTGAATCCATGAAACATCTGGTATGAAAAAAAATCGTTTTTGTTTCTGGTATCAATTGACTTTTATATGGAAATTACATAGCATCGTGACATATTTCGCTAAATTTCACAATGTTGAAGACATTTCAAAAAGACTAACATAGGGAAAATGTTACAACATAACTGGTTCAAACAAATTGTCACTTTTCACTTTCAATTCATGAAAATTTCAAAATCAAGAACTCCGTTGGTTGTTACAACATATGTAACTGCTGAGAGTGTGTTTCGTTACTCGTTTGTAACGCGAAAAACTTCTCTCTAAATGAGTATATTATTGCTATGGTGCCAGTATGATAAATAGAGAATGACAGTTTAGAATAAATGTCATTAATCAATCGTACTAATTTTTATCCAATTGGGTTCCGAAATAAAACAGACAATATTTTTGTTGTTTTGCAATAGTGGACATTTCCGTGTAGGTAGAATCTGAGTAACCTTGTTTGATACAATTTTATAAAATCATATTATTTCACTCTTCCGAATTTGATAGCATTTTTTTATGCCTAATATGATTTTCTTGTTTCTAGTTTCATGAATTTCATTTTATATGTAATTCGTTTGTATAGTTATACCTAACAATAGAATTGTTTATATAGTGCTTTCTAGGAGTTGCTCCACTGAAATTATCCAGAAATATTTTTGAATGGACTAGAAACATGGTGTTGACTTTTCTGCCAGCTCACTTACAACCACAACTGCGAATGAGATTGGTTTGTTTGCATCAGGAAATGCCAGTATTAAATACGATTCAGACGATTAATCAACTTCAGTCGACGTCAAGATTAATTTAAGAATTTCTTTAGCCGGATATGATTCACGTACGTCAAATTTTTCCGTTACGTTGTCGTGTCTCCATAAGAATTGCTTACAAATAATATTGTCATTCCGTAACCTTTTCGAGTCGGTGATAGTTGGCTGATGCCACGTGTGAATCTTACATATTGTTTTGTTTGTTTCACGAAAAATATTGGCCACCAATTATTCACTGGGAATAGAAACCTCAATACCAATGGAATACAAATACCTATATGGAAACGAAAGCAAAACTTTCAGATTGTACCCATTTTCAATTGTTTCGCTAGTAGTATATACTTTATGTGTACAAGAAATTATATGTGTTAGTGAAATATTCCAATTGTAATGCAGAAGCATTGATTAACAATTCCAGTTAGCACTATTTTGTCGAAATTTTCCATATATACTGCTATTTCTTGACATCATTTAACCTATAATGTTTCGGACAATCAATCCTTTACAGCAGTGAAGACAGCAGTGTGAAGACAATGTAAAACATGAATACAGTGACGATAGAAGGAATCAACCGAATTTCACTACCAATTTCTGACCCATTTATAGGTAGGATTATCGCATAACAAAAATGTAACCAAAAACCAAATATAAAACAATCACCCAAAAATGTTTCGATCTCTTGCTATACATAACACACTTCATTTACTTTACCTATATTAAAACACTTGAAAACGCCGAAAAAAAATCAATAAATCTAGCAACACAATGGTAAGGAATACATCAATCGAAAGCAATACAATCTTTAATGTAATTGAAGTCTTATTTCGAAATTTAAAAAAGAGATGTAGTGAAAAACGAAATCATTATACACAACACTTTCAACCGGCTATTGCTTGTGATACGAATTTCATACACGAAACTACAACCGTTCTGTCGTTTACTAACCCTGCTACTGCTTTCGTAAATAGCGTAATATTAGAAGAAATGTTATCCCATTTGAATTTGCATATGGTTACCAGTTAAGCGACATAAGCATAAGCAAGCAAACTAAGGAGAAACTCTAGTCTAGGTAAATAATACGGGGTTGTATAACGATAAGTCGATATGATGAAATAAGTACGTATCTTCAAATCGAAGACACAAAAAACCGTTTGAAGGGGTTGCAAGACTTTCTCTTACAGTGAATCAAAACGATATTAGTGTTACAAAGAGAAATGTAAGGAAAATGATGGCTTATATCTGTGATTTAATTAAACAAAAGAATAAAAGTTAAAAATGTTAGTAAAACAACGTAGATTGAAAAGTAAATTTAAAACAATGTTAACATTGAAATATGACAAACATGTGCTTTTTAAATATTTTCGATATGAAGACATTATATATACACAGCGCGATGTGGACAAAATCGAAACAAATCTAAGATCAAGAATAGAACAACCTTTGATTCGCAACTAATCAGAAATATACAAGAAGGGAAATATAATTCTAATTTAACAACTTATATAAATGTGCAAAACAGCTAAATATACGCATAGGGATACAAAGGAATGCATAAAGTGCATATAGTAATATAGCTAATATAACGTCTAATTACTTAGGATGCAATCGACGATTTGAACGAAAATTATTGAACACAGTAGCTTTTTTTTCTATTTACGTTAAATACACTTATTTCGATGTAGATGAATAGGTTTTTTTTTAGTGTGAAAATAAAATATTCCGTGGCTTAGATGCGATTCGTGAAACAAGCCTATTCTATGTTGAAAATAAAATTTAACAACGAGTAAAAGATTTGTTCGAAACAGATATTTAAAATAAATTTCAAACATTATAACCATGGATACCATTGTTTTGAGACTATTTGCAAAACATTTTGATTTGCATCGTTAACATTTGAATCATCGCACCATCAGATTTTACACGAATTTGACATAACCTCACAAAATCAACAACACGGATACTCTTGGACAACTATTAGTGTACTTGTTTGCATGTCCATCTCAATTTGAATACATATTCGCGAAAATGTGAACAAGCTAGCGATTGTTGAAACAGGAACTTTTCTCTTCACAAATCTATTTATCATGTAATCTTGTAAACCCTGATTGCAATTATTTATGTTGTTTTGTTAAAAAAAAAATGTCAAGCATATATTTGATTGTTTGAAACTATCAGCCTTTCAATTGACACTTCATTTGGAATGAAAACCAAAACCTGTTTCACATTCTGCACTGATTTATTTCGAGCTTGTTGTGAAATCTGATTTCAATTTTTAAACCTATAACAGCTGGAATAGCTATTTTTCTGAAATGATTTCTCATTTGATTCTATTTTTCCCGTAACTTGCAAGAGTGAATTGTAAATTCACGGCGAATTTGTAATACAATTTTAATTTGAACAAGTATTTAAAATATCTAATATACCACAAGTCGATAACACTAACTGCTTTTAGTTATCATAGTTGCCAATGTTATTTATTACTATTCGATTTTTGAAAAGATATCAAAATGTCAATTCTATTAATGCATTTCCAATCTGAAATCGGGTCAATTTCTGATTCCCATATCAGAAACATTTCATACCAATTCTTTAGTTACACACCAAAAAAATCCACCTCCATTATTATTCTTTTACATTTTACAATTCTTGAACAAATGAACCGGATTTACTATGAATCAAGAAATGTGTTGAAAGTTTTCTGAATATGTTCTAAATACTCATTTTCAATCTAATACACATAGACTCGGACAAATTGCGACCAATTTAACAGAACTAAATATAAGAATCAATGAATACAAACAACATAACGAGCGCGGTTTAATAACGTCCTAATTTCCAAAAAGCAAAAGAAAATCTTAAAAGTTGATCATTGAATAAAATTCTCGACAAACAAAAAGATACTCTAGGAAATTTTTGAATCTCACCAAATTCAACAAACTTAAAAAATATAATAAGGCATGTATTAACAAAAAAACAAAAGTGTGAACATTTAGGCACATATTATGCATTCCAAATTCTGATCCAAATGTTGTTACAACAATACGTTCTGTGTTCAGTTTGTACTGTTCTAAACAATTCAATCTGCAAAAAAAGTAATTAAACCGAAATCAATGTGCTGTAATTGACAGGGACTAGAAACATTGATTATTGAAAATATGCAAACAATTGAGCAACTGATCGATTGTTGACTATTGATATGTTTTTATTGCCCTTTTACTAAGGAAGAATCATCCAACTTCGGAGATCATCTAACAAGGACTTGACTCAAAGGCACCATTGGTCATAAACTTCATGCAGGCGTGTTTGTGATTCGTGTACAAGAATCGTACTGTTTATAAAATAATTGTTATATACTGAAGAAAATCGAGAGGAAAAGTTATTTTAAAATGAATGAACGTGTTTATTATGTAGAGTGTATATGAAGATTATCTAATTTTATGGTTCGCATTCAAATGTAATGTTAAAGAAAACGAATAGACAAAGATGCAATTCTGCCAGTTTTCAACAACAATATAAGCAAATACCAAGGCACCTATCCATTAACCTAAAGAAGTTAAGTTATGTCGTTGGTTAGTAAAGTGCAACACAAAAACAAAATTAGGTCAAAATCCTTTTTTTCCCACCCGTATACATTAAACCAAGTGACAAAAGTGTTTAGGATTCGCGTTATCACCCCCGCCAAATGTAAAATAACGAATGAAAAGTATCAGTGTCTTTTGATTTGTAGTAAACAAGTGACAAAAAAAACATGTATCCGATAACAAAAGCTAAACTTTTATCGCGTAACGGCTGTCAAAAATGATCGTTTGAAAGCGGAGAAAATCCATCTCATATTATATTTACCGAAACAAATATTAAGCCGTAATTTGTCTTTTAAAGTGACAAACTAAAATAGCAAACAAAAATGTATCATATTTGCATCAGAGTCATAGGTTATCTTTAATTTTTACTGCAATTTTAATCAAGAAACGACAAAAAATGAAAACTGTGAAAAATCTATACAAAATTGAGATGAAAAAAAAACATTTTTATTGATAACAACTGTATAATTTAACAATTGAAAATTCATCCGAAAGCCGTTAGATTACGTGGGCAGCCATCTTGTGGTTTTGGGTAGTCAAAGCTACTTAAATTTCTTCTAGTTAGTATTTCTTGTAATTATCTAATTTGAGAATTTTCCTTCCAACATCGGGGTTCCACTGAGTTTTATCAATTCAATTTTCTCAGTTGAATGTGGCTTATTTAATGTCAGTTTATGGAAAAAGAAAGTAGTAAATTATTGAGTAATTTAGCAGTTTTTTATCGTTTTCTATCCAAGGCCTTGTTATATTATTACAGTTCATTTTCATTTCAAATGCAAATCTTTTTAAAAAAAATCACTTTTATCTATTATTAAAAGATGTAGTATAAACAGTAGAGAAGTAAAAGTAAATCTATGCTATAAGGGGATACTTGAATTACTTAGTAATAGAAACTGGAATGAAATTACTATAGATTAAATACATATTCAATATTTTAATTTGAAACGCAAGCATCTTATGACGAATTGAAGGAATATGTTTTGTTTAACACACCTTCGAATTCCCTTAGCAACACTACCTACAAACCCACAACGAACTTTTATTTTCCTTGTTGTCTGGATGGAGTTATTAAAATATGCCAATCAGGAACTGGAACATAAATAAGCCCATTTTTCAGTGGTCAGATCTTATGTTAGAGTTCTGTTCTAAAGTACAAAGCGTTCAATGTTCATGACAAAACCAGACAATTAGTCTCGTTTTCAGAAAAACATTCCTCCTTTTAGTCCACTTGCAAGTTATTTATAGTTCAAAACTTTTATACAAATATATCAGCAAAAATTATAACTCTGAGTTTTCATCAGACAAATGGTTCATAGAACATAACTCATGATTCGAGTTGCGATTACTCAAATTCATAAACTGGAACAATATATCAAAATTTGAGTATGAATTTGAGTAAAATTTACTCAGACCAAGAGTTCTCTCGAATTTATACATACATTGAATTTTCGAACATTTGAGCTTGAGCTTGAGCTTGAGCGACCACCCCTGGTTGCTACTCCGTTACTGATCGGGATCAGCTGAAATTGTACAGGGAGTTTCTAGATGATCCGACCCGGGACTGGTGAATCATCTTTCAATGAATATCTTCTGGTAATCCCAGAATTCATTAGTCAGTACCGGCGCCGGCCAGGCCCGAACGTAGATCGTCTAAGGAATGGAAAGGGATGTTAGTCCAACACTTGTTGTTACTAGAGGCCGTATATACTACTGCGCACTCCACAAGTGTCACGGGAGAAGGATATTTGTTAGTAAAAATTTCAGTATTGCTTTTATTCGCGCGCGACTCAGTATGTTCCGGTTTCAAGATGCTCGGACTAAACTGCACTAAACTCACTGACTTCCCGAGTGAACGTTTCAACAATATCCTATATTAAAGTACCGGGAAGTCTTGATTAACAGCTCTTATTCGAGGAAACTGAAGAAAAATTTGCAAAAGCGAAACGTAAAGAATAAAAACTTCGCTATTTTTTATAAATGAAATTACGTGATACAAAATAAACGAGTGAATGTGATTTAGACAAAATAGTTGATTTATTGCATTAACATATTCTAAACAGTTGTTATAAAATTCTTTTAAATCACCAAATAAAGGTCAACAGATTTCACGCGCGTCTTGATTCTTTAGTATTTCTGCTTTATTATTTTAATTATGTATTAAAATTATTAATTGGTTATATTGGTTGATCTGGGCAGCCGGCTACCGAGAAAAATATAAATTTATTGTTTGATAATATCAAGTGTTTTTTACTATGTATTCAATATACCGATATATGCTATCTCTGTTATTAACTTTGTAATATCAACGGATTTGCGCAATAGTTGATTTTTTTCATTCAATTTATAATCCTGAAAGACAATCAATAACATGGAAGAAGAAAACATTTCAAATAAAACTTTTCACCGAAGCTAGACGTAAATTGATAGGTTGAATGAAGAGATTATTTAGTAAAATAGAGTAATCAGAAGTAAAAAATTGAAAATATCAGATAACTGAAAGAAAGAAGAAACTCCTGCAATTGTCGCCTTTTACGACATGGAAGCAGGAACCCAGTGGATCTATTCTTGGTTCATTTTTTTCCGCCGGATTCCACACGGCATCTAGGCTGGTACTGTCCGGAGAAAGCTAATAGGTACTATCAATCTCCTACTGGACCCCAGCCCCTATACATTGAGTTTTCGAACATTTGAGTGAAAAAATATTTTTTGCAGTTCTGTGCGTTTTCATTTTCGGAATATTCTTATCGAATTTAAGAATGCAAGAGTACGTAGTTTTTAATTTCCGTTTCCAGATCCGGTTTTTGAAACCAGAAATCATCAACCATAGTGGTTTTCAATAGAAATTTTATGGTTTCAATTATAAAAATTATAAATCACGTCTAAGGATATCGAAATCATTCAACTATAACTCCAAACCGGTCGAAAGGTCTTGAATCAATTTTTTGCGCTTTTCATTTCAAAGAAAGAAGAATGACGTTTACTAGAAATCCATGTATATGTATAAACATTAACGGGAAAAATTTCTTTATTTTGAGTGCGAGGAACTCAAATTTAAATTAACTTAAATTTCGAAAAAAAATATTTTGTTCTTATTTTGAGTAAAAATTCTAAAATTTTAACAGCTTCGTCTCTTAACTCAAAAATGAGTAGATATGTGGTAACATGCACTTGCAAGGGTGTTGGTAAAGGGTGTAGCGAGTGTACGGACTCAAAATGCATCACCTTCCAAAGGTTGTAACTTTTAAGGTTTAGATTTATATTGGAAACTTTTGTGAAATTGCAATAATGGCTCCGTAATAATCAAAAGAGGAAGTAAACAAAAAAAGGCTCTCATTTGTAGTTAGACCCATTTGTCGTGGGACTATCGATTTGATTCCATTGTTCGGTTTCATTTTACAAAAATTATGCAAATTTATGCCGGACGATCAGTTTTACTTTTCATTACACAGCGTGTTTTTTCGTGCAACCAAACCATAGCCACGACTGTTTCGGAATTTTCTTCATTCGTTTCTGTAAAAAATGTGCAAATCCGATAAACCTAATCGTAAGTTTGAAAAGTTGTGAAGTTTTTTGAAATCCAAAAATCCATTCAAATCCAGAATTTAAGGGAGGGTTCGGTAGTTGTTTGGCATTTTCCATTACCAAACACTCAGTAATCATCTACCGAACATCAGCTGAAAAAAATTATGCATTGAGAGCATTTTTGATACTTATTAGGATTTAATGTCGGTATTCAGTAATTTTTTAACGAAAACGCACGGTACAGATCAGGAATAATCAATACTTTTATTTTACACTAAATACACGAAATTTCATCGAACGAACATTTACCGCATGTTTTTTCTACAAAATTCCGAATATAGGAATACAAGTTATACAATAAATCCTTATAGTAACCAAGCATGGTTAAAAAATATAATTATATAATATAATATAATATAATAAATATAACCCGCTTGGCAGGCCCGTACCCAGGATTTCATTTCGGGAGGGGCCCATTACTGAAAATTGCTTATGTACCTAATTCTCGGTGTGCCTTTTACGGCTGTTTTTAACATACACTTTAAAGTTTTCCACTGGAACTGATATTGTATTATATTTCATTACGTTTACTGTCTTGTTATTTCTGTAACACATGTCTGAGACATTCTAAATAATTATATGTTTTTGATTTCGGGAGGGGCCAGGGCCCCTCGAGCCCCCCTTCTGGGTACGTGACTGCCGCTTGATAAAATTAACTTTTATATACAGAACCTTGATAAGTACAACAATACATGAAAACTAAACAATCAGACGACAACCATTTTGTGAATTTCAAAGGCTTGTGGTTCATATCAAATGATTAAAACCATTAAATCAAATAACTCATCGAGTGTTAGTGACAATGAAACAGAATCGTTTACAGGAAGTAGACGGACGCCTCACTGAAAATTTTAGTAAGTATTACTTAATTCACCAATATCAAAACTTTCCAACTCATATGTTTTTACTGACAGGAGCTTATTCCGTTATATGTGTCTGGATGACATAGGCACAAAAGTAACCTCATCAAAAACGACTGGTTCTAAAGTACTTCATTCGCTAATATGGAGACAAAATGATACAATACTCAATGAAAAAATATCCTAAGTGAAATAGTTAAATTAAAAATGTTTTATTTTTTAAAATTTTGACCTGAAAGGACTGAAAAGAATTACTGAAGGAAGAGCGCACTTCTGAATTTACTACCACCTACCAAAGACATCATATTAACAAGATATCCAGCTCTCACATTTCCCGAACAAATCATTGGCAACATCCTTTTTTGCGAGCATGTAGCCCTCAGGTGAGTTCGCATCGAATCTCATACATAGATGTAGGCAGACCCTGTCAGCTTGGAGCGAAATCAAGCTTCAGTTCAGCAACGCCATCGCACGGCATCACATTCAACATATCATGTCAATTATATGGGTGCGCAGCCCTGCTATTTTGGCGCGCACGAATTTGACATTTCTCTCCCCTACTTCTATGTATGAGATTCGATGCGGACTCACCTGAGGGCGACATGCTCGCAAAAAAGGATGTTGCCAATGATTTGTTCGGGAAATGTGAGAGCTGGACATTTTGTTAATATGATGTCTTTGATATCTTGTTAATATGATGTCTTTGATGTACACGCTTAGAAAAAGTTACTCAAAGTTTGAGTACTAGTTACTCATTTTCAAATGATACATGGAAACGTCAAAAATTGAGTAGTTATCATCAATGATATTGAGTAACTCCTACTCTAAATTTGAGTTTAACGCAATAGCTCGTTTTTTTGTTACTATTCGCAAGATCAGTCTAAAGGTTGTAATAACCATTTGTAGCAACAGGTTGTATATTTTGTTAGTGAGATCGCGTATTTCGAGGGTGAGTCGCTCAACACAAACGGTGTTGTGTCTGCAAAAACCGGAATGATAAACTCCGTGTTGTGCTTTAGAATGAAACCGAATATGCTCAAATGTCATTTATGAGGAATAAGTGTATGATTGGTGCCTGAGCATAACTGACATGTATGTTAATTTGCGATTAACACACTACTCCAAGCAACCACCACTCGATATAGTATTGAGTTCAATTACTTAATATTTTAATACAATACACTCAGAAAAGGAGATTTTTTTTTGCAAATTTGGTATATGTGAAATAAAATTTCACTCAAAATTTGACTGATAGTTACTCTATTTTTGGTACATGTACAAATAAAGTATTACTCAGTAAATGAGTAGATTTTACCCAAATATCGTTTCCAGTGGAAGAACTCAAATTTGAGTAACTTCGGAGTTACTCTAAATTAGAGTTGTTCCACTTTTTCTGTAGATGAGTGAGATCTTACTCATTTTTGAGTAACTATTTTTAAGCGTGTAGGGGAGAGAAATGTCAAATTCGTGCGCACCAAAATAGCAGGGCTGCCAACCCATACAATTGACATGATATGTTGAATGTGATGCCGTTCGATGGCGTTGCTGAACTGAAGATTGATTTCGCTCCAAGCTGACAGGGTCTGCACCTACTCAACTGTTCGACTCGATCTTATAAAACCTTTTTTGCATATTCAAGATATTATCCAACACACACACTTCAAACGTGAGCCTGTGTAGCTTTTATCTGTCGTATCTCTAAATAGATTTCAAGTTACAAGACTCACTAAGATATAAAGTCCCCCACTAAAATCAAAACTTTTGTTTCTAAGAATGAAAAAAAACATTCTAGGCGCACTAATAAATCAGGCACGCATTCTCTATTAGCAAATACATCACAAGATTTCCAGCTCTCACATTTCCCGAACAAATCATTGGCAACATCCTTTTTGTGAGCATGGCGCTCTCAGGCTAGTTCGCATAGAATCTTGTACATACTAGTAGTTAAAAAAAATGTCAAATTCGTGCGCGCCAAAATAGCATCACTGCGCACCCATACAATTTATATGACATGTTCAATGTGATGCCATGAGATGGCGTTGCTTAGCTGAAGACGCTTAACGCACAGACTAACAGACAGGACACTCAAATTAGATTCTTCAATCATTTTAACGGTCATTTCGAATATTCCTTTATTTGGGACAGTACTCACATGTGTCATGATGGCGCCACGTTACCCTATCAAAAACATCATGTCTGTCATCTAGACTGTGTTTATTTTTTTATTTACCAACAGAGTTGCCATTCATACAGAATTACCTGTAATGTATTGATTTGTATACGTCCATGCGAATGTCATGCAGGATACAGATTTAATACATATTGCCAAAACTATATACATAATTGTGCCTATTTCTCATCCTCCAACGCAAGACAAAATCGAACCCGTTTTGTTACAATATTTACTTGCTTCTGGTCTGCCGCCACCTAATTTCTGGTGAAAACTACCAACACAATAAAAATAGTCTAGATGAACAACGTTGAGTCAAATAAATGGTTACCTTCCAACATCGCGAAAAAGTTAAATATATTATCAACGTAATCCAATAATTTATTGTGACGATTCATTATCAAATATTTCGATAAAATCAGGCAACCCTGCAAGCAGCTGATCGGTGTTGACAAACGAGGGGAAACCAACTAGTAAAAAAACTTTTTCGTAACACAAGGGGTGTACCGATAGTAAATAGTTCGCGCAGTACAATATAGGTGGAGCTAGTGCATCACGAAAAATGATTTTTTATAAGAATTTACTCATACTGTCATGTCTGTTAGTCTGTGCTTAACGCTCCAAAGTGACGGGGTTTGCTATTAATGTGATACCTTACAAGCGAGCAAATTCGTACATTCAAAAAGTCACTCGCACACAAATACAAATGCAAGCGGTTCCAGAATGTTTTGTTATCACTATGTCTTAAGTATACTCATTAAATTGTCGGGGACTTTTAAAAACACCTTATTAGGGAATGACAGTTTACATATATCTATTTCCACCTCTCAACAACACTTTTTGCAGTGCCAATTATTTCAATATTTTGTATTTGCTTATGTCATTTACAACCAATCGTGAGCTGGTCCTGTCTCAGTTCTATATTAACAAGATGATTTGAAGTGTATTTATGCGCTTGAAATGTGTTTATAGAAACACATTTTTGAAAAATATTTATTTTTAGCAGTGCAAGACATTAGTTAATAAATACATTCTGACTCCGTGTACAAAACTGTTTAGTCATAGTTTTGAAGTCTCAGATCTGTGAAACATATCGTTTAGTTGTCAAACCACACAGAAAACAAAACGTAATGTTTTAGAATATCGGGAAACGTGTTTGAATTCAGTTCATTTTTATTATTGCTGATCAAAAAGGTAAATAAAATACAATTATCATACACATGAAGTAAATTTACACGTTTTAGCATGTAGTTTATGAAATTAACGCTTGTGTTGCGCTCAGCACCCAGTTTTCCGGGGTCGTACAATACCAACAGATTCCGGCACTACATTCGTAACATGGCGTGCACGGAACTGCATCCACCTACAACAGTACGGGGAATGACTGTTCTTGATAGAGATGCATTTATTAAACATGTTCGCGTTCCAGTTCTAAAGGTTCCAGAAAATTTAGATTTTAATCTGATTTGTACTCAAGTGAAAACACTTCTTCTTAAAATGGAACGCAATAAACCTGTTAAAGCGGATAAACGGGAAATAATGCTACATCCATCTGTTGTCCAAAGTTGGTCCGATGTTCGTCTAGAAGATAAAGGTCTTGAAGAAGAAAACCTGCTGTGGCAGACAATTCTTCTGAAGTACGAAAACTGGAAGTATAACGAAATACTAAAAGCAGTCTTGCCGGACGAAGATTCATTATCTGCTTTTTCCAAGATTGGCCACATAATACACCTGAACTTGAAAGATCATTTGCTTCCTTATAAAACTCTCATTGGTGAGGTTTTAATGGACAAAATTCCAGCTTGTAGAACAGTTGTAAACAAACTAAACACAATCGATAACACATATCGTAACTTCCAAATGGATTTATTGGCGGGAGAAGAGAACTATCAAGTCTCTGTTAAAGAAAACGGCGTTACTTTTGAATTCGATTTTTCCAAGGTTTATTGGAATCCCAGACTTGCTACAGAACATGAAAAAATCGTAAAAATGCTAAACAAGGACGACATTTTGCTAGATGTCTATGCCGGAGTGGGACCGTTTAGTGTGCCTGCTGCTAGAAAGGGTTGTATTGTATTGGCAAACGATTTAAACCCTGACTCTTACAAATCGTTATTGGGAAACTGCTTGAAAAATAAGGTTAATTCAAGAACTACCTGTTTCAACAAAAATGGAATCGATTTCATTCGAGAAGAAATACGAGCTGAGATATTAACTAAAAACCAGGATAATTGCTTCAATGGAGATATTCACATAACGATGAATCTACCTGCATTAGCAGTTGAACACTTATCTTACTATGTTGGACTTCTTAAAGGAGAATCTCTTAAATTGACCAAATATCCTTTAGTGCACGTATACTGTTTTGCCAAAGGAGCAGTTGATCACGAAGGGATTGCACAGGGCATGGTGGAACAAAATATTGGCTTGGCGCTCAGTACCAATTTAAAAGAAATTGCTTTTGTACGGAATGTTGCCCCTAACAAAAATTTGATGCGAATAAGTTTCTACCTCACAGAGGAAATTTTATTTTCAAACAGTGCAGATCTTAAAAGATCTGCCGATGTCAGTTTTGATTCACTAAACAAACGACTACGTAATTTTGCTTAGCAAACACTAATCTGTTTAATGTTCTTTAATCACATTTTGATATTTCAGGTGTAAATAATGGGGAAAAAGAACGTGAAGAACCGCAACCAGCAGAAGCAGATTGCCAAAAAAGCTAAAAACATATTTGCTGTATCACAAAGCAAGAAAAACAATACAAAAAAAGCAAAAGAGGTCTCAGTGAAGTTAAAAAAGGTTACAAATTTAATTATTAGCGAAAATTCAAAACGTTATATTTTTCTACATTGCAGATAAATGTACAGACAAAACGAGAGAAGGCCGATAAGTCCTTTCAAGATCTGCACGCTCAAATTGTATCGAAAAAACAGAAGAAAAAACCAGCTGCCAAAGTACCTGTATATAAAAACAAGGCCCAGACGAATACGAATCAAGTTGAAGCTGGTTTAGATAAAATGCAAATGTAACTTACATTTCAGCACTTAAATTTAAATCTTGTTTTTTTTTTATTAAAAGCGACCGAAACCCAGTATTCGTCTCTATATGAAAAAGACATATTTCGTCCACAAAAGTAAAATCGCCATTCGATCGCACATTTGATATGATTTGCTGGGAATGTATTTGCCAATAGATATTAGTTAGTTTCAGTTTTATAATTGCACTCATTACCATACTTCGCCTCGTAGCCGAGGACCGACTATCATATAGCATTCAACTCTATTCGTCAAGTTGAGGAATGTATGTAAGTTTTTTTTTCTTCATAAATACGTTTATTTCTTAAGGCAGTTTACATAAGTTTTTCTTCGCCGTAGCATCACTTTTACATAATATTCTTATCCTAATTTAATTCTAACATAGTCACAACGTTTTGCATTTATTAAAACATATTCTCTTATTACTTAAATATCATCTTAGGTAACTCGTCATTAATTATGAAATCTACTCGGAAATATTATTTGAACCAAACAATTCACTTCTATAAATTATAAAATAAGCTGTTATTTTCAGACATTTTGTTAATAATTTCATGAACTGTTTCGAGTTTGTTTGTATCATTACATTATTTTTATTCTAATTTAGCTATTGGTTGAACTCATGGACGCAGCTGGGATCAGAACTAAGTCTTGAAAGGGGCCTTTATTAAATTGAAACTTCAGTTTTCTTTATGAAATGATAAATAAGTTTCATGTATGAAAGGTCACGACAAGCAAGAATGTCTCGAACTGGGATATTGGATAGTCTACCTTGGGTACGCAAAGAATTTATTAGTTGAGATCTGACATCACGATACTCCACGCATGTCCAAACGACATGATCAATATCTCGATAACCTTCGCCACAAGCACAATGATTAGTCTCGGAGAGCCCAATTCGAAGGAGATGTGCATCTAACGTGTAGTGATTGGACATGAGTCTGGACATCACACGAATGAAATCTCTACTCACATCCAGTCCCCTGAACCATGCCTTTGTCGATATTTTCGGAATAATTGAGTGCATCCACCGACCCAGATCATCTTTATCCCAAGAAGCTTGCCAGCTGGCAAGTGTTCTTTGGCGAGACGAGCTATAGAATTCGTTGAAAGCAATTGGTCTCTCATAAATTTCACCCTCAATAGCACCACGTTTGGCTAAAATATCGGCTCTTTCATTGCCAGGAATGGAGCAATGAGCCGGGACCCAGACTATAGTGATTAGATAATTATTGTTCAATATGTCGTTCAGGCACTGTTTTATTTTGCCCAGGAAAAACGGTTCAGTCTTGCCAGTCATGTTTGAGCGAATGGCTTCAATTGCACTCAGACTATCTGTGAAGAGGAAATAATGGTTTGGAATTAATGTGACGATTACACTCAAACTATAATGAACTGCTGCTAGCTCTGCTATATAAACAGATGCAGGTTCTTGAAGCCTAAATGAGGCCGAAACATTATTGTTGAACATACCAAACCCTGTCGCTTCTTCAATTCGCGATCCGTCCGTGTAAAACATTTTCTCAGAGTCAATATGCCTGAACTTACTTGAAAATATTTTTGGGATTTCCGTCGAACGTAGATGATCCGGGATTCCACGCACTTCGCGCTGCATGGATGTATCGAAAAATAAAGTTGAGTCAGGGACATTTAGGAGGCTGACACGGATAGGAATATATCTTGAAGGGTTGATTTCCTGTGACATATGGTTAAAATATACTGTCATGAATTTTGTTTGAGATCGAAGCTCGACTAGTCGTTCGAAATTATTAATTACCATGGGATTCAGCACCTCACATCTTATTAGCAGGCGTGATGAAAGCTCCCAAAATCGATCTTTTAATGGAAGAACTCCCGCCAGAACTTCAAGACTCATTGTATGTGTCGAATGCATGCACCCTAAAGCAATTCGCAAACAACGATACTGAATTCGCTCCAGTTTGATAATATGAGAGTTTGCAGCGGAACGAAAGCAAACGCATCCATATTCCATCACTGAAAGTATCGTTGTCTGATACAATTTTATTAGATCTTCCGGATGAGCACCCCACCAAGATCCTGTTATTGTTCGAAGAAAATTTACTCTTTGTTGGCATTTTGTTATCAGAAACCTAATGTGTCCTCCCCACGTGCATTTGGAATCGAACCACACCCCGAGGTATTTAAAAGTTAAAACCTGTTGGATCATTCTTCCCATCATATGAAGCTGAAGCTGCGCGGGATCATGCTTTCTTGAAAAGACGACTAACTCTGTTTTCTCCGCAGAGAATTCGATACCAAGATGAACAGCCCAATCGGACAAGTTATCTAAGGTATCTTGCAATGGTTTATGCAGATCAATAGCTTTGGGTCCAGTAACTGAAACCACGCCATCATCTGCCAATTGTCTTAGTGTACATGGGGTTACTAGACAGCTGTCAATGTCATTTACGTAAAAATTATATTGGAGCGGACTGAGGCATGAGCCTTGCGGGAGACCCATGTAACTATTTCTGAGTGTTGCCAAATCGCCATGTGAAAAATGCATGTGTTTCTCTGACAAAAGGTTGTGCAAATAATTATTTATAACCGCTGGGAGTCCATTTTGGTGAAGCTTGTCTGAAAGAACATCAATGGAAACTGAATCAAATGCTCCTTTAATGTCTAAAGATACAGATGCCATTTGTTGCTTTTGAGCGAAGGCAATTTGGATGTCAGACGAAAGTAATGCAAGGCAATCATTCGTCCCTTTATTTCTACGGAAGCCAAACTGAGTATCTGACAACAAACCGTTCGTCTCGACCCAAGTGTCGAGACGTCGTAGAATAATTTTTTCGAACAATTTTCTGATGCAGGACAACATCGCAATGGGTCTATATGAGTTGTGATTGGAAGCTGGTTTCCCCGGCTTTTGAATGGCGATAACTTTCACTTGTCTCCAGTCAGGCGGAACAATATTTTGCTCAAGAAACTTGTTGAACAATTCCAACAAACGTCTTTTTGCGAGGTCGGGCAGATTCTTCACCAAGTTGAATTTAATTCTGTCCAACCCAGGGGCGTTATTGTTACAAGACAAGAGTGCTATAGAAAATTCCATCATTGAAAATGGGTTATTAATAAAACCATTATTTGGAGGAGATTCCCGTATAATGCTTTGCGTAGGAACAGAATCTGGGCAAACTTTCCTAGCAAAGTCAAATATCCATCGGTTCGAGTATTCATCACTCTCATTGCCCACGTTACGATTCCTCATTCGTCTGGCCGTATTCCAAAGAGTGCTCATTGAGGTTTCTCTAGACAAACCTTCGACAAAATGTCTCCAATAGCTACATTTTTTGACTCGAAGTATGCTCTTGTACTTGGTTTCTAAAACCATAAGTTTTTCAAAATTCTGAGGAGTTCCTCCTCCCCGTTTTAGAAACGTCTTGCAAGCATTTTGTTTTGCGAGTTTAGCCTCTGAGCACTCTTTGTCCCACCAGGGGTTGGGAGGCCTTCTGTTAGTCGTTGGCCCAGGAAAGCGTTAAGTTTGTGCTTGTTCAGCGGCCTCCAGAATCGAACAAACGAGGAAGTCATATTCTTCAAGTGGAGGGAGCTCTTCCATTGAATTCAAAATACTAGAGATTCTACTTTGGTATTTAATCCAGTCGATATTTTTTGTCAAATCATATGGAATACTAGCGGAAGTAGCAATGCAATTGCTACTGCTAATTGAGATGATGATTGGTAAATGATCGCTACCGTGTAAATCAGGCAGTATTTTCCAGGTGCAATCTAGTCGAATTGATGTTGAGCAAAGAGATAGATCTAATGCACTTGGGCGTGCCGGAGGTCTTGGGATCCGTGTCATGCTACCCATATTTAATACCGTCATGCTAAAATTGTCACAAATGTTTTGTATTAAAGATGATCTGCTATCATTGTAAACGGAACCCCACATAATACCGTGCGAATTTAAATCCCCCAGAATCAATCGTGGTGCAGGAAGGGCTTCAACCATTTCATTAAGCTGTTGCTGTCCAACTTGTGCTTTTGGAGGAATATAAACCGAAGCTATGCAAATATCTTTGCCTTTAATGTTTATTTGGCAAGCAACAACTTCTATACTAGAAGTTGAAGGGATGTTTAATCTATAAAAGGAATAGCATTTCTTAATTCCCAAAAGCACTCCACCATACGGAGAGTCTCTATCGAGACGTATAATGTTAAAATCATTAAAATTTAAAGCTATGTTTGAAGTAAGCCATGTTTCGCATAAAGCAAATACATCACATTTTTGACTATGCAATAATATTTTAAATGAATCAAGTTTTGGCATGATGCTTCGACAATTCCACTGCAGGACAGTGATTGTATCATTTGCGACGGGTGATAAATTATCCATCAAAAGATACAAAACCTGAGACAATTGGCCATTGAGCTGATAACTGCTTCAAAAAGGTTCTAGCTATTGGAAGGAATGCCATTATGAGGGTCTTTAAGGGTTCAGATATATTGAATGCTGAGAAAATCCATTCAACAATTTCCGAAAACTTCAGTAATCCTGTTGGTGGCTGTGAAATGGAGCCCACAGGATTATTACCTTTTTCTGTGCTAGATCCTGGATTGGTTTGTGAATTTGACAAACCAGGAGGCACAGTCTTTGGTTTTGACTTTTTTTGTTTAACACGGGGATCTTTTTTTGAAGATGAAATTTTAGGTGTCTTTTTTGGTAATTTGGAGGAAGACTTCTTTCTCTTAACTGACCCTTGGGTAGTGATAAACGAATTACCTTCACTATTTTCGTCAGAGTCAGAGTCCTCTGGTTCCTCTAGTTTTGAAAACCCGTTTTCGGTTTCCAAAGGGGGGACATCAATGACCGTTTTAAGCATTTCTGCATATGTGCGCTTAGACCGTGCTTTTAAAGAAAGCTTAATTTTGTCTTTGTGCACTTTAAATGCAGTGCATACTGAAATATCATCATGAGGACTATTCCCACAATAAATACATTTTTCAATTTCCTTGTTGCAATCATTATCTTTATGAGGCCCTTCGCACTTAATACATTTTGATTTATTACTACAGTAAGTAGCTGTGTGGCCGAATTTTTTGCAGTTCGTACAATTCATTACATTTGGAACAAAAAGCCGAACAGGGAGGCGAATTTTATCGACATAGACATGGGACGGCAACGCAGATCCGGCAAATGTCACTCGAAATGAGTCTGATGGGCGATAAACTTTTTTTCCCTCTTCATAAACTACTGAGTACAGTTGTTTGCACTCCAGTATTTTCACACCCTCAAGCATAGAGTTCTTGAAACGACCAACACCATGCTTGAGTAAATCATCTACCGAAAGACTCGCTTCGGTAACAACACCGTCAATTTCGACATCTTTGGAGGGTATGTAAACTTTATACTCTTTATTGAAATGTTCGGAAGAGACAATATCATTCGCGTGTTTCAAATTATTTACCACAACACGAATTTTATCGTTATTTACTTTTATGATCTCTTTGATTGAAGAGTATCGTGATGTCAAACCTTTATTAATTTGAAAAATGTTTAATGGCTTTGATATACGTCTAAAAAAGACTATCCAAGGCCCAGAAGAGCTCTCCTGATATTTTTTCGTTCGTGGGGGTATCGGATTCATGCTAGGATTTACGTCCATGGATTCATCCATTACATTAAAATTTTTAACTAAACTTTAAAATAAAATTTGAAACCAACACTACACAGTACTCAATCAAAAGGAAAAGAAAAAACTTCTACCTTGAAATTGTTGTCTATCTCCGTTGCACTGCCGTGTAGATCCTCGTTGCTCTAGATGTTCTTGTTGGATGTATCTGGACGTTGATACAATGCTGAAGCTCACTGTAGCGATAGAATATGATGTGATGCTACTGCTACCTGACATCCAGCACCACTCGAATTCCGATTTGCTTTCGTCTTCGCCAGCTGTAACCAGCGCAGGTCACCGGTGTATACCTGCGTGTTGTATGGCAGTGGAAAGACCGAGTTGTCTTGTCTCCTTCTTCCTTGTGCTCCGCACCGATATGCTTCTGCACCGAAGTGCCTTCGCACCGGTGTGCCTTTGCACTCTCCTGCTTCTATGTGCCTTTGCACTCTTCCTCTTCGATGTGCCTTTGCACTCTCCTGCTCAGCACTTGTGGCTGTATATTGCGGCCTGGGTAGAGTTTGGGAAACGCCCTTTGTTGTTTCCTTCACCAGCTTGGCCCAGCACTAGGGCTCTCTTATGCAGCACGACTATACGTTTTAACGGGCTGCTGCCAACAGGTCTCTACCTGTAGTTCAACCGTTGTCGTATTTAACGCGTGTAAACCAACCAGCGTTATTAAACTGTACGCTTCTATACACAACCTTCTCGGTTGAACGGCTATTACTGAATGAATGTATGTAAGTTGGTGTTTGTAATTTTTCATTGAGATGGGCCGATTTTCATGAACTCAGATTCATTTGATGCGTCATGACTCACCACAAAAATGTCAAATACGTCGTGAGAGATTGACAATTGTATCGAGTGAGTGCGGTGAAAATTCAAGTATTTCGCGTACAAAAAAATTTTTTTACTCTGTACTTTGACGACTCTAATATTGAACACAGCGAGGTACTCATTGGTTGCCCAGTGAAATAAAAGTCTATTGAACTATAAACGTAAATTAACCGGCAACAGTCACGTACCCTGGGGGGGAGGGGGGGAGGGTTTCTTTACCCCTCCTGAAATCAGGAAAAGAACGAAGCGTTACGTTAAATTAAAGATGAAGTTAGAAAGCGGTGCATACGAATCATATTAGTTATTTTGTGGAAATTATGAATGTTAAAAACCGTTATAACTGTTAGATTCTTGCGGTTATTATAGATGGTACGAAGTGTTACATGCGTTATTTTTTTGTAAGTTATGGACGTTACGATGAGTTACTTTTAAAGAAGTTATAGATGTTAGGAAGTGTTATATACGTCGTTCTTTTGTAAGTTGTAGGTGTTACGAAACATTCCGTGCGTTTTTGTGAGTCATAGGTGTTACGCCCCTGTGAAACAAAATCCTGGGTACGGACCTGACTGGCAATATAGTCTAGGTAAAAATCAGAGACGCAGAGATAATTGAAGCGATTTTCATAAATCGACTATCTCCACACTAAAGTCTTTTGGCTTTTAGCTTGAAGCAAAGCACGACAGGGTGAGTTTTTGGCTTCAAGCAAGGACAGGACCAGCTTATTTTGAACCAGCTCATAATTGGTTGGAATTGTCATAAACAAGGACTCGATTTTGACATTAATCTTACTGCAAGGTAGAATAAAAGTGTTATGGAGTGCAAGGCATTATTTTTCAACTGAAACAGTTTAAGCGACCTATCAAATTGTCATCATTTCGGAAAATGCAACAAGTTCGGGGATGATTCGTGTATTTCTAGGGAAATAAATGTCTTAATGCCACATTCGAAAAATAAAATAATCAGGAATATTACAATCGAAAAGTAATTAAAAATAGGGGAGGACGTTCGGTTACCGGTACCCTTTTATTTTTGACTCATAACTTTTGACTAAGTGCACATTATGTAGGCATTTATACACTGAGAAGAAAAACAGTTTACTTCAAGAGTAAATCAGTTTTTTCAAGCATATTGTTAGGTTGTTCTAGAGATAAGCATCATATATATATATATATATATATATATATATATATATATATATATATATATATATATATATATATATATATATATATATATATATATATATATATATATATATATATATATATATATATATATATATATATATATATATATATATATATATATATATATATATATATATATATATATATATATATATATACATATATATATACATATATATATATATATATATATATATATCGAAAATAATTTACATTCTATCTAATCTGAAAATGAATCTTAAGGCAACCAGACATGTTGTCTTTGAATGGAATATGAAATGTTTATTTTACTCATATATATGACAGTTTTTCCAGAGGACAAATTTAACCATATGCAGAAAAAAAAAACTATGAATTTCACAGGTGACAGAATTCTACAAACGATACAATTCACAACTATTTTACTCAAATGACGCAATATTCCACTCGCACAGAATTTTACACGCTCCGAATGCAATTTGCACTCGGCTACCAAGTGCCTCTGTATGGATTTATATGTATCAATTATTCAATTAACATATATGATCTTTGTGGTTCAGTCGTGTAACCGATGTGCTTTTGATCTAATGTTTCTCGGTTCAAGCCATATAATTTTCAAATCACACAGTTTTACATGTTCTTGAATAAAAATTTGTGTGAAATACGACGCTCCATTTATGTGCATCTTATAAAAGATGTAAAATCACAAGATTTTTTCGAACTGTGTATTTATGTTCGAATAGAATATATTTATTGTAAAATGAACCAGTCTATGCAAATTTGATATGATTATTCTTAGGTTAATTTCCAAACACATTATGCACAATTTAATACTCCGTTATTTTAAAAACAATTTCAATCAAGACTAATAGAAACTGAAATTTGTTTTGTAGATTTACTGATTCTTCAGCAAAGTGCATCGTTTTGCTGAAATTTGGCAAAATCTGAACTCATCCATTAACAATAATCCCGAAATCAGCAAATGCGTTTGCCAAAATTTTAAAATATGTGTTTGCCGAAATTCAGCTAAGCGGCTGTCATTTATTGTTATTTATTTGCTATTTTCTGAAGAAATATTTCGGAGAAAATTGCTGCTCATTAGAAAATAAAAAATATGCCCAAAAGAAAGACGTAACACTCTATACGTCCTCGAAACATAACTATTGTAATGTATTTTTTTTTGTATGTTGAAACGGAAATTAAAAAAAATCTTAATCCCCAATTGGATATTTAAAATTAAAAATACTAATAATAATAATGTAAGAATTTGGAAGTCGCCAATTTGACTTGAAACATCAATGTTTGAAATTTTTTTTCATTTCTAGATCATTTTTTTTTTCTTCAGTGCTGATTAAAAGATCAACTTGCACTTAGAACCTAATCTAATGTTTATCCAGAAATAATATAAATTATCACCTAGTTAGGAACGTTTAAAATTACGCTAATTCTGAGACTACTCTGTTAATACAGCATTGTCTGCAACTTCATCGATCACCGGTAAACCATAATTAACAAACCACCCACACAAACGAACAAGGTGTGCAGCAAACGAAAATGGCATCCACACACCACACTGTAGCAGTCTCCGACTATCCAGCGAACGAATGGATGCTACTTGTCATCCAATCACTACTCTTTTACGGCCACCCCCCTGCTATGGAAGCTGGTTCCTGAAACCGACGCATTTTGTTTTGGTGACGTTGTTGTCAACAATATGTTAAGCTATGTTCATACCATACAATCAAACCACGCTGGTGTCAAAAGTTAATTTCCTCAAACCCAATATAAATATAACTCTTGTCTAGTATTCTCTGCAAAACAAGTAATCATTTCCTTATGTTGGTGCAACCGCATGAAGAAAGATGTGAACACTGCTTAAACACAGCGACAGCGAACTAGAACCAAAAGAACCAAAAAATTCGACTTCAAGCCAATTGTATGCAGATGACAATCGCACCACCGGGGTAGTTACGGCCAAGGGTTGACAGAAAAAAAATGTGTTGCTCTTTATGCGCAAGTTCATACTGCCTAGAACGATGCAGTATTTTTTTCATAACGCATCCCCTCACTTTGCCGACCGAAGCAGAACTGCTACTAAACTAAATTCGAGGTATTAGACAATGATCGAAACCGTCGGCCGTGCACGAGGAATCAAGAGGATGACATCATTATGGTCTGCTGTGATTGGTTCGTGAAAACATAGGTCGGTTCTAACTAATTTTTCAATGGTACGCTATTAAAATACTGAAACGATGTTGCCATACATGTTTTAGTAAAAGTTTCCGAATCGGTTGGTAGTTATATGAGATAAATCCATCAACATATGACTGAGTTATACGCGTTCAAAATTATGACAGAAAAAGGTTAGGCGGCTAAATTTGTTTTTTTTTATTGACCTCGGCCCCGTAAAGTGAAGATTAGCGCATTTTTAATGCTAAAAGTTCGGTTAAAGGGAAATGATTTGTCTTAGTCAGCTTACGAAGCTCTAAAATGGCATTCTAAGCAGCCCATTTTCAAGTATTTATCCTCATTTGAAAGTTCATGTGGTGCAACTAAACGACCTTCTAAGCAACAATACATTGTTTAGTTTTTTATCAAAGAGATAATAGATTTGAATTTTACATTTAATAGTTTATATATGATCACACAAAGAAGTATTAGATATAAATCCAAATAAGTAAGTCATAGAGAAACCAGATCCTTAATGATCTCAGTCCCACCATTCATCTCATACATGGAAAAAGTTAGAAAGATAGTTAGAGAGATAGTTAGAATAATATGTACTATACTCAATGACTCAAAGATAAAAAAAAGTGCATTCTATTCGAATTTTCGCTTTGCTGTTGTACATTGTCGCACTAATTTTACTATTTTATATTTCACACTATTAAGATAACTCGGTATTCTAGAAAAGCTTGAAACATATGTATGTCATTCTATTGAAATAAACTGTGTGCAAGTCTATTGATGTTAAATCAATTGAATTACGCATGGAGGGTTCAACGAAAAAAAAGACTCCTACGTGTGAAACCACTCTGGTTTACAGTACGTTAATAGGCTTGTGGTGTCAGGGAAAATTGCTAACAACATTAAGATACAATCATTTCGATTCTCTCTTCGGTGGGCTGGCGATATTCAGATGACCTTGTGAATCACCATGCCTATATCCCGTAGGTATTAAATGGCCGTTTGTCAAAGGCAATAAAATGAAACGATTCGAATATGCAAATGAATGAATTAAAATCATATAAATTTATTAAAATTACTCCCCCACCCCGTTCAAACGGTGTTTTAAGGATAACATCTGTTTTCTCGTTACGGGGATATTTTACCTTTTCTCACCATGAAATGATTCTGCGCAGGTCCATGGGTGCATTTACTTTTAGATAAGACTGTGGTTTTTATTATTTATTGTATATGCCACAACCTGTAGAGTTGTGTAGACATGGTTTGCTTAAGATTGATGAGGTATAAATAACATGGGAATAAAACCGAACATTGCACTGATAATTGCGAAGCGAACACGTGCTGTACATAACATTTTCT
Source organism: Malaya genurostris (assembly GCF_030247185.1). Classification (NCBI taxonomy): domain Eukaryota; kingdom Metazoa; phylum Arthropoda; class Insecta; order Diptera; family Culicidae; genus Malaya; species Malaya genurostris. Next base: position 202,922,510 of record NC_080572.1, on the reverse strand, counting down.
TCTAAGCAATTTACATATCCATATGGTAATACAATTTTTTGCATTTCTGAACTAAGAAGCACTAGGAGTAAAGTGATAAAAATTTTCAAGTGACAATCGTTTAACTGTTCAAGGCTCAAATTCACCGGAAAATAAAGCTCAATAGTAATGCTCTCATCAAACATATGGTGTTTCGTGTGTGTGTTCTTGGCAATGGCAGTGAAGCTCATTTTATGCTTACACACAGTCCCAATTAAAAACTACGAAAGTTTCGATGACAATATGGAAGACCAGCCGGAAGACGTGTTGATTGATTTGATTACTAGATACGGACAAACTATAATGCGTGCCAGAGATGATTTGGAAAACTCCAAGAGAACCGTCGATTTCGGACTTTCCAGGGGTTATTCAGGTGCCCAAGAGGCAAAGCACAGAATGGCAATGGCTGTAGCAAATTTTGCTGGTGGTCCTGGACGAAAACGCAGAGTGGAAAATAGATTCGTCCAAGATTAAACTCATCAAAAATACATGGTCTACCGCCCCCAGTACTCGGAATATTCTTCCAATAAGCAATGGATTTTCAAAGCAAATTTATTAGGATATTCCATACACATGAGAGTTGGGTGTTACCATACGAAACCTTAACTTTGCAATAAAATTGTTCCAATGAACCGAATCTTATGGCATTTTGCCATTGTACCTACATATATTAGTAATATGACGGCAGCAATAAGGATTGATAGTTACAATCGCAGCAGTAATTTATAGCACTTTTTTGAATAAAACTAAGGCTCAAAAGTATTATAGTTGATAAGGTGTCTGATAAAAAAAAACAAAAAATGATAAATTGAAAGCTTTAAAATATCACTTTTTTCTAATCCGAAATAATTTCCTAGTTATGGCTTGTAATTTTCCGGGATCGTCCCTCAAAGATTTATTAGAATTTCCCTTAGCCTACATCAATATCTTAAATCGAATTAATTAGCATATTTTTCAGGATTTTTTTTATTATCAGTAGATTTTTTTTCACAGAGGCCCTCAATTGCATATTCATTCTCGACTCCATATTGGCCACACCTAAATGTATTGCAACTCTTGAGATGAAAGGTAAAGTTACTGAAGAATTTTCATACTAATTTGCAATGATTTTTTATTCCTTCAGCTTTTGTTATCCAAGGTTGAATAAAGGTCATTGAACTTTATTTCGTACGAATGAGACAATTACTAACCTTTCGTATACGAATTATACAAAAAAAATATACCTCAAACGAATGAAATGTTTAATAGTTATTTATTTAATTCCGACACATATAGAAAAACCTGTTTCAATCCACCTAGTGGTTTGATGATACCTTGCCCATATCACTCATAACACTGTAATATTCTTCAAAATACTTCCGTTTGACTCCTGAAATAAATCAAAAAAGTTTGCTTGAGCATCAACTAAAAAAAAGCAGTCTTGGCATATCTTTAGTGGAATTTGGCCTTTCTATTTAAACAGACTTCGCATTCGACTCATATCGTACGAAACATTGCATTGCTAGTACTATGATCCTACTGACACTAAGAATCGAATATACGACAACTGACTTGTAAGACAGCGTCCTGTCTTGTTATTCCGGATCCGAAAGTCGGATCCGGATAAAATTCAATAGCTATCTATGAAACCACAAGACCATTCATTCCAATCTCAGTTTTTAAAAATTCGGGTTAGCCAATCTCTGAGAAGCATTAACGATGTTGAAGATTATGATCACTATTCCGGTACTTTCGGAGCCGGAATCTCGAGACAGGTATAGTCGAAGTCGGTTCGTATATCTAACAACTAACATGACATATACACACAAAAAATATCGTTGATTGATATAAGAAGATCGATGGTTTCAGTTGAAAAACTGTTATTTCAAAAGTGGTTCTGTTTTGAGTAAAAAACGTTATTCTTTTCAATCAAGATCATGTTTTTGTTGGAATGATAGTGTGCTCATAATAATACAAAAGCTATCTGCGTTTGATGCAAATAGTAGAACATTTGAAATAACAGGTTTTTCGTGATTTCCAATTTCAACGCAATACTGTGGTTCTTGGATGGCAGCATAGCCGTGCTCTTCATCGTTCATTTCTTTAATTTTTAGGCAATACAATGAATAAGTGAATTTTTCATCAGCATATCGTTTCACCGTCAGCTTAGTATTGAGTATTGCTTTATGCAGATACGTGTCCATGTCCACTAAAAGGGGTTTCAAACTCTTGATCATTTTGATACCGTCTTTTTCCATGTTTCGATGCAACTCTCCAAAAACAAGGAAAGCTTCCGATGTTCTCGGTTGTGGTTCGCGACGATTTTTGTTTATAATTTTCAGTGAAGATGGAGTTCTAGCAAACCTGAACTATAAAGAGACAGGGACAAAGAGGAGCTCCTCCGCCAATGCTTATGCCTATAAGAGTATTGTGCATGCAGATAAAAATCGGAAGCGACGTCTCTCTCGCCTGATTATGTTGCTCCAGCGAAATTCACTGTGCCCCAATGGTATGTAGACTGCCATGCGATATATTAATCATTCATAATTGTACGAAAATTCACTCCTTTGTAACGTTCAGTGTCAAACCCATTGATTCCCAAACATACATTATCAACTTTACGCGCATACAGAAAGTAATATTCCATCGTTATGTGCTATGGAGGCAAGATAATGTATTCATTTATGTTGAATCACGTGGTTCATAAACAAGACAACAAAATATGTATAAAGTAACATGATTCTGTCAGTTGATGTATAGGAAATGGCAGTTCAACTGACGTCGCTCGGCAACGTCGCTGCGCTGGACTGTCCAGCGAATTGCAGATTAGTCAGTCGGTGTTGAACAGTCGTTCGCACCGCACGCGTACAGCTCTTGGCTCCTGGAATTTTTTTCTGGCTACCTAGAGTTTCATTGATTCAAGGCTTCAGTCTTTTTCAAGGCTACCTGAATCACTAACTAAGTGATACAAAGAGTGATATTAGAGTGACTAAGTGATACAAAGAGTGATATTAGAGTGACTAAGAAATTAATCAGCCTTTTTTAAGGCTAGCTAGGAGTCTAATCGAAGACTAATTTAGCCTAGTTAATTTAATTTAAAATTTCATTAATTTCAAAAATGCCTGCGTCCAACCGGAAAGGCAACAAGCCTAAGGCTAAAAATAATTCAATACGGAATAAATCACAATCCGTTATTCAACATTTTTCTAATAACATTCACGATCTTATAGAATCTGAATGTAAAAATAAAAGACAACGGACGGATTTCCCTTCCGTTGATTCTATGCCATCTAACAATATTTACGAGATTCTTCCTGAATCCGATTGTAGCGACATAGAAGAAAATTCTTCAAAAATTCCCAAAATGGACGCTTGTCGTTCTGGGAAGAAACATCAATCTATGCCACCAGTGACGGTGATGATTTCCGACTTCAAAGCATTCCGTACTGAGCTTTCTACTTTTCTCCCGGAAGTAAAAGTCTCATTTCAAATCGGACGAAGAGGAGAATGTCGAGTCTTGGTGGATGGATTGGAAGATTACGAACGTCTTATTCGATATTTGTCCGAGAAACTTCATAAATTTTATTCATATGATATAAAATCAGACAGACCCTTCAAGGCTGTCTTGAAAGGATTATCAAATGATCAAAGTATTGATGAAATTAAAAATGAACTAAAAGAATTGCTTGGTTTTGCCCCTTCCCAAGTAATACTTATGAAAAAAAGAGCGAATGGTACTTCTAAACCACGCTCTGGAATTTCCCATGAACTTTACCTAATACACTTCAATCGAAGTGATGTAAACAATTTGAAAACTTTAGAAAATGTACGTTTCATTTCCCACATTAAAATTCATTGGGAACATTATAAACGGCATAATCGTATTGCAAACTTAACGCAATGTCGTCGTTGCCAAGGCTTCGGTCATGGAACCAAAAATTGTCATATGGATATACGGTGTTTGAATTGTGGTAAATCGCATTCGAAAGACGATTGTCCAACGAATGAAACCACTGATAAATTTTCATGTTCAAATTGCAATGGAAATCATAAATCCAATTATTTGAAATGTCCTGTCAGGGAAAAAATTTTAAACGCTCGTTCGCTTCGACAACAAGTCAAATCAACGACCTTAAATTTACAGAACATACCTGAAAATCAGAAAACCGTTACAAATGCCACGCCTAATTCGGCACTGATTTCTTCGAAACAAAAAACAGGTACGCCTGCCAATTCGTCTTCTAACGAAAACAATTCATTGACAGGTAGATCGACCTCGTCATCATCTTCTTCTAATGTCAGTTATGCTGGTATATTAGGTAGAAATCTATCACCTATTTCTTCTAATGTAAATAATCAAAACACAGGACCGCCTTGCAGTTCTTCTTCTAACGAAAACAATTTATTAATAGGTAGACCGGCCAAATCATCTTCTTCTAATGGCAGTCTACCTACAAATATTCCTTCAATGCCATTCGCTTCTTTAAATGAAGTCGATTTAGGCGATATAACTGAAAATAAAATGATCTACCTACAAGATCAACTTTTTCAAATGATCATCCAAATGAATTCAACTTCATCACTTTTTGAAGCATTTCAAATCGGATGGAAATTTGCAAATAATATTATAATGAATTTAAAATTTAACAGTGATGTTAAATAATTATTTGAATATTTTAAATTGGAATGCTCGATCTTTGAAATCGAGTGAAGATGAATTTTATAATTTTCTCAAAGTTCACAAAATTCATATTGCCATTGTGACAGAAACTTTTCTTAAACCAAATGTAAAATTGAAAAGTAATCCACATTATGTGGTTCATCGATTTGACAGGTCTACTGGAATGGGTGGTGGAGTTGCCATTTTTGTCCAACGGCAAATTAAACATCGAATTTTACCTTCTTTCAATACTAAAGTTATTGAAAGCTTGGGAATCGAAGTTGAAACCATTCATGGAATTTATTTCATCGCTGGAGCATATTTGCCATTCCAATGCACCGGCGAACAATTAAATTTCTTTAAAGGCGATTTGCAAAAACTTACAAGATATCGATCGAAATTTTTCGTAATAGGGGACTTAAATGCTAAGCATGTCCAGTGGAATTGTAGGCAAAATAACAGTAATGGTAAAATACTTCATAATCAACTCTCAGCTGGTTACTTCACAGTTCTTCATCCCAGTAATCCTACTTGTTTCTCTTCCGTGAAAAACCCGTCTACAATTGATCTGGTTCTAACAGATCAAAGTCACATTTGTAGTGAACCGATTACTCATGCTGACTTTGACTCAGATCATCTTCCAGTAACATTCAGACTTTCCAACGAAGCTATAATTAATCCAATTAGTTCTATTTTCAACTATCATAGAGCTAATTGGTTGGATTACAGATCTCACATTGAAAATCATGTGGATCATGAAACTATTTTAGAAAATTCTGCGGACATCGACACAGCAATTGACAATTTGAATCATTATATTATCGAAGCTAGAAATCTTTCAGTTCCCAAAGCTCAAACTAAATTAAATTCTCCTATCATCGATGACAATCTTCAACTGCTCATTCGGTTGAAGAATGTTCGGCGACGACAATATCAACGTTCTCGTGATCCTGCTATGAAAAACATAGTTAAGGATTTACAAAAAGAAATTAAACATATATTTACTCTTTTGCGAAATGAAAATTTCGCTAAAGAAGTTGAACAAATTAAACCATATTCTAAACCTTTCTGGAAACTTTCTAAGGTTCTTAAGAAACCTCAGAAACCAATTCCTGCTCTCAAGGAAGGAAATCAAATACTTCTTACAAATGGTGAAAAAGCTCAAAAACTTGCTCAGCAGTTCGAGAGTGTTCACAATTTTAATTTAAACGTTGTGAGTCCTATTGAAAATGAAGTCTCACTGAAATATGATCATATTTCAACCCAAGTGTTATCACACGATGACATTATTGAGACGAATTTTGATGAAATTAAATTAGTTATTAGGAAACTCAAAAACATGAAGGCTCCTGGTAATGATGGAATTTTTAATATTCTTATTAAAAATCTTCCCGATGTTGCCTTGAGACTCCTGGTTAAAATTTTCAACAAGTGTTTTTCATTAGCTTACTTCCCAAAAAGATGGAAAAACGCTAAAGTAATTCCTATCCTAAAACCTGATAAAAACCCAGCAGAAACATCAAGTTATCGCCCAATTAGCTTACTTTCTTCTATCAGTAAACTTTTTGAAAAAATTATCTTGTTGAGAATGATGACTCATATAAATGAGAATTCAATTTTTTTACCAGAGCAGTTTGGATTTCGTCATGAACATTCAACTACTCATCAGCTTGTCAGAGTAACGAACATGCTAAAATCAAATAAATCTTCTGGGTTATCCACTGGAGTTGCTCTTCTAGACATAGAAAAAGCATTCGACAGTGTTTGGCACAAAGGTTTAATAGCAAAAATGTCCGATTTCCAGTTTCCTATTTATTTGATCAAAATGATTCAAAATTATTTAACTGATCGTACTCTTCAGGTTAGCTATCAGAATTGTAAATCTGAATTGCTACCCGTACGAGCCGGTGTTCCGCAGGGTTCGAGCGTAGCTCCAATCTTGTATAATATTTTCACTTCTGATCTTCCAAATCTACCCGTTGGTTGTCAGAAATCGCTATTCTGTGACGACACAAGTCTGTTAGCCACAGGTAGAAATCTAAGAGTGATCTGCAGTCGCCTACAAAGAAGTTTAAATATTTTCAGTGATTATCTGTCAAAATGGAAAATTAAACCAAATGCAGCAAAAACGCAATTAATTATCTTTCCTCACAAGCCAAGAGCTTCTTTTCTTAAACCAAACAATAATCACATTCTTAAATTGAATGGCTTGGAATTGACATGGTCTGATCAAGCTAAATACTTAGGTTTAACGTATGACAAAAAACTCACTTTCAAGGATCACATTGAAGGAATCCAGGCAAAGTGTAATAAATATATTAAATGTTTATATCCTCTTATAAACAGAAATTCTAAGCTCTGTCTAAAAAACAAACTGTTAATTTATAAACAAATTTTCAGACCAGCCATGCTTTATGCGGTACCAATTTGGTCAAGTTGTTGTTCCACCAGGAAGAAAACGCTTCAAAGGATTCAGAATAAAATTCTGAAAATGATTCTGAAGCGTCCTCCCTGGTTTAGTACAAATGAGTTACACAGACTCACAAATATAGAACCATTAGATGTAATGTCACATAATATTATAAGCAAATTCCGACAAAAATCGATGCAATCTTCAATTGAATCGATTCGCTCTCTGTATTAGTTAGTAAGTTAGTATATAAGTTCCTTTTCCCCATTACACAATACAAGTAGGTTTAGAATTTTCCCTACACAATAATCTCAGAATTGCGGAAGCAAATAATGTCTTCATGGTAATAACCAAATCATATATATATATATATATATATATATATATATATATATATATATATATATATATATATATATATATATATATATATATATATATATATATATATATATATATATATATATATATATATATATATATATATATATATATAACAGGGCTGAAAAGTCACCACTTGTGGCTGAACACCCAATTTAAATCTTAATAATTTAATTTTAACTCATATTCCAATGAATAGTTATTTAAAAAAAAAAAAAAAAAAAAAAAAAGAATTGCAGATTAGTGCTGCAGCGACAATATCTTTCTTGATAACGACCGTACCGATTCAGTGTTGCTTGGTTGTTCAAAAGTATTATCGTTGTTATTTCCAAAGTGTATACCTTTAAATTCAATTGTTTCGAAATCAGAAAAATTTTCAACTGTAAAATTTTACAGTTATTTTAAAAGTTTTTCTGGTTGATTTTTTGAAACCTTTTAATAACAAGGTTGAACGTTTTTATTGGTACAATAATATTATTTTGTGTGTAGTCCTAATTAAAATAGTTTGGTGCTCAATTTAGAATAATCTTTACGTTTTTTTTTTTTTTTTGCTTCACCTCGTTTCAACCTCGAACCGTAAGGCGCGTCCGGACAAAGTTTAAGAATGGCATGCACACTAAAATATTCCTCCGAGTTTTTGGAAACCTTTGCGCGATTTTAGCTGACGAGTGCTCGGCAAACTGTAAAACAACCGACGATCTCGATATCTGACAGATAATTTGCATTGACCAAGATTTTCAGTGTTGTGCGAATACATTTCCGAGATTTTCGATTATTGAAATAGAAATTACCGAAATTATCGCCGAAATCTTGCCAAATATTCGACTGTTTGTTATAACAGATTTAAAATACAAGATAAACATAGGAGTTTTCAGTTCCCGACTTTCGATCGGAGCCTCGGAGACCCCTAGTTTTATATATCATTCGACTCAGCTCGACATGATCGGAAAATGTAAGTGTGTGTGCATATGTGTGTATGTGCATATGTGTGTATGTGCACCTTTCGAAGATTTATTTTATACGCTCAATTTTCTCGGAGTTTCCGGAAATATGATCGTATAAGTGACGTAACCGACAAGCCGCCCTTTTTTATGCGCTCACTTCTCTCGATGATTACTTAGTCGATATCAACAAACCTAGCCTTGTTTGAAAGCTTCTACTGACTTGTGAATCAAGTTTGAAGATCAATTGGATGACGCTTTCGGTTCCGGAGATATGAATTGTAAATTAATATGTAAATATAGAATTTTTTCTCGTAAATGGCTTAACCGATTTCAGCAAACTTAAACTCATTTTAAAGCTACTATTGATATGATCGTTGAAGCGACGTATCCGTCAAACCTATTTGCTTTTCTCTATAGAAAGGTAACAAAAATGCTGGAATAACCGACTTTCGAACGGAGCATCGGAAACCCCTAGTGTTCTATATCATTCGACTCAGTTGGAGATTGGAAAATGTCTGTACTGTACTAATCGGTTCAGCCATCTCCGAGAAAAGTGCGTGACATTATTATCACATATTTGGTGAATATCACCCTGGAAGTCGGATTCAAATGAAATTCGGGTACTTTGTATGGAAACATAAGACCGACGAAACGACCTAAAAAAGCCTCAGTATTACATTCCTGTAGCGGAATTTGACCTTCTGTTCCAACAAACTTCGCATCCGATTCAGAGTGTACAGAACCATTGCATGGCTAGTGCTACAATTCTACTGACACTACGAATCCTTTCAGTTCGGTGCTCGAACATACGACAACTGGTTTGTAAGACCAACGCCCTATGCATTGAACCGACCTGCCACTCGCTTTTCAACACTGTATCACAAATTTAACTACCCCTCAGTAGCTGGTAATGTCAAAGCGATATTGTTTAAAAAAAAATTGAAACTGGCAAGTTAATAAATTGTTGATTTTAAATAACGGTTGCCATAACATTGGTTACTGTGTATTGAAAACATGAAGAATGTAAACAAAACATACTCCGAATCTTAATTTTTAAATCGGGTATTTTATCACGAAGAATGAAAGTGAGTTTACCGACTGCCTCGAAAGGAAGTGTTTTGCAAATACAAATTAATGTATTCGAAAATATTCAAAGATTAGATTCGCTCTATACTTAGGTAATATTGGCGGTATTCTATCGCTCGGAACAAATAAAAGCTTAACTGAGACAAAAAAGGAAAGGTTGGACATCAAATTGATACTTTCACATAAAACGGATCCACTGAAAGACCGGCCCGCTGGAAGGTACATTTGATCTTTCAGAACTCTGGACCATTTTTCGCTGCATTTCGATGAAATTTTATAGATTTCTTTAAAAGAACTGGTTCATTTTTTGCGCAGCTACAAATAGAAAAGTACCATTCTAATAAAAGTGGATGGACCATTCTGGTGTGAATTGTTATCTGCTGAAAATTGCTATATAAAAAATCATTGATAAATTCTCAAGAAGTTCTTATAAAATTAACTCCAGCATCTGAAACCATCAGTGTTATTGAGAGTATAACTGAAACTAAGCTCGCTAAGCTAACTACTATCTTTCTCATAAAAGCATAATACCGAGTGTACCGAATCATTAAATTGTCATGTAGTATGAAGTTGCGATAGAATGTTTAACTTTGCGCTCTTAAAATATTTTCATCTATTTTTACATATATAAAAAAGGTATAATTATTGATATTATTAATATATTTGTGCGATATCCATCATATATGCATTCCATTCACATACATTTACTCATGTTGCATCTTTTAAAAACAGCATATCATTCGGTCAACAGGTAATTCCTTAATTTATTAGAATAGTTTTTGAGTCGCTCTTTAGAATTTATCGAAGTGGCACCGTGGATTCAAATTTAATGGAACGGGTCCGTCACATACGCAAAAGAAGATGGCAAGATTTTGAAAACAAATCGCTGTAGTTTGCTTTGCGCAGCTACAAATAGAAAAGTACCATTCTAATAAAAGTGGATGGACCATTCTGGTGTGAATTGTTATCTGCTGAAAATTGCTATATAAAAAATCATTGATAAATTCTCAAGAAGTTCTTATAAAATTAACTCCAGCATCTGAAACCATCAGTGTTATTGAGAGTATAACTGAAACTAAGCTCGCTAAGCTAACTATCTTTCTCATAAAAGCATAATACCGAGTGTACCGAATCATTAAATTGTCATGTAGTATGAAGTTGCGATAGAATGTTTAACTTTGCGCTCTTAAAATATTTTCATCTATTTTTACATATATAAAAAAGGTATAATTATTGATATTATTAATATATTTGTGCGATATCCATCATATATGCATTCCATTCACATACATTTACTCATGTTGCATCTTTTAAAAACAGCATATCATTCGGTCAACAGGTAATTCCTTAATTTATTAGAATAGTTTTTGAGTCGCTCTTTAGAATTTATCGAAGTGGCACCGTGGATTCAAATTTAATGGAACGGGTCCGTCACATACGCAAAAGAAGATGGCAAGATTTTGAAAACAAATCGCTGTAGTTTGCTTTGCGCAGCTACAAATAGAAAAGTACCATTCTAATAAAAGTGGATGGACCATTCTGGTGTGAATTGTTATCTGCTGAAAATTGCTATATAAAAAATCATTGATAAATTCTCAAGAAGTTCTTATAAAATTAACTCCAGCATCTGAAACCATCAGTGTTATTGAGAGTATAACTGAAACTAAGCTCGCCAAGCTAACTACTATCTTTCTCATAAAAGCATAATACCGAGTGTTCCGAATCATTAAATTGTCATGTAGTATGAAGTTGCGATAGAATGTTTAACTTTGCGCTCTTAAAATATTTTCATCTATTTTTACATATATAAAAAAGGTATAATTATTGATATTATTAATATATTTGTGCGATATCCATCATATATGCATTCCATTCACATACATTTACTCATGTTGCATCTTTTAAAAACAGCATATCATTCGGTCAACAGGTAATTCCTTAATTTATTAGAATAGTTTTTGAGTCGCTCTTTAGAATTTATCGAAGTGGCACCGTGGATTCAAATTTAATGGAACGGGTCCGTCACATACGCAAAAGAAGATGGCAAGATTTTGAAAACAAATCGCTGTAGTTTGCTTAAACTGGAGTCGTCGAATCAAAAGCAATATTACTGAAAATGTACGACGAACGAAATTTTTAAGTTTTGGAATACGACATGGCCATTTAATATTTTTGCTACATAAAAACATGAAACAGAAAACGCACGAATGGTGTTTATGGGTATCTTGTTTTATCTAAAAAATATATTTAGAAATTTTTCTTTCCTGTTTTTCATTTCTTGGGGAGTAACTGAGTTTTCTTGTTGAAGTAATAATGCCCGAATCACTAAAATATGAATGAATTCTCTATAATATAAGATTGATTTACAACTTTTTATTTCAGCTTAATTTGCTTCCTGAAATTCTCAAATTGTTTTTTATTCTGGGGCTCCTTGGTAACTATTTCAATGCAACTTAAACAGTGTTGCCCGATAAGATTTTTTTATCATTATCAAGGGGTTTCTATATATGTGGTAACTGGCGGTGAACCGCTAGCAGACCATTTTATGTATAGTTTTTTCTTCGGAGTGTCAGGTCGTGTCGTCGTTAAGACCTTTCATTTGAATCTAAGTTTGTGAAAATCGGTTCTGCCATTTCCGAGAAAAATGAGTGACAATATTTGTCACACATACAGACATTTGTCCATTCGTTGAGCTGATTCGAATTGTATATGACATTCGACCTTTCGAACCTCGGTTCAAAATTCGGTTTTCACAGTGATTGTATAGCCTTTCTATATAAGAAAGACAGAAACAAGTTTAAATCTTCGATTTTCCGGGCCTACTGAAAAGGTCCGAATTTCTGCAATAACTCGCATGCATGAACACCAATAACTTCGATAATTTCTTTCCAAAAACGACGAAGATCTCGGTACTTTATAGTCTTTCCCAAACCGAAAATCTGGGTGAATGCAAATTACTTGTCAAACGGATAATCTCAGTTGTTTTAATTTTGCCGAGATTCGAGAAAAAATTCAAGTGTGCATATTTATGTCTCATGGAATTACGAGCATATTTTGACACAAGTTTTGTTAAAAGATGACATTACTAAGACACATTTTGATGAAACAATAAATAATAGAGCTTCTTGCAATGGTGAAGCATTAAATATGTTTTAACCTTTCCGACGTTGCCTTAAGATACTTGGTTGAAACATTCAACAAGTGCTTTGTGCCATTCGTAACCGAATGTTCGAAGTGAGCACACGCGTTTTTTTTAACAATCGACATCGGTAAGACGAAGGTGCCTATCACAGCAGAGGCTGTAGTATAGGCATTAAATAAAAGTGATAAAAAGTAGCATCCCCGCAAGTGAGTTCTGTCTGTGCACCGGTTTTGTATCGGTATCGACAGTAGACGCTATTGTGCTATCCTCGGGCAGCAGTTATTTCTATTGTTTGCTACCCGCATCGCAGCAGCCAAATCCTGAGTCAAGGTCACGCTGAAGCACAACGAAGGAGTGAAGGAGCAACTCACCTAACAGCTTACCGTGACATACTGTTAAGTATTTTCTCAAACTTTTTCTTTCAACTTTTACTATTCATATATTTTCTTTTCATTTTATTTCTTTCTTTCTCATTTCAAGTGCGGGAGACTTCTTTACTCCCGCACTTTAAATATGAATATTGATGACAGTGGGGGTGTCTCGGAGGAGGGCGAAGCTGAACGAATGAACGAAGAACATTTAGAGGCTGAGTTTGCTTCCGAGATGCCATCTACCCCTCCTATGCCATCTCCCCCTCCGATACCATCTCCCTCTCCAATGCCATCTCCCTCTCCGATGCCTCCATCTCCCTCTAAGATATTGCCTGCTCGCCAAAAAGTTTACCAGGACGATGGCTCGAGGGGTCCGTGGGTGGTATACTTCCGGCCCAAATTAAAGTCTCTCAGAGTTTTAAATATTGCTCGGGACCTGGAAAAACATTTCTCGGCAATAAAAACAATAGATAAGGTTTCGCCAAACAAGTTACGCGTTGTTGTGTCCGACCTGAAGCAAGCAAACGAGATTGCTACCAGCGAGTTGTTCACGAAGGAGTACCGCGTGTACGTCCCGTCTCATGTGGTGGAGATCGACGGTGTGGTTCGTGACGAAAGTCTGACAATCGACGATCTGATGAAGGACGGGGTAGGCCGTTTCAAAAACCCCGACCTTCAATCAGTGAAAATTTTGGAGTGCAAGCAATTGCACTCCAAATCGATAGATGGTAAATTTTACCAATCGGACTCATTTCGCGTGACTTTTGCCGGATCTGCACTTCCAAATTATTTGGTAGTGAGTGGAGTTCGTCTACCTGTTCGGCTGTATGTACCGCGGGTAATGCATTGTACAAGCTGCAAACAGCTAGGTCATACGGCAACCTATTGTTGCAACAAACTGCGATGCGGCAAATGCGGAGAGGCCCATGAGGACGATCTCTGCAGAAGAGCAGTGGAAAAGTGTTGCTACTGCGGGGAGAATCCTCATGATCTTTCGGTGTGCCCTACGTACATACAGCGTGCGGAGAAATTGAAGCGATCCGTGAAAGAACGTTCCAAACGTTCTTATGCGGAAATCTTAAAAAGAACCACTCCATCGACCCCTGAGAACCCGTTTGCAATCTTGCCAGTTGAAGAGGATACCTCTGACGACCCAGGCGAAGGACCTTCCTACACACAGGTTGAAGGAAGCAGGAAAAGACAAAATCTGGCTTCTCCCAAGCTTCCTCGTAAAGGCCTCAGACTGTCCTCTTCGTCACAAAAGAACCAAACGGAAACAAAAAGTGCTGACTCAAAACCGAAGCAAACACCTCCTGGGTTCAAAAAACTTAGGGATGATAAGGAGTACCCAGCACTTCCTGGGGCACCAAAAAACCCGAATGACCCCAAAGCACAACCAGAAAATCCAACAAACGCTGGATTATTGAAATTTTCTGATATCGTGGACTGGATATTAACAGCCTTCAATATTACTGATCCTCTGAAAAGCTTCCTAACTGCTCTACTGCCAACAGTAAGGACATTTTTAAAACAGTTGACTGAACAATGGCCCCTCCTTGCAGCGATCGTATCTTTTGATGGATAATTTACCACTGAGAATCGAAGATATGATCATTGTGCTTCAGTGGAATTGCAGAAGTATCATCCCAAAACTTGATTCTTTCAAACACTTAATACATACTCATAATTGCGATGTATTCTCCTTGAGTGAAACTTGGCTTACTTCTAACATCAACCTCGACTTCCATAATTTTAACATAATCCGCCTGGACCGAGAAGACTCTTATGGAGGGGTACTTTTAGGGATTAAAAAGTGCTATTCATTTTATCGTATTAACCTCCCCTCGACACCGGGAATTGAAGTTGTTGCTTGCCAAATTAATATTAAAGGCAAAGATCTATGTATAGCTTCTATCTACATTCCTCCCAGAGTCTCGATAGGGCATCGTCGGCTTGCAGACATCATAGAACTTCTTCCTTCACCGCGGCTGGTTTTAGGCGACTTTAACTCGCATGGTACAGGATGGGGCTGCTTATATGATGATAATCGTTCTTCGTTAATCCAAGATCTGTGTGACAACTTCAATTTGACAATTCTAAACACGGGAGAAATGACACGGAACCCTAGACCGCCAGCACAACCAAGTGCGCTGGATTTATCCCTTTGCTCGACTTCGCTACAGTTAGATTGCAAGTGGAAGGTAATCTGTGATCCTCACGGTAGCGATCACTTGCCGATCATAGTTTCTATCACCAACCGTGGAAGACCATCGGAAACAATCAATGTTTCGTACGATTTCACACGAAACATTGATTGGAAACGTTACGCGAGCTCGATATCTGAGAAACTAGAAACATCACAGGAGCTTCCTCCGGAGGAAGAGTATACATTTTTGGCTGGCTTGATTCTTGACACCGCAATTCAAGCTCAGACGAAACGAGTACCTAGCGCGCAAACTAGTATGCGTTCTCCCAACCCATGGTGGGACAAAGAGTGCTCAGAGCTGAAAACGAAAAAAGCTTCAGCCTTCATCTCGTTTAGAAGGAACGGAACTCCAGATAATTATCGGAAATACGCGGCGTTAGAATTTCAAATGAAAAGTCTGATTAAAGCTAAGAAACGCGGTTACTGGCGAAGGTTTGTTGACGGATTAACGAGAGAAACAGCAATGAGCACTCTTTGGAATACGGCCCGTCGCATGCGCAATCGAAATCACGCGAACGAAAGCGAGGAATATTCTAACCGCTGGATATTTGATTTCGCTAAGAAAGTATGTCCTGATTCTGTTCCGGAACAGAAGATATCCCGCGTCGCGACATTGAATACAAACGAAACACCGTTTTCGATGGTAGAGTTCTCACTTGCGCTCTTGTCGTGTAACAATAGAGCCCCGGGGTTAGACAGAATTAAATTCAACTTGTTGAAAAATCTGCCCGACTCTGCCAAAAGGCGCTTGTTGAATTTATTCAACAAGTTCCTCGAGGGTAATATTGTCCCACACGAATGGAGAGAAGTGAGAGTTATTACTATTCAAAAACCTGGAAAACCAGCCTCCGATCACAATTCGTATCGGCCGATTGCTATGCTTTCCTGTATTCGGAAATTGTTGGAGAAAATGATTCTCTTCCGTCTAGACAATTGGGTCGAAACAAATGGATTGCTTTCAGGTACACAATTTGGGTTCCGCAGGGGCAAAGGAACGAACGATTGTCTAGCGTTGCTCTCAACAGAAATTCAAATGGCATTTGCTCGTAAAGAACAAATGGCATCAGTTTTCCTCGACATCAAGGGGGCATTCGATTCAGTTTCCATTAACGTTCTATCTGAGAAGTTGCATCAGCATGGTCTTTCACCAGTTTTGAACAACTTTTTATATAATCTATTGTCCGAGAAACACATGCATTTTGAGCATGGTGATTTGACGACAAAGCGATTCAGTTACATGGGTCTTCCTCAGGGCTCATGCTTAAGCCCCCTTTTATACAACTTTTACGTAAATAACATTGATGAATGTATCAACACATCTTGCACGCTAAGACAACTTGCCGACGACAGTGTTGTGTCTATTATAGGACCCAAAGCTGCCGATCTCCAAGGACCATTGCAAGATACCCTCGACAACTTGTCGACATGGGCTTTTCAAATGGGTATCGAGTTCTCTACGGAGAAAACTGAGCTGGTTGTATTTTCAAGGAAGCGAGAACCTGCGCAATTACAGCTTCAACTAGGGGGTGAAACCATAGCTCAGGTTTTCACATTTAAATATCTCGGGGTCTGGTTCGATTCCAAAGGTACCTGGGGATGTCACATTAGGTATTTGAAACGAAAATGCCTACAGAGAATCAATTTCCTTCGTACAATAACCGGAACTTGGTGGGGCTCTCACCCAGGAGACCTGATCAGGTTGTACAAAACGACGATATTGTCAGTAATGGAATATGGATGTTTCTGTTTCCGCTCCGCTACGAATATTCATTTCATTAAACTGGAAAGAATTCAGTATCGTTGTTTACGTATTGCCTTGGGTTGCATGCAATCAACCCATACGATGAGTCTTGAAGTGCTGGCGGGCGTCTTACCGTTGAAAAACAGGTTCTGGGATCTCTCATATCGACTGCTAATCCGATGCGACATTTTGAATCCGATGGTGATAGAAAACTTTGAAAAGCTCGTCGAGCTTAATTCACAAACCCGTTTTATGTCCTTGTATTTTGACTACATGGCTCAGAATATAAATCCTTCTTCGTTTGTTCCCAATCGTGTTCATTTTGTGGATACTTCTAATTCTACTGTGTTTTTCGACACATCCATGAAAGAAGAAATTTGTGGAATCCCGGATCCTGTACGCCCTCAAGAGATCCCAAAAATTTTTAATAATAAATTTAAAGAAGTCGACTGTAACAAAATGTTTTACACTGACGGATCATATCTAGACGGGTCCACTGGCTTCGGTATATTCAATGTAAATTTCACCGCTTCCTATAAACTCAGTGATCCAGCTTCAGTTTACGTCGCAGAACTAGCTGCAATTCAGTATACCCTTGAGATCATTGACACTCTGCCCACAGATCACTACTTCATTGTATCGGACAGTCTCAGTTCCATTGAGGCTCTCCGTTCAGTGAAGCCTGGAAAGCACTCACCGTATTTCCTGGGGAAAATACGGGAACAATTGAGTGCTTTATCTGCAAAATCATACCAGATTACCTTGGTTTGGGTCCCCTCACATTGTTCCATACGGGGCAATGAGAGGGCGGACTCGTTAGCCAAGGTGGGCGCACTAGAAGGTGATATCTATGAAAGACCAATCTGCTTCAATGAATTTTTCAGTTGCTGTCGTCAGAAAACTCTAGCTAGCTGGCAGAATACATGGAATAGTGGAACTCTGGGACGATGGTTACACTCAATAATCCCACAGGTATCGACGAAAGCTTGGTTCCGGGGGTTAGACGTGAGCCGAGACTTTATTCGTGTAATGTCAAGGCTCATGTCTAATCATTATATGTTCAGCGCGCATCTCCGTCGTGTGGGGCTCGCTGAGAGTGGTGTCTGCGTTTGCGGTGAGGGTTATCATGACATCGAACATGTTGTTTGGACATGTGTCGAGTATTGTGATGCCAGGTCCCAACTCATAGGTTCCCTTCGGGCCCGAGGTATACCACCCTTCGTACCAGTCCGCGACGTCTTGGCAACTCGAAATCTTCCTTATATGACTCTCATCTATAACTTCTTGAAAACTATCAATGCTCAAATTTAGTGCTCTCCCTATCTCTTTCTCGTCTACAGCTCTACCCCACTCTTCTTTACGTTGCTGGAAGTATGGCCTGTGTAAACGATGCTTCGGAGCATGCACCTGCCTTGAACTGACTGAGTTGCTGGAAGCTACCCAAAAACGTCACATCAACGTCAGAACACACCAACGAAGCATCCCAATCCAGAATAATCTCTTCATTGCTACAAGCTGAAAAACATGAAGATTCATCGAACGCAAAATTTGTCTAAAAGATGTATGCCACAAACCAATGATGTATTCAAATTTCAATTCAATACTGTGTAGGTCCCACCCTCCCTATGTCCCCTTACTAACTGGGGAGTATGCCGCCCCGTAATACGGCATCCCTTTCTCTCTCCCTAACAACAAGACAATCGGCCACGTTAAGCTAAAGCAAATGAGCCTAATAAAAATTTTATTTGAAAAAAAAAAAAAAAAGTGCTTTGTGCCTTCGAAACAGATGAAAATACGCTAAAGTAATTTCTGTTTTCAAGCCCAATTCTGCAGAAGCGTCCAGTTATCAACCAATTACTTTACGTTCTTTTATTAGTAAACTTTTTGAAAAAAAATAATCTTAGTGAGAATGATGTCTCTCATACATTTCGCGTATACAGAAACCTTAATTGAAAGAAGTGTTATTTCGTAAATATAATCCAAATATTATCTACTCGGTATTATACAAGCTGTGAAGTTAAAAATTTACAGTATCCGAAAAATATTGTATTGTCACGAACGTGGTTTCAATTTGCACCAGAAGATATCGTTATGTCGATTTCGTGATTATTTTAAGAGAGAAAGTATTTGAATAATTATTCCCGAAACTATATTCCTTGTTAGAATTTTAGTTCGTTTTCACTTATGGGTGCAGAAAACAGACATTTATGTAGAGATTTAAATAGTTTAAGGAATTCAAACGCGGTTCTGAGAAGAGATCCTCTAGCAGCAACTCGCCTGTAGCAAACCCAGTCAACATAGAGAGAAATCAGTCTACAGCTCAGACACGCCACTGCACGGTATCACATTTAACATATCATGTCAAATATCTAGGTGTTCAGTTTTGCTACTTCCGAGCGCGCGAGTTTGACATTTTTCATCTACTTGCATGTTAAACGAGATTCGACGCAAACTCGACTGGGGGCGTGAAATGTGAGATGCATATAATGGTAATTTAAATATAAATAAAAATAAATAAAAATTTTAATGATAGAAGCTATGATGAAGAATCTTTTAAGACTGAGAATTCCTAGTCTTAAAATGGACTTTTGCAAAAATACCCAACGACCATGCTGAAATTATAGCTGTCAATATGAACGAATATTTTCCGTGTATTTTCAACTCGATCATTTGATTTCATCGATTTTTCGACCAACTCACATTATCATACACCGCAATGGTTCCCACCTGGTAGATACACACGAGATTCATTGAATAAGTTTATTCTGTCAAGAGTGTGTTGTGTTGGCTGTTACTACTAGCTTGAGGCTTCATTAAATTGGAATTCATAACTTAGCGGTACGTGTTTTTATTGTTGAATAAACCATATTGTTTGTAAAATGTTATTTGTCGAGTTTACCAGGAAATTTACTTCGCAATGAACTGATCTTGCGTTGAATAATATTGTTTCAGCCGATCTGAAATCCAAAATGGCGCTCCCATCCAACTACAAACATTCACCGGTGTCAACCCCGACAACGCAAAGATTACGCCCATCCGGATCTAGTTCTGAGAGTCGTAAACCTGACACGTCGAGTCCATTTATGCATAGTTCACAGGGAAATCCAGCATTTACACCTCAAAAGCTGGGCAAAACAACTACAACCGCCGAAGCGAAAATTATTAAACCCCCGAAAGCACCGGAGAAACCTTTAACCCCTTATATGCGATATTCGCGCAAGGTTTGGGATTCGATCAAAGCATCTAACTCGGACCTGAAACTGTGGGAAGTTGGAAAAATTATCGGTCAACAGTGGCGTGATTTGCCAGAAAAGGACAAAGAAGAATACATCACTGAGTATGAAGCAGAAAAGTTGGAATACGAAAAAAATCTGAAAGCTTACCACAGTTCGCCTGCATATCTAGCATACTTAACTGCGAAAAATAAGGCAAAGCCAGGTTGTGATGGTGATGGTCATGAGCCTTCTCGTTCTAGCTCTAAAAGTGGTCAGCAGGACCGTCGAATCGATATACAACCCGCTGAAGATGAGGAAGATCAAGATGATGGGTATTCTTTTAAGCATGTTGCATATGCAAGATTTTCGCGTAATCATCGTTTGATAAACGAAATTTTTTCTGATGCGGTTGTTCCTGACGTTCGATCAGTCGTTACTACGCAAAGAATGCTCGTTCTTAAAAGACAAGTTCAGTCGTTGGCTATGCATCAAATGAAATTACAACATGAACTACAATTGATCGAAGAAAAATTTGATACAAGGAAACGTAAGTTCGTCGAGTCAAGCGAACAATTTCAAGATGAACTAAAAAAGCACTGTAAGCCGGCTGTTGACGACGAGACATTCCAAAAAATGGTCGACCGACAATATGAAATGTTAAAACGAGAACGCTTACGAACTGTCGAAGATCAGCAAAAACCATCTGTAGCGGCTCCTGCTGCGGTCAAGCAGGACGATCATGCCGGAGAATGTCCGGTTGCTCCAATCGAAGAAACTCGCACCGATACAGAAACTGAAATTAAGCCACCGCTCGATTCAGGTTCCGTAACAAAGCATGATGGCAGAGAAGAGCCAGTAGGAGCAGAGGACGAGACCAAACTGGCTACTGCCGACCACAAACCGCAGGAAGATATGAAAGAAGTACACGTAGACCATAAAACAACTATGGTGGATCAAACACCAAACGTTCCTCCCGTTGCAGCCGTTGTTCCTCAATCGGGTGAGTATTTTTGTTTGGTCTAGAGTAATCTGTTTTACGTGCTTTGAAGTTTTGACATTTTTCTCCAAAACAATGCATGTGCATCTGATTTGCTAATCAAAATTTGGATTCAGTAGTTTTTTTTAAAGATTTGTTTTATCATTTATTTGATGGAATCTTCTTTTCTGTTCTATTTATTTGACAGAACACTATCGTGCTGCTACTGGTCACCCACCAGTCGTACCGGAACAAAAACCCGAAATTCCACCTATTGCAGCTACACCGCCGCCGCCCGTTTCAGCTCCACTTCCCCATCATCACGCTGCTCCAGTGCCAACGTCAACCCCTTCATCCCCATACCCAACTCACAGCGCCGAATCACATGTTGCACCACCTAACGTTACTGTGCCGCATCATCAAGGACCTCCACCGCCACCGCCGAGTCATCATATGCCACCACACATGCAACCCCATCCGGGAATGCCTTCCCACTCGGGCTATCCGGGTTATCCACATGCCGGTCCACCTCGTCCATATTATCTACCCAGTGGATACGGCGCCCATCCCCAATCGTACGCACAATACGGCCATTATCCTTATCACCAACAGTACGCACCACCTCCCCCGGGTCAGTATTTGCCTTGTCCTCCACGTCCAGGTCACGGTGGACCTATGGGCCATTACGGTGCTGATCCACATCATGGAAGTCCGGCTGGCGATGGACATCATCAACACTCGCCGTATGGCCCCGGACCAACGCCAGGCGGTCCCCCACCGGTAACTGCTGGAAATACTGGCGGACCAATTTCCGGTGGTCCACCACAATCACCGGCTGGCGGTCACGCAGGTGGACATCCTTCAGAAGGTGATGCTCCAGAGAAGCCCGAAAAACCAGAAAAGACACCCTCCAAGAAGAAGAAATCAAGCAAGAAAGATTCTGAAAAGAAAGCAGTCCATGATGACTAAAATTAATGAACGAATTGTCTACATTCATATTAACAATGACGATAAAACATCATAACCGATTATCTTTTACGTGTGCTTTCAAACGAACACAATTCGTCAAGCTTTTAATTCAAACATGCATAAAAAGAATAATTTTTTTAAATCACCATGGAAAAGTATACAAACTAATTCAATTCATATTCTTACATTTGTTTCAAAATCTAATTGTGTTCCTTTTAGTCCTTATACAGTTTATATTTTATTTAATATATGGGGACATGAGCACATACATCTAATACTTATTCTAATATTAAACTTAAATCTACAACCGTTGTTTATCTGACAATGTATCTCATCTAAATATAAATACCTGTGTTTCGATTTTATTACAAGATATCCGTATAATAAACTCACGTTTGTAACCAAGGATGGGTTTTATCCACCCCGATTCTGTATTTTGTTCGAATCGGATTGTTTCGATCGAATACGAAATTTTGCATTCTGTAGCTAGATCGAATTTACCATACAAAATCATCACTCGATCGATTTACAGAATGCAAATTTTTACATTCGCTCTACAAAATCCGATTCGATTGAAGTACAGAATAGAGGTGATCGTATCAAAGAACGCTCACTATCAACTCTTCACACGATTCAATCAGTGCCATCAAAGAGGACGGATATCATCGCAGCAACAAAAAACCGGCATGGTTCATTAGCGGCCCTTACACGATCATTAAAAGTGTCATTACTAAAAAGTAATGGCACTTTTAATGATCGTGTAAGGTTTACGAGTTCAGTAATGACACGAGGAATGATGGAATTCCGGATTTTCCATCATTACCAACATTATTTCTTCTTCTTATTTTTTGTGTGGAAGTGCTGAATATCGTTGGAACTATACGCGAAAAATGACGAAGTGTAGATTTAAATTGTTAATATTTCATTAACCTTAACGTTTCAATGGCAAATCAAATTTATTTTCAGCTAAACGAAAATAAAAATATTGCTATTGCTATTGCTGGAGTAGTTTCAAATACTCATCATTAATAATGAACGTGTAATGCTAAAAAGTAATGATGTACAGTAATGCAGTAATGACGAGCGTTTGAGCAGAAGTGTCATTACTTAGTAATGACACTTTTAATGATCGTGTAAGGGCCGCTATTGTGTTGGTGATTGCCGAAAATTTGACAGAAGCTGCTCGATATTTATCTATATTGTACACGGAAAATAAAAACTACCTATTATTTGACTTCTTTTTACTTAATTTTGAGTACTTCCTTTCATTCGCTCCTTCAATTGTTGTCAAAATACGAAGAGCAAAACCACCCAACAGCGAGAGTTTCGTTCAATAAGCTAAAATTAAGTAAACCGTATTAACTTGAAATTGAGTCAATATGATTCAACTATAGAGTAAATATAACTCATCTTTGAGTATTTTTTTGCACGTGTATTACGAAAACTACCTAGAGCCACTTTACCTAAAATTAGGTTATTGAACGAAACCCCCAAATTGGGTAGAATGTACTTAAAATTAGGTTGATTTGCGGTTCCGTGTACACAACATTTCTGTATAAAATGTTCAAAACGACGTATGTAACAATGAGAGATTCTCTTTGCTTACTTTCTCTTTTGATTATTACGGCACTCTTAGCAATCCTTTACCGATAATAATAACTAAAGCTATCATCTTTTAATCTGCTCTGGAGAAATTACCGATAAAAGCAGGAATATTTCGCAATAATCGAAAGAGAAAGTAAACAAAGAGAATCTCTCATTGTTACATACGTCGTTTTGAACATTTTATACAGATTTTCAATCCGGTAGAAGATGCTATAAGAACTCGAGTTTCTCAATGCATGAACCGCGAGAGAATTTTTCTACATTTCTTTGCTCCACTTCATGCTCTGAGTATTTCACGGACCATTGAAAAAATTAGTCTGATAATGATTGGTGATGTGCGGAATCTACCAAGAGAAAATCACAAGTTGACAATTATCGCAGAAAATCGAATCGATGATTCTCATACTACCCTCTCAGCAGGCCGTTCTATTTTGTTGGTCTTTGAGCGCTTTTTCTTAATAATTAGTTGTTGTAACGGTCAATTTAAAAAATATTTTTTTCTGGCTTGTGGTCTCGAAGGGGTTGAATAGATGCGAATGACAGTTTCGCTATCTTTGCGGCATTTTGTCGCTATCTTATCGCATCGCAATCTTTTCAGAAAACTTCAGAAATTCTGCAGTAAAACTAGTCCAACGAGGCTCCAATTCCTCATATTAAAATTGGATCAACAATGGACCTCTGTCTGTCGGGTTTGTTGAACGAAAAAAATTGCATTCGGTTCAACGGTCTGTTTCAAAATCGGCAAACGAAGGTCCCGTGTTGGCCTCCCGTTGAACGATTGATTGGACTTTCATTGGACCAATAATCCAACGTATTGGACCACCGTTGAGAGTTTTTCTCTAAGAGGGTAGGTTGCAATATTTCAAAACCCTTGTGTCTCCACATTCACATACATTTTCATAGATACAACCCCTACAAAGGTTCCCTCTCAGCAGGCCGTTCAATTTTGTTGACTTTTGAGCGCTTGTTGAATGATATATTGCACGAAACATTCGTTCAATTTGCTGGAACGGTTTGTTGTTGTTTTTTCTCTTGCAAAAATACAAGTGTGAAAATTAAGTGTTACCTTTCCATAGAAAGAAAATTTGTTGTTATTCTACGTGAAGTAGAAGTATTGAGCAGGCATGTATTGTTAGTTTAAACAAATAAGTGGAAAAAACTTCAGAAATTCTGCAGTAAAACTGTTCCAACGGGGCTCCAACTCCTCATGTTAAAAATGGCTCAACAATGGACCTCTGTCTGCCGGGTTTGTTGAACAAAAAAAATGGCATTCGGTTCAACGGTCTGTTTCAAAATCGGCAAACGAAGGTCCCGTGTTGGCCTCCCGTTGAACGATTGATTGGACTTTCATTGGACCAATGATCCAACGTATTGGACCAATGAAGGACCACCGTTGAACGTTTTTTTCTAAGTGGGTTATATGCACATAGTTAGAATAAGCGGCAATAGTAAAATGATTCTATCGCAACTATCCACTACAGAATCGGATCGCGAAACGAGAATAAGCGACCGTTTGTTCCCTCTCAGCAGGCCGTTCAATTTTGCTGGTTTTTGAGCGCTTGTTAAACGACATATTGCACGAAATATTCGTTCAATTTGCTGGAACGATTTGTTGTTGTTTTTTGTCTTGCAAAAATAGTGTGAAAATTAAGTGTTTCCTTTACATAGAAAGAAATTTTTTTGTTATTCTACGTGAAGTAGAAGTATTTGAGCAGATATGTATTGATAGTTTAAATAAATAAGTGGAAAAAACTTCAGAAATTCTGCAGTAAAACTAGTCCAACGGGGCTCCAACTCCTCATGTTGAAAATGGCTCAACAATGGACCTCTGTCTGCCGGGTTTGTTGAACGAATAAAATGGCATTCGGTTCAACGGTCTGTTTCAAAATCGGCAAACGAAGGTCCCGTGTTGGCCTCCCGTTGAACGATTGATTGGACTTTCATTGGACCATTGATCCAACATATTGGACCAATAAAGGACCACCTTTGAACGTTTTTTTCTAAGTGGGTTGCTTCAGAGAGAATCCCCAAAGCAGCGAGCTAACCTTTGATTCTCAGTCATCGAGAGAAATTCGCTCTCGCACTGGTGTCTATTCTATGTTAAATGAACCATGCCGATTGTTGCTGCGATGATATCCGTCTCTCTTTGATGCTATGTCAATATCATCAGCGAAACCAAGTAACTGGCGGACTGTCGGAAAATCGTGCCTCGTGTCTATCCTTGCTATGTGTTTTCTCGATAATCTTTACATTCTATATAGCGGCCATCTTAAGAGTCAAACATGTGAATAAAACGTTTTTAACAAAATGGTTGCTTGAATCTTCGTAATCGTGATCTAATTGCAACTAATATAGTCTGGATTTGAACTACAATTTCCTAGAGATTGTGAACAGAGAGTATATTCATATAAATAATTTTAAATATTTGAAACGAAACCTGAAATTATCGAATATCGGTTATTATAAATGAAAATGTTTGTGATTAAAACATTCGGAAGAGGACGTAAACTTGTTTGCTAATGCAGCTTTTTGTGAACTTCACGAAGAACTGTTCGTTTTTTTTATTTTTTTGGTGGTATTTCCAGATAATGGTAATCTGTACCACCAAACAACACTAGTATGAAATATTTTGAAACCGAAGTGTTTCCATCAGTTTATAGTTATTCGTCTAACCATTAAATTGTAATTGTCTAATGAATTGAATATTAGATGTGATGCATTTGGAATATATCCACAGTTTCGTTGATTTAATTCAAGTGTTAAATCTATAAGTTTCACCAGGTTTTCATTTCAATGAGATTTTAAGTAATTGAAGTGTCGAGTCATATCCCAAGTAACAATTCGAATGCCTTATAGTTTTGATTATAATTTATAGGAGTTTTGTAATTGATTTTTCAATTACTACTTGTTTTATGACCACTATAATAAGTGTCTCTTTTGACAAGTAACATGGTAGTTTTTAAAGCTTCACCTTTACCTAGACTAACAACTGGACTAAACATATTACAATTTGTACTGAAATAATATCATGCAAACTTTCTTAATATTGCTCTTAAACATTTTCTTTAAAATATTATTGTCAGTTAAATTCTTTCATAAATCTAGTTTAGTGTGTGTGCATGTTCATTGGATGACAGTTTTACTCAGGCCAAATTTGAGGGTTCTAAAGTACATTTATGACACATTTGTTGTGGACGATCGTTCTTTCGGCATGTCAGGTTAAACATAGCGCTTCGGCGCAAACAAGTTGTGGTATGCTGAATTATATGATATCCATCATTGAGTATGATTGGATGAGAGTGTAGCAGTGAGTGAGTGCGGAATGACGGTGGCATGCGTTGTGTCAGAGGCCGCGAACGAGTGTATAGAATATAAGTGGATATCTGCGGAAAGGAGAATATCACACAAGTGTTTTGCAAAATGCTTTAACTTTACGTCTACTCAGCGGATTATGTTGATCCGGGGGTTTTGCATCAGCAGTTCAACATAATCAGCTGATGCACTAATGAGTCGAAGGCGAAACGTAAAAATAAGTAATAAGTCATGTGCACTTTGCACAAACTGTCTACCCACGAGCAGACCCTGTCAGCTTGGAGCAAAATCAATCTTCAGTTAAGCAACACTATCGCACGGTATCACATTCAATATATCATGTCAGTTGGATGGGTGCGCAGTGTTGCTATTTTGGCGCGCACGAATTTGACATTTCTCTTTCTTACTTCTATATGCGAGATTCGATGTGGACACGTCTGAGGGCGATATGGTCGCAAAAAAGGATGTTACCAATGATTTGTTCGGGAAATGTGAGAGCTGAATATCTTGTTAATATGATGTCTTTGCCACGAGGTACCAAACCCCCAAATGACGAAAATCTGTTGACAGTCAGTGTGTCGTCGAATTTGTTTCGTTCTTTCGGTACATCAGGTTAGTCATAGCGCATAGTTTTTTGGTAAAATGCATAAACTTTACGTCTGCTCAGCGGATTATGTTGATCCGGGGGTTTTGCATCAGCAGTTCAACATAATCTGCCGATGCACTGATGAGTCGAAGACGAAACGTAAAAATCAGGAAATCAGATCGAATTGCAAAATATCCAAGAAGCAATATCGTTCCGGCTATATCCGAAAAAAAAAATTCAAATGCAATTTATCTTAAATTATTTAAATCTTTGCATGCACTGCCATTGCTAAATGGCGACCCTTAAAAACTTCATTTCAGATCCAGAAGTAATATTCGTCTTTTTCGGTTGTGTATAATCTTGTAGCCACTTGTTCATCTTTACTGATCATAGTAACGGATAAGGCTGGATCGATTGTCTTTTGTTGAATTTTTGGTGGTTCAAAATATTGCTTTGGTGATTGATACGTTGTTGATAACAACAACGCATTGGCCAGAATAAAAATAAATGCAACCTGTACATTTTTTAGTTACTAAAACGTGCTTTCTAATGCGTGAGACAGCTATGCGTGCTAAATATGAGTGGCATACGGTGCCTTCAAACAATACAATTAGTATTGGGTCTATTTGAAGAGTAAGCGAACCGAAGACTATTGAAGAACTAAAAGCGGCCCTTACACGAGAATTATTTTTGTCATTTTTAATGATGACTAAGTAATAATATTTCAAATTTGCATAGAAAACTCGTCATTACTGCACCATACACGTTCATTAAAATGATATTATTTTTTAGTAACGACACTTTTAATGATCGTTAAGGTTAAGGTCCGCTAAAAGGAAGGGTAAATTGCAGCCGTTACGTTTTGTGTGCCTAATGGACGCGGTCATTGGATATGATAATATCACAGAAGAAATTGTTGTTATTACGCAGGAGATGTTGTCAAATACAATGCAAAATGCCTAAAAAAAGAGCCGCTTGTTGTGTGTCTAATGGAGGCGCTAATTTAATCGATATTGTATTTTGAGTGAATTGTCTATAAATGCCATTGTATAACCTAAAAAAATCAAGGCAATCGACTCATGAATCAGATTTTGAAAAAGGTCCCAATTTAAGTTAACTCTAATCATTCGATAAAAAATAACAACCGAAATGTTCATTCTTATGTAGGAATTAAAATAATTCACGATATCCTTTTAACCGCACAAATTGCTGTGTTGACCTAAACGTGTAGCGGTCATTATATCAATCTCCGAATGTGTTGGCGCAAATATGAATCGATCTTATTCGCCGCTTCCAATTTTTTTCGACTACTGTCAAGAAGTAATGCATGGGAAAAACAAAGAGGAAAAAAGGTTGAAAACACAAACATCGCGCATCGCAAATACGAAACGGAGAACGGGTTTTCCTATCGTCGCAAAAAGTTCTCGCTTTGAAAACGCATTATTTTTATTTTTGAAATTGATAAAAACTGGAAAAAGGAATACTAGGAAGAACTAGCATACAATTGAAGTATTACTTTTATTCGCCGTTTATGTTATCGAAAGGATTAACAAGTGAAAAAAAAATTGACTCCATTGCGAGTCCATTTTGGGAAAAGATCCTACTTCATCAGCTGTTTATCTGCAAAAGTGGTATGATATTTCACCTCGTATACGTGAGATCGTCGTCTGTTGTGAATACGATTGTTGTGCCAGCGTTTAAAACCATTTGCTGTGTAAGGATTTTATGTGATACTCGCTACCCGTTTTCAAGCCAAGCAGAATCTCAAAAAATCTGGTTAGAAACTGTTTCACTTTATGGTAAGAATACCTTTCTGATTAGGTACCAACACCACTGCAGAGCAGTCTCAGGCTCAGCTCCACAATCGCATAGTTCGTGGCCTTCAAAAATAGGGGAGCAAAACACGAGTACTAGACAGCGATGAACAAAACTGACATAAACGACATCATGGAACACTCCTATTTATACATTGAAGTGTTCATAAAACTTATGTTATGAATGTTTGCAAAATTATTTAATATAGATGAATAGATTACTCTTCAAGTCTTTTAGTATCAAAATGCACTTTCTTGGAGCGTATTGACACATTAGCAGAATAGTTTACCTTAAACAATAGCTGATCATTCTATTTTTCTATTACAATATCACTTCGCTCAATTATCGATTTTTTCTCGGTTTCATAAAATCTTACTAAAATATTTCCGAGAAAATTCAGATTATAAAATCCTTAGCACTTACGCCAGTAATGCGAAAGTTGGACTTTGTTTTGTTTAAATGTACCTCGCGTAAAATGGCGTTGTTTGAAGCGCAGGAACATACAGTCGATAGAAAAACAATAATAGCCATATAATCTTAGACATTTTCTTTCTATCCGTACAGGTGACGGTGTGTGCATTGAGCAATTAGGCAGAAATTATTGAGTAGGCGAATTTGCGCAAACCACATTTTTTTGTTATTGTTATCGATAACCACAATCATAACAAAGAAAGTAGACAAGGTTACAACTCGACGGTGCAACAAACTCCGTTATTCCGTTGTGGAAAAGAAACATCAGAATGAGTCTTTCGTCGCGTGCCGACATTGACGCGGGTGGATTTTTTGTCAATTTCAATCAGGATTGCACGTGAGTAACTCAGATTATTTTTCGTTATAAATCGTTCGATTTCTCATGGCTGAAACTGAAACATTAGTAGTTCATCTCATTCATAATTCATTGTCATTAATAAAAATAGAACAATACACGCATTGAAATGACTAAAATTCACTACGTTATTGGTGAAAATTTGGCACGACAGCTCGTAAAACTAAAAACAATTTCTGATCTGCGTGAACCTTGTCCGTCATAGAAAAATTGATCGGAAAATTTGGCCTGTTGGGAAAAGTTAGTGATGTGAAGAATAAAACCCGTGCACGTCGCTGAAGAAGAACTAATGCTGTAGCCCAAAGCGTTGAAGAAAGTCCAGGTTTGCAACACAAGTAATAAAACTAGCGAGGTTTTACGGGAAAAGTTTTCGAACTGTTTTATCGCTCGAAGAGGCGATCACAATTCGTCACTTTGCGATGATAATGATGATGATGAAAAATGATGGTCCTGTAAGCGTTGTTGAGAATACCATGTGGCTGATATTGTTTTCCATTATTAATGACAAATCTTTCTCTTTACATTGAAATAACCATCCTATCATTTCAGAAAATGCAATTTTTCTTTACATATCAAAACAACACCTTGTATTGAAACCCCCTTTATTTTTTACAGTTCTTTGGCGGTCGGCTCAAAAAGTGGTTATAGTTTGTTCTCATTGAATTCTGTCGATGCCAGTCTAGATCAGATCTACAACAGTTACGGTGAAGATATTTGCCTAGTGGAACGATTATTTAGCAGTTCTCTTGTAGCTGTCGTCTCCTTAAATGCACCCAGAAAACTTAAAGTAACTATTGATTACCTAACTTCCCATCTTAATCATAATAGAACAAACTCAATATTCTTTTAACAGGTCTGTCATTTCAAGAAAGGCACTGAAATATGCAACTACTCGTATTCGAACACAATTCTGGCCGTCAAATTGAATCGATCCCGACTGGTAGTCTGCTTGGAAGAAAGTCTGTACATTCACAACATACGGGACATGAAAGTGGTTCACACGATCCGAGACACTCCACCGAATACCACGGGGTTGTGTGCCCTGGCTTCCGATTCGGACCACTGCTACCTAGCGTACCCA
The DNA here is from genome assembly GCF_030247185.1 of Malaya genurostris. Lineage (NCBI taxonomy): Eukaryota > Metazoa > Arthropoda > Insecta > Diptera > Culicidae > Malaya > Malaya genurostris. The sequence goes on along the minus strand of NC_080572.1, from coordinate 202,891,187 downwards.
GGAAGTGCCACCGTTGGGGAGGTCCAGATTTTCGACGCAGTCAATTTGCATGCCAAGACGATGATTCCCGCTCACGATTCACCGCTGGCAGCGATTGCATTTAGTCAGATGGGAACGGAAGTGGCCACTGCTAGTGAAAAGGGTACTGTGATCCGGGTGTTTTCGGTAAACGATGGCTCAAAGCTGTTCGAATTCCGTCGTGGTGTCAAACGTTGTGTATCTATCGCATCGCTAGCATTCAGCACATGTTCGAAGTATCTGTGCTGCAGCTCAAACACCGAAACGGTACACATTTTTAAACTGGAACGTAACTCCCCGGAAAGCAACGACGATCAAAGTGGCAAGGATCACTGGATGGGCTATATCAGCAAGGCGGTTTCCAGCTATCTTCCACTGGCACTGCCATCGCAAGTTACGGACGTGTTCACGCAAGGCCGGGCGTTTGCCTCCGCCGTACTTCCAGTCGCTGGGCTCAGACATTCCTGTGTGATCAACACAATTCAGAAAGCCCTGAGGTGAGTCATTTTTATAGTTAAGTTGTCAGTTAAATCATAGGATAGATCCCAATTTGTATTTGTGTTTGGTTTTCGATCAATTACATCGAAAGAGCTCCGTACGACGAATTCGTCCGAATGGAGCATGAAATTGTAATTTCCCCAGCAGTTCTTCGCAATCAATGGTGTGGCTCAATATGCTAAAAATTCGAAGAAGCTACAAGGTTTTTCTTCTGCCTTCAAGTGTTGACAGTTGAATAAGTTGACATCGATCCTCAAGGGGAAGGAAGATGAACTAAATCGGACCAGGGTTACAGACGTGTTTTCAGACAGCAGACATCTTCGGAGGTCTGTGTATTTCGACGAATAAAACCTCGAACTGTTGAGGATAATCCACACGGTATTCCGCAAACCGCTGGGCTCTCACTTGACAGTATAGCTGTCGTAGTATATGATAATAATTGCGGTTGTCAGTTTCCTTCAGATAGTATCTGTCCAGAAAATAATGCAGTATACGTTCAGTATTGTATAGTTTCGGATACGCGTCACAATGTGTTTGGTTTATAGTAGTCTTTTTATTGAACTTTTAATAACAAAGCAAAACAGATAGATCTGGCCGCACTGAACCTACCAACGTAACGCCATTACACTATTCTGAGATTCTAGTTCCGGTCTAGAGAGTGTGTGTTAGAGCTTGGAAACAAGTGTAATATGATCGGGAAAAAGCACTAAGAAGCCAGACCGGCATTCTATTGTCAATCAGCAGTGCATGCAAAATAGAAAATCACGCTCGAATAAATGTCGTGTTCAATTCAGAAACAGCGTCGTGTTTAATTCTTTTATAACATCAGAAGTGGGATTTTTTCAGCTACTATTTGTAACGAATTAATCGGTTGAATATCGAACTTTGGAAATGGCCAATCAAATGACAAAGAGCGAGTTACAAAAATGGTTGAAGGAGCACAACATCGAGTTTCGGATTACGGCCACAGTTCAACATCTGCAGATGAAAGCCAACTACACCGAGAAAACCTTCCAGACGTTCCCACTGATGACGAATTATCGGACAGAGAGGATCAATTGGATGTGGAAATCCGAATTTTGAAAAAACGAAAGAAGATATCGAATTTGCGTCGAGAGCTGGCGGCATGTGATGCTGCTCTGTGCAGACAACCTGATTTTCAAGACGTCCAGCACGCGATTGCAAAGTTTTCCAGCAGTGACGGTTTTTTCAAGCTGAAATGTATCCGACGAATGATGGATTCTGGTACGGAAGTCGAGTGATCCTTGCGTATAGACAAATCAATGCTTTCTAAGGTATCAGAACCCATTCAGCACTCCAATTGGTCAAAACTGCTGATGCAAGTAGAATACTCTCTCAATAACTCGATTCACTCGACTACTCGTTATTCTCCTTGTATGTTACTATTTGGAGCCAATCAACGCGGTCACAAAGTAGACGTTCTTTCAGAATTTTTGGATGAAACGTCTGATTCTACTTGTTCTCGAAAACTCTCGACAATGAGAGACATTGCTTCTCGCTACATTCAAAATTCACAAATGAGGAACCTAGTAGCATTCGAGAGAGGTTATAAGACCCCAAAATGTTTTTTGAGGGAGAGTTTGTTGTAATACGGAACGAAGCTTTTACCCAATGATCGATACGTTATTAGGGATGTTGAAAATGGGCGAATCTCTTAGTTGCTTATGACGGCAGCACGACTGAAACGATGGGCTGACTGGCGCGATTCGAACGATGAGTGCTCCGAATCAATAGGGCAGCACATGGTTAATAACGAGTAGAAAGCATAAGAATTGCAATTTCCGATCTTCATTTTATTAACCCCGAGCATATCGCGGGTAATCGATCTTTCTAACCCTTAGGATAAGCTATACGGATAAGTGCTGTATGATTGGATGATCGAGACGATCATTTGTCAGAATGGCCGAGTTGTAGTAGTCTTTTTATTGAACTTTAAAAAACAAAGCAAAACAGATCTGGCCGCACTGAACCTATCAACGTAACGCCATTACACTATTCTGAGATTCTAGTTCGCCAAGCCGCTGAGGTAACGCAGTCCGAGTCGTCTAATCACTAATCGGAAACGATGCCGGAAACTAGCAGAAAACATGTAATCCACGTGTTTGCCTTCTCTTTTTAGAATGAAAGCTTTTGTAGTTTTCGGCCTTTTGTGCTTCGGCTTTTTGTGATGTTCGGCCTTTTGTAATTTTCGGCCTATTGTGTTTCGGCCTTTCGTGATTCAGCCTTATGTGATTCGGCCTTTTTAGATACACTCCCATATTGATCATTCTATCGATTCCAATGAAGATTTCATCAATTTTCTCAATTCTTTATGTGTTTTTTTTGAAAATAAATTCTGTACTTCTTAAAAAATCACTCTTTGCTTTAAACTCAATTGTTTCGAAGTCAGGAAAACTTTCAACTGCAAATTTTCCCACTTATTCGGCCAATCCTTGAGACCACGTCAGTTGTTTGGTTTCCTCATCAAATTTCGTGGTACTTGCGAATTGAACGTGTTCAAAAACGCTTCGTTCATTTGGCACTGCGACACTTGCCGTGGTGAGATTCATCAAATCTGCCACCCTATCCTAATAGATGTAAACTTATTGGAATCGATACTTTGCAACGTCGCCAACGAATTCAGCAAGCATTGTTTGTCGCGAAACTGTAGAAAAAAGTGAAGGACTTTTTTGGGGAATTTTTTTAGGATCCCCAAAATTTAGTAATCCGAATTTCGAATAAAGCATTTTTTAATAAAAAAAAAAGAACAAAAAAATGATCAGGTTCAAAAATTGAAAAACAAAATGGCGGCTTGGTGGCATTTCCGTGAAATTGCTGCATTTTGACGGCCGGAAATTCAGCTTCCGCAATTTTCGATCTAGAACAAAAAGCAAAACATATTCTAATATCATATAACAGTGTGCATAAAGGTACATAAGGTTTTTTTTATTTAATTGTGATTTTCTGTAAAACGGCAGCCCTTCAAAAACAAAACCGCATTTTTTCATCACAAAATTGTTCATAAAAACAATATTCACGATTTTCAAAAACCCTTCACGTACCTCTGTGAAGATAACTATCGAGAATATTCTGTAAAATTTTTGAATCGATTGGTCAAGATTTACTTGACTTATGTTTCCGACCAGCTCAAAAAACGTGGAGTATAATAGTCGGAGTCTCGCGGTAAAACTCAAAATTAAGACGTCTAGAAATTTTTTCCACTTTTCATCTTTCGGAATATTATTTTTAGGATCATACATGACCTTTTGCAATGAAAAAAAAATCCGATTTTTTGAAAATTCTACAGTGGTGTAACCCCTTAACGGAGAGATTGATGCACCTGAGTTACGTTGTGAAGTAAACTTTCGGACACCGAATAAAACACTACGAAATGCAACTCTGCTTCAGCACAGATTCCAAAGGACTCTTTTCCGATATAATGAATCGATAGCCGCTTGTGTTCGAACGTTCACTGCAGGCGAAGATTACATCGAGTTTGGTGAACCATCTAGTCGCTTTGGTAGTAAAATTAAACGATGTGCCATTATGTTTTGACACTGATTTTTTATTTATTTTTCATGTTTTTTAATATTTAGTATTATTTTTCAAGTTATTAATTTTGTATGTATTAAACCGTTTTAAGATTCGAACTATTGTAGATGGTTTTTTCCTGTAACTGTTTTAAAAGATGGTGGTTTTTACGCCCGTATGAGAATAACAAACAAGATTCAACTCAAATGGATATTTTTTCCCACCCTATCCGTGCATTTAGATTCGTTTATCCGATGAACATAACCAAAAACAAATAAATAAAATAAATAAAAACTAGATTTTTATTGTTGGAGCAGTTAGTAGAATATTGTCACTAATAGTACCGTTGTTGTACCTTTTAAATCTACTATGTCACGTCATTACACTCTCACAAAGTCACTATTTTCACAGTCACTAGTTTCACAAAAGTGTATCAAACGTTAGAATACAGATACGTATTTCGAATATTATTTGTATTTTTCATCAGTGTATCAGGTTTTAAGATTTATTGAAAGAATGCTGCAATGTTGTTCCTTTTATATGAAACGAAAGTAGACAGATTTCCTACAACAGGTAGAAATACCTTGACAAAAAATTTTCTTCAGGGTATGAAGAGGTTAAGTGTTTTCTATGTTTGTTTGTCCCCTGTGTGTAGATAGTATTTTAAAAGCCTTGGTCTCGGTTTAATAAAGAGATAGAGTTTATTTTTGAATATTTCTATACTTTCTGCTGAATCTAATTTCCATGGATTGGAAATTTGTCTTAGGATTTTTATGTCATTGGTAGTAAGTTCAAGATCTTCGAAAAAGACATGCTCTGCTACTTTTGACTTGAAGTGATGTGTTAGTCCCTTTTCCAATTCCTTGGATGCTTTCGCTATTTCTGAGATGTGCTCCTTGAAACGAATGTCTAGTGTTCTCTTCGTTTGTCTGATGTATATTTTATCGCAATGAGAACACGAGATTTTTTATACCACATACTTTTTCAAGTTTTCTGTAGGATCTTTTGTAGAACCTAGTAAAGTTTTCAATTGGTAGTTTATACTTTTAAATATTAAATAGTTAATTTATAGTTTTTAATGGGTGTGAAATATTTTGATTGAAGTTCACCGATATTCTTTTTAAATTTTCGGAATGGACGATCAAAGTTGTAAGTGATTGTTTTTTCAACAGTCTTAACTTTTTATCGAAAATGGGTTGAATTGTATGCTCTGGACTCAGTGTTTGGTATAACACGGTCCGTATTGGTTGGCTTACTATATATTTCGAAAGTTAAGAATTTTGCCTCCCTGACAATGAGAATATCTAAAAAGGGTAAACTGTTGTCTTTCTCTTCCTCAAAGGCGAATTTAATTTTTTATGTAAATCATTAATTATTTCTAAGAAGTTTGATATATCGTTGCGTTTAATGATGCAAAATATATCATCAACGTATCTCCACTAGCGATTAGGTCATAATCCCTGTTTATTTAAAAGTTCTTCGAGCGGACCCCTTGTAATTGTTTATAAAATTCACCTCTGAATTTGAAATAATTTACTTCCATGCAAAGCCGAGTTAGGGTAAGGTAAGACCTTACTTTGCTTTTCCATAAACTACTATTTTTTTGTTGAAGTAACCAATCTTCCAACAGATTTATTGAGTCATTCACCAAGACACTTGGGAATAAAGCGGTTAGATCGAAAAATACCATCATTTCGTCATCTTCAATTGCGCCTGACTTCTGAATTTTTTTGGCATAGATTGGAATTATAATACAGATACGTATTTCAAATATTAATCATATTCTTCATCAGTGTATTTTATTGAACAAATGCTGCAATGTTGTTCCTTTTATATGAAACGGAAGTAAGTGGATTCTCAAACACCAGGTAGAAATACCTTGAAAAAAAATTGTTTAGGGTGTTGACTGTTGAAAATTTCAAAACGTGGCGATCAAAAAAATGAAAAACATTTTCTAAACTGCATTCATCTTATGGATTATTTCAATGTTATGAGAAAGTTGCCATTTCAATACTAGGTTTGTTAAAATAATTTTTTTATATCTTTTCAGACTCTTGGTCGCTTCACAAGATGGCTACCTGTACGTGTATCAGTTGCCCCTGGAGGGAGGTGAATGCCAACTTATCAAAAAGCACGATCTCAGAAGCATTGAACCCATGAATACCGTTCGACCAGGTAGATTCAAATATTATACCTAAACACTGAGAAATTCGATCTAAGCATCATGGTTTTATTTTTTTTCTTTTATAGAATCATTACCGATTGGGGTTCCGACGACTTCACCCACGGGTGGCACCAGTTACGCGGCTACAGTCAAGGGCGGCTCGGTTCCAACCGTGACACCGACGAGCGGTGCTTCGAACATCACAACCGGCTCCAACGAAGACGAACAGCACCAGCAATGAAATGGTACTATTGTTTCTTTTCAGTAATACAGGTTTTCGGCGAAAGATGGACTATGAGAGAGTGGATTATATGGACCGATTGACGATGACGTGTGAGCGTGTGATGTTGATGATTATACCCAAAAAGTGAAATAATCATTCAGATCGGGGATGAGTTAACATATCTATGTTGTTCGGATCCTGATCGCATACGCTGCGTTTCTTCACCCTTCGTAGGATTCGGAAACATTACATCTTGAATAGCATAAGCTATGGGCAGCATGTAGTGTGTGGGTGTTATTTCATTTAAATGGGGTATTTATATTTTTTTAAATATGGAATATTAATATTAATTTCATGTAATAAATCTTTTATTATAGTTTTTATCTTATATGAACATTATGGTTTTATTTTATTCATCACATTTTCAAAGATTTTTCAATAAGTAAATCAAACAGATATATTATTTACATGCATGATGGATAGTGTCAAACATTATCTGCTAATAGTTTCATATGACTGATGCCGACGTTGTGAAAGCAAATGTAAAAAATAATTATAAGGGTTCAGTTACTCTTTTATGACACAAGGCAGTAGAAAATTTAGACGAATTAAGTTGCATTGTATTCAAAACTGATAAAACTGACATTGGCCATGCTAAAAAAGAACATCAATTAATAGTATGTTAACGCTGATTGTCACAGAATGTCAACCAAATCGATGTTTCGTGGACAAGCATCATTGGAAATTTTACAGAACTTTCGATAAAATTATTTTTGTTCTTAATTGGTTGTTTTTCCAAGTAACAATACATGTCTCATTTTACAGAAAAGAAAGAAAACTTTATACCTACTCTTGAAGAAGAATTAAAAGTTCAACAAAAAAAAAACTTTAATTATCTTCGGTGGGATTACTTTATTTTCTTACATTACGTCTTTTATTTAGCTCCGGCTTTAACTACAGCGAGTCGTACGCCGGGGGGATAGTTCTGGACAAATACCTACTTATTGCGGGGTACTTGTTGAGAAAATAGTATTACAAATCAATTCAAAATTGTAGCTGCCACTTGTATGTTGCGGAAATAAGTAACTGTAACTGATAAATAAATTAATATTTCAGTCAAATTTAAACCAACATCATTTTTTTGTGGCGGTCTCCTTATGATGACTACTTGTGAACAGTATTATTTATATGTTTCGATTATAGATACAGGTCTTAACCTTGCAGTTGTTTGCCTTTCGAGTCCAAGAAATTCAAATTTACAAGCCTGTAAATCTAAAGAATCACTTTCAAGGTCTATTGTTCTATTAGCGATCATACGCGGAACTGTGCCGGACCGGAAATGTTTGAATGGACCTGAACAGCATATTCAAAAACATTTCGGACTAGGATGCATTAGAGTGCCTATAACCAGATTGACGACAGCTGTTCGTTTGGAATGACAGTTCTGTTCCAAACGAGCAAACGACCTGTCAAATACAATGCAAAGCTAACGAAACTGCCAACACTTCGAATTAAAAGTTTTGAATTGTTGCCAACATCACGGATGAGGAGTCGTTACTCTGGTTATAGGCACTCTAGGATGCATTAAATAGTTTACAGTGACTAGCAATCATTGAAGTCAGCAGTATTTTTTCCAGAAATTCTAGTATTGTAAGTGCCTTCGCTGATTGAATATGATCCAAGGAGTTATGTATGTTGTCCAATATCACACCAAATTCGAGAATATAACTCACTATTTTATTTGCATAACTTTGTTCAAAACAAAACACTCCATAATTTTAGGTGACCTTATGTTATAATCAGTGGCGTACCGGGGAAATTTGGTGCCCGGAGTAAAATGAGTTTTGCTGAACTGCTTATCCGGGAAGATGACTTGGACAATAAAAAAGGTCAAGTATAAATTTGCCGCCCCTACAAACGTTGCACCCGGGGCGAGTGCCCTAAGGGGAGGCCCCTTAGATACGCCACTGGTTATATTTGATGAAGTTTCCTTCCGAATCGAGTTAGAAAAACTTAACGTATAGATTAGATGCGCTACAGGAATTTTCGATTTTTGGAATCAAAGCAAATCATCCTCAGGAGCCAGGTCATAAAAACAAAGACTAAGATTCGTGCGAAAAATCGTATGGGCCCATACTACGCTCCTGCAAAAAATGACACAAAATATACTCTCAATTTTCTCGCAGTTCTAGCAGGCTGAACCGATTTTAACAAACATATACCGTTTTCGTTTATTGATCAGAGCAGTCCGAAAGCTGACCCAGAGTCGCCCAAACAACGTTTGATATGTTTGTTTTAGCAACCTGAGGTCGCTCTGGATCGGACTCCAATCGCGTAGTTTCGCTCTGAAAATTTTCTCGGGTCGCACCACGCATCCAGCCGAGTTTGTTTATTTTTTCTTTTTTTCATGAGTTGTTGTTTAGGGCGCGTACCACGTGTTCGATTTACTCGGAGTCAGAGTAGCCCGCGTCTAGGTTCAAAAACGAAAACGGTAATAGATTCAAATGAAGTGTTTTACGTACCCACAAAACGTTACAGAGTTTTGGTTCCGAAATTATCACCATGAGTGGAATAATTTTGATTTCACGAGTATTAGTTTTTGGTAAAAAATACTATTTAGGATACATCGGTTATCAGTTCCCGGTTCCGAAAGTACCGGAAAACGTGATCCGTCATTCAGATTGACGAAGCGAAAAACGGGAAATTTTTTTATGAATATTGGCTCAAAATCGATTCAATTTTTAGATTATGTCAGTTAATGGCTAAACGAACCGTTTTCGGTTTTACCGGCTACCAGTTCTCGGTTTTGGAAGTAGCGTTTACAAAATTCCCGGGTTGGCGGCTCAATGTGTAGGGCACTGGTCTTACGAATCAGTTGTCGTATGTTCGAGCCCCGACCTGGAAGGATTCGTAGTGTCAGTAGAATCGTAGCACCAGCCATGCAATGGTTCTGTACACTCTGAATCGGCTGCGAAGTCAGTTGCAACAGAAGATCAAATTCCACTACAGGAATGTAATACCAAGGCTTCGCTTTTTTGAGTACGAAATACCAAAGCGAATGTTTTTTTTATCCTCTCAACGGAATGCATGGTCGTATGGTTTTAACCCTTAATTGCATTGAGTCCCAAATATGGGACACACATTTCAAAAAAATCTACAAAGCGTAGTAATGTATATTTTTCACCGATTACATGATGTTCCATATTTGGGACGCATTCTCAACTCACAAAAAAAGTTTCATAGGATTCCCTTCATATCGAGGGAAGTTAGCGACATCTACCTGACACAAAACGAAATTTTTCGATTTCCGTGATTTTCAGATAATTTAATGCACAATGTCCCATATATGGGACAGACTGTTTTTTCACCTTTGAAGGGATAGTTTTGTTGGGGGATTTTTTTAGTAATTTTCCCGTGTTCTGGACCACTTAAACTATCGAAAAAAAATTTCCGGCTGGTTTTGAAAAATCATGCAATAGAGGGTAAATATTGCTGTTGAATTTTATCCAAAATCTACTTCCGGCTTCGGAACTACAAACATTTCAAACCGTCATTTGGAGCGACAATAAAAACGATGGAAGAAATTCTTGTAATATTGTCTGTTCAAAAAATCTTTCGATTTATGGGTTACGATAGTTTATGTCCAAACAAAAAATCTTGTTTTAATTCAAGATTCGATTAAATGATTTTCGAAGAATACCATAGTAATATTGATAAGAGTGGGTAATATAAGAAAGGCATCACATCACACCACTAGGTAGATCAAAAACATGTTTTGGCAGTAACATCACATTTCCAAAAACTATTGCTGTTTTGACATTTGCAAGGATTGTCGAACGAATACCCAAACTCAAAAACAAATGGCGGGGAGGTCACCAGGAAGAAACCGCTTCAAGGGATTCAGAATAAAATTTTGAATATGATTTTGAAGCGTCCTCCCTGTCTTAGTACAAATGAGTTACACAGACTCACAAATATAGAACCATTAGATGTAGTATCACATAATATTATTCCGACAAAAATCGACGCAAGCAAATTCCAACAAAAATCGATGCAATCTTCAATAGAATCGATTCGCTCTCTGTATTAGTTGGTAAGTGAGTACATACAGTCTGTTACATAAGAGCGTGGTCACGATTACTCGCGATCGGTAAAGTGGAATGGTGTGATTATTTTTTTAACACAGAGGACAGTAATGTCCGTCATGCAATGCGAGAATAAATCAGCTGACTATTGTTTAGAATTCGACCTCAGTATTTTTCCAAAATGAGTACCGTGTACGATTCGCGCTTCGTGTCAGTTGTGCTCGCACCCGAAAGGTCCCAAAATTACCCAAGCTGCCGCGGCGAAATACATGCAAAAGTCGAAACAGTTTGTGAGTAAGTGGGTGAATCGTTTTAAAGAGGTGAAGCATGTCGACGACTTTCCGAATAACCAGTTTGGAATCAAAACTACTTTTAAAAATGATTGGGTCGTTTTCGTTTTCTTTAGTTTTACATTTAAAAATTTTACTGTAATGTTAATCTGGATTGGCTCTTTCAAAAATATGAAAATATCACATGCATAGCCGATGAAACACACACACACACTTAACAGCGTTATGTTGGCAAACATTGAATGAAACCAGTGCTACTATATTTTCCATAATGGTTATTTCATTAGTATTCAACACGCCCTTTCTAGTAATATTCGTAGCCGGAACAGTTTTATTGAAATATAAATATCAATAATATAACTAAACTAATGTCACAGATACAAAAAATACACTTGCCTAATATAAATTATAGTGAGGTTAACTAATGAATCCGAAAATACTAATATGATATTCAAGGATACTAGTAGTCATATGTTTTCTTAAATACTAACCGTTGTGACTATATTCGAAATATGTTAGGTTTCAAATACCATTAATGGTGAATGTTACAACAAAGAAGAACTAATGTATATTACCTTAAGAAAAAACCTTATTATAAAAAAAAATACAGTGGTGGTAATATCAGAGAGCGAGAAGGCTTGTTCCGGATTTATTGTGGTCGAATGTACTATAAAACCCATTGATTTCCCAAGTGAATATTCCAACAATATTCGATATAGAAGAACCGGAGATTCTAAATTCCCCAATGCCAATTATTATTATATATATTAGGATTAGTAAAATAGAGTAAGCAAATTTGAAACATTGAACTAAACTGAGATCTGGAAGTATGCTAGCGCTGTCTGGACACAGATAATTGATACCATCAATCTCCTAGTGAATTTCAGCCTCTTCAAAATTGCCTAAACCACCGTTTAACATATCAACACAATTCTGTTGCAAACCCAAAAAAATGCCCAATTTCTTTTGTCCATAACTTTTTACTACATGGATATAAACTGACGAAATTTAAGGTAAAACTAAATTTTATTTGCAAATTTCGTTACAAACATGAATTGCTAACTTTCTAAAGAGTTGGAGACGAAACGAAATAAAAAACAACTTGGGAGCCGTCAATTCACCCGGATACCGTGTGGTAAAATCGTTCAAAGAGATCCAGACGACACAGTGGTAGCGGGAGAAATACGAAGAAATACAATTGCCTGAACGCGAAAAGGGATTACTTTAGGCGCAACCCGAACCTTTCCATTCAGGACGTGACCAAGAAGGTCAATTTTTCGCCTGGTTCGTTCAGTAGACAATGCAGCGGTTCGGACTTCATGCTAAGGAAGGCACATAACCTAACCGATAAACAGAATACGGTGGCCAATTTCCGCGATATAACAACTTCGGAAAGGAAATTATAAGATCAATATAACAAAATTGTATGTGGCTAGGAAATAATACCCCAATCAATTGAAACACATGCTAAATCAATACTTGCTCTTCATTTATTTCGTAAATTCTGCACAATTCCAACCAATGCTATGAAGCCACGCCGAGTGTAATGTACAACATTCTCCAATAGCAGCAACGTATAATAGCGAATATAGAAATATTCTCGCGACTCGATAAAAATGCGGAACCATAAAATCAGACTCCGAACTACCTTGATGCTCATGTTCCAAGTTGCGACCAATCCATAGCGAATGGTCTCAATGTTCTTGGGTGCACATATGATGCCGACTGCGGCTACTAGTTGATTCTTCACGCTAAGCAAAAGTTCAGTCCAGTTCTGGTTAGGTAAAGTAGCAAACCACGCTGATAACGTGGATCCGACCTGCCGAATGCTTTTCATCCGATCCAAAAACCAGCCATCGCTTGTTGCCGTTGATACTTGTTTCTGGGCCACAATTGGTTTCGGAAGCACACTGGCATTGGAGCAAGCTTCCTTAAGACAATCTTTATCAATATTGGTCAAAGACTTAGACGTGCTTGGCGAAACAACGAAAAGCTTCGGGCTAGTTACGTCATGGATAGATTCACAGGAGCGGGTGGATAGATCGTCTTTAGAAGCTGTTTGGGCCGGCTGTTCGCGGCACTCGGCAGACAGTGTCCGTTGCGATTGCTGGGACCAGATTTGGAACGGTATGAAACGAACTGGGCGTGTTATACTGCTGAAGCTATTACTTGCCAGTAGCTGATAGTGGTTAGCGACCATTAGCGATCTGTGCGTACGTCCTAGCATGTCGATCACATGGACTGGTAGTTGAAATTCACAATGAGCTAGATTTATTAAACACTTACGCAATAATTTACGATTCGATATTTTTGAGGATTGGATATTTTTTTAGGTTTTTGACAGTAAAATGTTTGAATGATTAAGCACAGCCAACTCTGTTGAAACACTGATCGAGCCGATGCCTCTACATACCGTAAAATGGAAGGAATATGCGATCAAAAGTTTGTCGAAGATCAGATGATTAAACTGAATTTCTATTTTTAATAAAATTGAAAATTTAAATAGGTTTTGTTTTTTTTTTCTTCACTGCATTACAAAATTAGTTTAGCTTAGCTTTTTCACTGCATTACCAAAGAAATCAATCCGGAAATGTTTTAGGCGCTGAAAAGTGTCCTTTTTGGTTTCGATTATAGAGTTTTTAACCTTATGGTCATTCGTCTCTTCGGACCAGAAATACTTTCTAATCCTATGTACGGGGTTGAAAAATCAAATACAGATGTGCGGCATGAAAGACACCGACTAATTCATCACATTATACCCGTTCAAAAAAAAGTGTCCTTTTGTATATGGTTATGTATGTGTCGATGTAATTCACATGCTCTGGGCATTAAAACATATTATAGCCTGAAAAGTTGATGTTGAATTATAAAGAAATACTTACTTAAATTTTCAATGAAATGCCCATCGCACCTTACCAATACCAAACACACCAACTTAATTGTAGAGTTACGAATATCTTATATTACTGAAAATTTTATCAAAACTTGCAGACTTTTCGATAATATTGAGAAAAAATTATGTTACTGCATTAAATACAACAAGAGACATTCGGGCAGAGTAAATATTAAAAAGACGCCCCGGATTCACGACAAAAATAAATAGATAAATAAATAAATATGTTAATAAATGAACTTATACATAAATATATCTATATATAAGCAAGAAACTAATTAAATTTAATTGAATAAGTACGAATGGGCATCAATTGTGACTGTTCAACCTGAATTAAAAAACTTTCCAAACATGGATGGCTTTACGTTTATTTCATAGTTAAACATTCACTGACAATGTTGTGAGGATGCCTCATAGTCACAGCGATGACGAGCGAGAATCGGAATGCAGTAGCGATGATGTACGAGAGGAAGAACCGTCTAATAGCACCGAAGGGACATGTAATCCCGAAACGGATGAAGATGATGTTTTAGAACCTTCAGAAGACGCCAGTACTAAAAAAATACGTCTCATGACGTAGGAAGCAACGGTACCGCTAACACTGAAGTGCGGATAAACTTTTCGACAGATGGTGAAATCGGGAATACTCCAGCGCAACAAGGAACTAGTGAAACATTGAATACGGCTACGAGACTAGAAATACTGGAGAAGGCATTGGTAGACTTAACCCAGGTTATGCTAGACAAACAGATAGCCCAACGGACAAACTCAGTTGAGAAATCATGGGCTGCATTCAAAGACACAGCAGCTACCACAATTACCACATCACATATCCGACTAGACCTTATGCCGTCATTCCCAAAGGATGTCCCAGCGAATGGTTTGTGGGAAGCTTTCAGTCAATGTGTCGAGAAATTCGATATTGCAGCATCCCTCAATAACATCGTCGAGCCCGCAAGGCGCACACAGCTGCTCTATTTGTCCATAGGAGACGAACTTCAAAATATCGTTCGCTCAGCTGGTCTCCGGCCAAGTTTGAATGACGCGGATTGCTATAACAAGATGGTGACGAATATAAGCAATTATTTCCGAGAAATGAAGGATACAGCCGCGGAACACGAGGCTTTCGCTGCCATGAGACAAGGACAACACGAATCTACGATGGCATTCAATGCTCGACTTATGTCAAAAGTACGGCTATGTGGATACAGTGAAGGAGATCAAACCCGATTTGTCAGATCACAACTCCTTAGGGGTATGACAACCCGAGAGCTAGCGAGAGCCGCCCGAAGATATGGACATGATACGTCATTTATAGTGCAATCAGCTTCAAGAAGCGAAGCCCTCGAGACCGAGTTAAAAACTTGTTCGTCGACTGGAGATATTCAGTCTGTTTCAAAGCTGAGAAATTCGGGACAATACAAACGAGAATATGACTCCGGCGGAAGTGATAAAAAAGATGGGGGCCCACCAATGAAACGTTCGGTTCTTGGAAACCGCCCAATAGGAAAGCGTAAACGATGCTCACGGTGTGACGCAGAAAAACATCACGGAATACGATGTCCAGCCATTGATCGAGACTGCAGGAAGTGCGGCCGCCGAGGACATTTCGCTGCTGCTTGCCGCAAGAAACAGATCAACCGCATCGATGATTGGACCCCTCAGGAACCAGCAAAGAATGGCGATCAGGTATGAGTAATTTATTTCGCTTTTGACTTTTCTATGAATTTGAATGTTTCTGATGCAATACAAAAAAAACGGAAAGGCCCTAATTTCTATGACAAACTCAACACGAATTGAACTACTGTTTTGTTAACCCTTGTTATGCTAATACATGTGAATTATATTCCTATATATATACATACATATTTTTAATTTTTTTTGCACGCCTGATCTCATAATCGAACAAGGACAAATATATTTAAGTAACGCCAATAATTTTTTCGCCCACCTCTCTATCAGCATATTCTTACGCTCTCTCTCAAGGACGTACTACTTCGCTGCCATTTAAATTTGTCAAGCCCCATTGAATTTCTTATCGATTCGGGAGCGGATGCGAACATAATCGGGGGCAAAGACTGGATCCAATTACAAAACGACTGTAGAAATGGTCGAATAGTTATAAATAAAATCAATAATCTGAAAGCTCCGAATTTGCGCGCTTACGCATCGGAAAATCCCATGAAGGTCGACTGTAGCTTTACCGCAGATATTTCAATAGTTGGGACGAATAAACCAGCAATTGCAGCAGAATTCTTAGTAGTGCCTTGTGGCCAACGATCGTTATTCGGTAGAGCTACTGCCAGTGACATGAATATACTGACTGTGTCACCTTGTGCAAATCTTTGTGAGACTAGCAAGTCTTTCGAAGTATTTCCAAAGATGCCTGACGTAAGAATCAAGTTTAGCATTGACAGATCCATTCCTCCTGAAAAGAATGCATATTTTAACGTCCCAGCTGCATTTAGAAATGGAGCAAAGGCTAGACTTTTGGAGATGGAAAGACAAGGGATCATAGAAAAGGTTACCGGAGCACCAGAATGGATCAGTGGCATGTCAGCTGTACCAAAGGGTAAAGATGACTTCAGGCTTGTTGTTAATATGAGAGCTCCCAATAAAGCAATCAAACGCGAATATTTTCGCTTACCATTGCTTCAGGACATAAAATCAAAACTTTACGGTGCCAAATTTTTCTCAAAACTAGATCTCACTAGCGCTTTTTACCACTTGGAATTATCAAAGGAATCAAGAGACTTGACTACATTTCTTACTGAAAATTGAATGTACAGATTTACAAGGCTAATGTTCGGTGTGAACTGCGCCCCTGAAATATTCCAGAGGGAAATGTCCAGGATTCTAGGAAACGTCGAAAACATCATAGTTTACATTGACGACATCCTCGTTTTTGGCAAAAGCCTGGAAGAGCTTCACATTACAGTGGCTACAGTATTACAAATATTGAGGGAAAACAACCTAACCCTAAATACTGGCAAATGTGAATTCGATAAGGTCCGCATTAAATTTCTCGGACACGAACTGGATGAAGAAGGTTTCCATATTGACAAATCAAAGATAAAAAACCTGTTTTAATCCACCTAGTGGTGTAATGATGCCTTTCTCATGTACATATAATATTGTGGTATTCTATTCAAATTTTCTCTTCGATTTTTGAAAGAAACCAAGTGATTGTTTATGCATAACATACAGATTAAAACAGTGCTCTGATTGCGTAAGCCATCCTTAAGAGAACGAAATGGGTTCACTACCCATATAATCAGTAAAATCGAAGTCGGTTCGTACGGCCACTAACTAACATGACACACAAACTCTTCTCGAAAGTGAGTGAGATCAATTTTGGTATATATGACCACTATTTCCGGTACTTCCGGTGCCGGATACCGGGAACCAGGATAGCCGGAATTGGTTTGTTTAGTTGCCTACTGATAATGACTATCGATTTGTGTAGTTTTGAGACCAGTTTAGAAAATTTTTTACGTTTTTTGTTTCGCTGGTTTAAGTGACGGTGTACAATATTGAACACACTTTACCCTATAATTTCGGAACCGGAAGTCGGATCCGGATGAAATTCAGGAATTCCGTATACGACCGGAAGACCTTTCATTTGAATCTAAGTTTGTGGAAATCGGTCAAACCATCGCTGAGAAAAGTGAGTGAGATCCATTTTGGTATATATGACCACTATTTCCGGTACTTCCGGTATCGGATACCGGGAACCAGGATAGCCGGAATCGGTTTGTTTAGTTGCCTACTGATAATGACTATCGATTTGTGTAGTTTTGAGACCAGTTTAGAAAATTTTTTACGTTTTTTGTTTCGCCGGTTTAAGTGACGGTGTACAATATTGAACACACTTTACCCTATAATTCCGGAACCGGAAGTCGGATCCGGATGAAATTCAGGAATTCCGTATAGGACCGGAAGACCTTTCATTTGAATCTAAGTTTGTGGAAATCGGTCACACCATCGCTGAGAAAAGAGAGTGAGATCCATTTTGGTATATATGACCTCTATTTCCGGTACTTCCGGAACCGGATACCGGAAACCAGGATAGCCTGAATCGGTTTGTTTAGTTGCCTACTGATAATGACTATCGATTTGTGTAGTTTTGAGACTAGTTTATAATTTTCACTGGTCGGTTTTTCAAGTGATTGCATAACCTTTCTATATGAGAAAGGCAAAACATACTGAACTTTCGTAATCCGGTAACCGCCTCAGAATTGCGAAGTTTTCTTGGACTAGCATCATTTATTAGTCCTTATATTATGAATTTTTCGGAGATAACTAATCCCCTCTGGGATGTTGCTACAACCAAAACGTGGACTTGGGAACCACGTCAAGAGGAAGCATTTGAAGCAACAAAACAACGTATAGCCCAGAGCACGCGCGCTTTAGGGTACTTCACCGAAGAAGATAGAACCATACTCTACACAGACGCATCCCCCGTTGCACTTGGAGCTGTCCTAGTTCAAGAAAATTCAAAACACACTCCTCGTATCATAAGCTTTGCTTCTAAATCCTTAACACAGACCGAAAAAAAGTATGCCCAGAACCAACGGGAAGCACTCGGTGCTGTCTGGGCCGTAGAATACTTTTCTTATTACTTACTTGGGCGGAGTTTCACTCTTCGCACCGATGCTAAAGGTGTAGAATTTTTACTGAATAGGTCTCGCGAACTTTCCAAACGAGCCCTCACTCGAGCAGACGGCTGGGCTCTCAGACTTAGTCCGTATAACTACGTTGTTGAATATATCGCCGGTAAATTCAACATAGCAGACCCATCTTCACGTCTATATACAGGAGAAGACAAGGCATTTGACGAAGATGCAAGCCCATGGGAAATTGCTAGTATTGAAGCCAATTCTGCTGGATTTTTAACCGAAGATGAGATTAGAAGAGTTACCGAAAATGATCAAAGCCTATCCCGAATATCACTAGCTTTGGAGACTGGTAATTGGCCCAAACAATTGCGCAGATACCAAATGGTATCAGACAACCTTTATATGAAAAACGGAATCATAGTTAAGCAAGGCTGTGTAGCCCTATGGCTACACAACCCCTATGGACAGAATTCTCGCACCTGAAACAGTATAGGAGATGATCGCTCTGGATTTCAATGGACCTTACGTAAGATTCGGTGGAATCCATATTCTAGTTCTTATAGAATACCGATCGAGATATATCATGGCTTACCCGGTGAAATCAACGTCCTTCGAGCCCACGCGGAAAATCCTGAACGAGATTTTTGACAAAGAAGGGTTTCCAAAAGTTATCAAAACCGACAATGGTCCCCCATTTAGCGGTGATGAATTTAAAAAGTATTGCACGGAACGCGGTATACAAAATATCTATTCAACCCCACTACTTCCACAGCAAAATGGACTTGTAGAAAACAGTATGAAGCTGATCAACAAAGCAATGATCACTGCCTCCTCTTCTCGAACTAATTACGTTGAGGAACTTAAAGCCGCCATCCGTGCACATAATTCCGCTGCCCACACAATTACGAAAGTACCGCCAGAAGAAGTCTTCTTAGGTAGGAAAATAAAGCGAGGACTTCCTCTTTTACAACACTGTAAGGTGGATCATGACGATGAGCTCCTCAATCAGAGGGATAAAGAAGCCAAAAATAAAGGCAAGCAATATGAGGATTCTCGTCGATGCGCTCAAGAGTGTCGCGTATTTCCTGGCGATCGAGTCATTGTAGAAAGGCAATCTCGTTCAAAAGGCGACAGTAGGTTCAGCTCAAAAAAGTATACCGTACTCGAACAAACTAAAGGTAATCTATTGCTTACGGACGACGACGGCAATTTACTGAAGCGTCATGTCACAAAGACAAGGAAGGTCCAAGAATGGCGGAGCCCGAAACGAGAAAATAACGAGGAACAGTTAGAGATGTCCATCAAACCTGCAAGACAGAGGAAAATACCAGCATACCTTGATGAATACGTCCGCATCGTAATGGAAGAAACAAATGCAGTGAAAGAACAAAATACGAAATAGGTAATTGTATATATAATAATTTGTCAGCAACAAAAAAATCTATTTAATTTACATTTTCGTTTGCAGTCAACTGAAGAGAATGTAGCAGACTGCCGATTTATCTTTCAGTTCTTTCGTAAATAATAGAATTGATCTCCGACTTCAGTGATATTAAGTAGTTTCATTAAAAAAAACTAACTAATAAACAACATAACTTACATCCCCGAAGTAATTTTTTTAAGGGGGAGTGAGATGTGGGATACGACTTGATAAACAGCAACCTACATAGAGCCCCCGTCTAATATCTAACACGACCAAAAGTTGCATAAATGTTGTTATGCATGTACGTTTATAAACTGCGAGCATGAGAGTAGCAATCCACCAGAAGAGGATACGACTGATGAGCAGACCATTCGCTCGGCCTTTCACGTAGCGACCGCCGAAGAGGTAAGTCATGGTAATCCAGTGTCGTGCTGAGTGATTCTTCCTAGTGCAATCCCAAATTCCACAAATGTGTATGTCGTTTTCGCTTGATGCCAAACCTAACCCAGTTTCCACCCTAGCTGCTGTCAAACCGTTTGTTTGAAGCTAGTTTCGAACCCAGTTCAAACGTTGTTGAACTGAAAATCGAGACAGTTTCGAACCTGGTTTTTTATATCAGGTTTGTTCAAACCCCCGTTGCTACGTGCGAAACCAACACAGTTTCGTGAAAAGTATTTGTTTACACAGAAAGAAAATATGAAACTTACACGACATGTAAACCGATAGTACTGTGAAATAGACATCAGTTGAAACGAAAACCTATTTTAAAACTATGATTGATGTAAAATTACATTAAAATTCATTTAGTTTTTCATTGAACAAGACTGTATATTTACAAACCGCTTCGTTTTGTAATGTAAATTTCCATTCAATTGCCTGCTCCAAATATGTGCATGAAAGTAAATGTAAAATCACAAAATATTTTTATCTGTGTAATAAAACTACCCTGAATCAGTTTGAGTTTTCTCAAGCGAAATTGACATTAGTTTTATAATCGAGGAACAGGCATGTCAAACACTGGGAGTGAACCACGCTCTGTTGCTGAACTATATTTAAAAAAACTTTTTTAATCCACCTAGTGGTATAATGATGCCTTTCTCATATTACTTATATTTTCAAAAATAGCATTAGAAGATTCTGTCAAGAAATTTAATTTTTAATCGTGAATAAAATAGAAACTCTCTTTAGGTATGAACTAACATAACCTTTTCAATTTGTGAACAGTTATGTCAAGTTGATAAGAATTTTTCTTGATTTGGCAGAGTCGCCTAAATAATTGAACACATTAAACAGCAACCTATAAGATCATATGAACTTTTATTTAAGCCCAATACCGTTTTCGTTTTTGAACCTACACGCGGGCGACTCAAATGGATACGCGATTGGAGTCCGATCTAGAGTGACCCCAGGTTGCTAAAACAAATATCTCAAAAGTTGTTTGGGCGACTCTGGGTCAGCTTTCGGGCTGCTCTGATCCATAAACGAAAACGGTGTAAGTTTGTGGAAATCGACCAAATCATCTCTGAAAAAATTGAGTGAGTCTCGCTTTAGAGTTTTTGACCACTATTTTCGCTACTTCTGGAACCGGGAACACGGTACCAGTAAACCCTAAGTTGGTTCGTTTAGTAAGTAACTAATATAGCCTACAAATTGAATCAGTTTTGAGCCATATTTAGAAGAACTCTGCCCTCTTTTGCATCGTCGCATGTGATAATACCAAAGATAAACTCAAGATGGAATGGTCTATGATTTCTCATGTACCATTCAAATAGGACCTCTCGATGAATTCGGTTCACCGTCCGTTGCATTTCAATTATTATTATAAACAAAACAACAAGCGTCGAAGCGCTACATGCGTCGCAACTATGACAATGTTTCTTCATGTCGAATTAATCTTAAGATGCAATACGAAAGAAATCGCGCCATTTTTCTGCATATCGAGTGGATCTTGAAACTGGAAAGCAGAAAGCAGTTAGAATTTCTATTTTAATTTATTATGTTCTAATCTTACGAGGCATTAAAGTTAATGGAAATAACGAAATATTTAGTTTGAAATGTTTACATATGCTTTCTTCTTTCCACACTTGTATTGTTGCTATGAAATTTTACCGTCGGCTTGCAATGTTTATCGACGCTTATTAACGAAGGGTCAATAAAATTGCATTATTACTAGGTTCACTGGTTCCCGGTTACTGATCCAACATTTTCTGATGGACCTTATGGGATTACTATCTTGAGTTTATCTTTGATAATGCTAACAAGTAGGTTCAATATTAATAAAAGATTTACAAATTTACATTTCTTTCACCTGAAAAATATAGATTGAAATATGGAAACCATGCACGCTGTACGAAATTTCAGAAAGCACGTTGCGAACGAAGCCGCACGTACCGACGCGTACCAGTTTTGCATCATTTTGAATGACGATTTCAATGTTTTGACACTCATCGTTCTATAATTTCGGAACCGGAAGTCGGATCCGGATGTAATTTCTCAAAATGTTTTAAGACAATGAGAGATTTAATTTGAATCATGATTTGTGAAAATCGGTTTAACCGTTGCTGAGAAGTCCAAGTGAGTTCTGTTTTTGAAACTTTTCTTCACTATTATCGGTGCTTCCGGAGACGGAAACCAGGGACTAGTAGTCCCAAAGTAGTTTTATATATTCACTAACTAACAATATCTGCCAACTAGATGAATTTAGCAGTCATTTTTATAAAAATGTGCACCTCGTTTCGTCATCTCTTGTGAAAACATATTCATGAAATTGATAATTTTAATGCCGGATCAACTTCTCAGGGACTTTTTAAAGAATTTCAAGACCTTCTATTTGCTTCTTAGTTTGTAAAAATCGGTTAAGAAATTTCCGAGAACATTGAGTGCGCATTTAGTCATAAATAAATTTGCACATATTTTCTTGTAATTCCGGAGCCGAAAGTAGGATCGGAATAAAATTCAATTGCGATCTATGGGACCGTAAGACCTTTCATTTGAATCTGAGTTTGTGAAAATCGGTTCAGCCATCTCTGAGAAAATCGAGTGACATTATTTGTCACGTACACACATACATACATACATACACATACACACAGACCTTTGCTCAGTTCGTCGAGCTGAGTCGAATGGTATATGACATTCGGTCCTCCGGGCCGCGGTTTAAGTGACGGTTTCCACATTGATTGTATAGCCTTTCTATATAATAAAGGCAAAAACTAAAACTTATATAGTTGGTATTAAGGTGGCCCAATAACCCGAGCCGAGACTCGTTCAGGTTCGGCTCGTCAGTAAAGACGTTGCATTCGATACAAACTGTAAAAGTGTTCTTCATATGACAGAAACCTTATGTCTGCTTAGCGGCAACACTAACTGTTATGCACTGACGAGCCGAAGACGAAACATAATGTATATGAATAGATCTTAGTTTTTGCGAAGAATGAAAAGTAACACTCAAACCATATGTCATCAAACTTGCATTCATGTAAAAACATTGTGAATGAAATTTTATGCGAATTTTATTTGCTCTCTTAGTAAGATTCTCTTTGGCAATTACATGTAGCGTATTACTTTGTGTGCTGTTCTCATACTGATTTTAGTAGTTTCCCTAGCCGACGTTTGTTTTTATTGTTGGTAGTTATATTAGACTTTTGCATACTTTTTGTGCTAATGGCTATAGTTGTTTTTTTTTTTTTGCTAAACTTGTTATTCTTATGTATTATAATAGCGATGTATAATGATTTTTCATGATTTCTTTCCTTGTAGCTTTTACTTTTTGCTAAGTTTTTTTTACACACTCATCACATTATTTACGACTATAGGTAATGATCGATAACTATAATTTTGTTCCGTGTTCTAAGCTTCATCATCCATCGGTCAGTTCACGTATAGTTCCGTTTGTCAGATGCTGTTGATTCAACTAGCAGCATGATACATCAATTGAAAAATAAGTTCCTTGCATATAAAAAAATATAACCTTATTTTATGAGAAATGAAATTAACAAAACACTTAGAAGATTCGATTATTGTTACGATTAGTAGCAATGTTTGCAAGGTCAAGTAACATCATAAAATAGTTTTTCCATGTCTGTCGATGATACTGAATTTAGTTTAAATCTGAATGTAGCAAATCATATTCGATTGCAGTTGATAACCGGCAAACGAACATAAAAAGGGCGTAACAGATTGATAAGATAATCATAAGAAAAAGTAACATATCTTTATTAATAAGACTATCACCTTTCACCCAGTCTACTTCTTCGTAACAATGCTAGAAACAGTCAAGAACTAAACGAATTCATCCCTGACCTCACAATACATACCCAACAATAGCTAGAAATTTTTTCTGCAAGAACTGGTAAATACTCTTTTGCTATTATCCAGAAGTATTTCCCACATATCAATGACTTATCAATCCAGAATTTTGAATGTGTCGTCAAATATCTTCATTAGGATTATTTTACCACCAAAGAACAGTTGTATTTGAATGTACTACGGTTTTGTTGAAAAAACAATATAGCTTAGAGACGCGTCACAACTATTTTGTGCATTCTTGAAAAATTACTCGTGAAATTGTCATCTTTAGTATAATATTTTTTTCAGAATAGTAACAAAACCAGTCACCACAGGCCGATTACATTTTTAAATAACAGAACAATCTATTTAATATTGGTTTCAAAATAGCTGGTAATATTCTCAGCTCGAAACTTTAAGGTCATAATGCTTGTGGTGAAATAATGGAAATCCAGACAATCGGAAAATGATATTCTATAGGTTTTAGGATCCTTTCACTTTCTATCACTTTCACTATGTATGTTACCATCGCTGCTCTGACACAATGTGCAATCAGAAGTGCCCAATGTATGATCACAAAACAATGTACGTAAATATACTTGATGAACAAAACTTACGAATAAGGTTGTGCATAATTGTTATATGTCGTTCCGTAAGTCAGTGTACTAAGGTGAAATAATGGATTTAATGTTAACCTAAAGTGAAAGTCTATAATTCGTATTTAGTCTCAGGTCTATCGTTTCTATTGTTGCTTACCACCGTTTCCTATTTTCCTTGATTTCCTTACAATTAAAATTTATAATAAATACCTGATACATAAAACACATAGCAATATGCATGTTAACACACAATACTCGGCAGGTGCTAACTTTGGCAAAAGATACATTTGAAGCAGAAGTTAGTAGAACTTCTGAAGTATTCGAACCAACAGTGATAAATCGAGTACTACTTTTCATAAATGAAAATGAAATGTGTTGTCGTCGTATCTACCGCACATCTTCCTCTTACTAAAATTTGATTCCTTATTCCTCTACATATCGTAATATAATTTCTAATTGCTATAGAATTCGCTTGTTAAATTACTTCCGAAAAAAGCACGCAAATCTCGTACTAAACCGAGTCTTTGTAATAGCGTAACGTATAAGTAAAAAGAAAATCTAGTATGGTATTTTTTACAATGTCAATTTTCAGATTTATATTTATATTGATAATTTATTAATAATTTTCTAAACAATTTAATATTTGTGTGAAGTTTGTGGTTCCTTTTCATACAGCTTTTGTTTTGTTATAAAAATTGTGATTCTTACATCTTATAATTTTAGATAATTAAAAACGCACACAAAGCTTAGTTCCACACCCGCAGGAAGGAATCCCAGGACCCAGTTGCAACTGCCATTCCATTCTCTGTTACACCTAAACAGGATACTCGATTATCGTGCCCTGCAAGAATACCGGCGCGTTCTGCTTTTAGTGTGTCCCAAACGTTACAATTGAAATCATCATAGCCTGCCAGTAGCAGACGACCGGACTTGGAGAATGCCACCGAGGTAATACCACAGATGATGTTATCGTGCGAGTACATGGCCAACTCCTGATCGGCACGGATGTCAAAGAGCCGACAGGTGGCATCGTCGGAACCGGTCGCGAACGCTTGTCCATTTGGGAAAAATGTGACGGCGTTTATATCGCTCTCGTGTCCCGGAAACGTTTGTTTGCACTGGCCCTCTCGGACGTCCCACAGTTTGGCGGAAGCATCGCACGCTCCGGATACAAAAACCCGAAACTGGGGCGAGACAGACAGTGCCATCACGTCTCCAGTGTGTCCGAGAAACGATGTACACTGCTGACCGGTCTCGATATCCCACAGCCCACAGGACATGTCGCCCGAGCTTGTCACGATTTGGTTGTCATCTAGGAAACGACAGCACGACAGATATCCTGTGTGTCCAGGCAGTTCCCGCGATACCCGAACGTTACCCTCTCTTGTCTTGAGATTGTAAATAGAACAAATATTGTCAAGTCCACCGCAAGCCACAAAATTACCGGATGGGGCATACGCACATGTCATAACCCAAGACGAGCGCAACGGAATCGCGTGTACCTTATTTGTCGTGTGCGAGTCCCATACGATCAGCTTACCGTCCTGAGAAGCCGATACCAGATTTCTAGAATCACTACCCCAATGCATTGCATAGATTTTAGCTAAATGGCCCCGCAAGGTACGCCTAGTTCGCATCTGTATCCTACCGATCGGTTCCAGGTTGTTCGTGGCCTGAACCAACGAAGTATCACATGCTGCCTTCCGAGCATCACGTATCGCGTTCTTCAGCGTCTCCGCTTCCTGTCGCAATGCCTCGAGCTCATTCATGTTACCCCAATATCCTCAAGTCACTCGAATGCGTATTTCAGTTGTGACTTTCTGTAATAATGAACACTTTTTGCAGCGTATTTCTTACCGACTATAAAAGCACTTTACAAACAATAGGGATCTCCAGTAGCGCCACTAATTACTACTGTCGATTTTTTTTCCCCGACGTTCGTCTTGAACTGCTTCTACCTGACGCGTAACACCGCTACGCAATCGTCTCACGTTTCACCTATCACCACCACAGGTCTCATTCGGCCTTTTGCAGGCAAAATACACGAACTTGATTCGGTCGATCCGCCCTACAACATCCAAAATCAGATAAAAAATAACATCCTGTAAGTAATCATAATTTTTCGTATTTCGCCACAAAAACTACTATCCAGTTTGGAACATTCTGAACAACACTGGGAAAACTTAATTTATCTTTTACAAATGGGTACCTTACCACCACACCCTGAAAGAAACAGAAAGCGTTGTCGTACTGCCGTGTTTTCCTGTCTCGCTCCTACGCGTGTCGTTTCACGCTATTGCTTTCTCTCCCGTTTTCCTATTTCAGCAGCACCTTATGCATGCGATGTATACGGGAACGATCCTCAACTTTTCGGATTTTTCTTCACCTGTTCGTCATATTCACGCACCACGAACGCGGTCACCACAATTCATCGCCAGCGTACGGGCATATCATCAGGATCATCAGTATGTAAAACGGAACAAGAAAAATAAGAAGAAAACACAATCCAAATTTAGTTTTGCTACCCCGATGAAGGACAAGAATCGTCAATCTGCAAAAATCGCACCCCGCACTGTCTGGGAAATTTACCCCCTCGAACTGTTCCAGCCGTGTGTCGGGGCCGGTTCGGTCTGGCTAATACCAACCTTGCATAACGTGCGGACTCTATTTCCTGCAGTCTTCACTACATCCGGAGGCACTTGCCAGCAATCTTCACGGGAAGTCCAGTTTCCACCTTTTCCAAATTTTCCAACACAGAAAATCTCCTTTCGACTAAGACAACAATTTTCACGTCTTTACTTCAGCAGAATACTCGCCGTGAGTGCAAAATGATGATGATGACGATGATGAGTATGAGACTTTTCCAACGGAGAGCATAGGTTTATCATTTTTCTTTTCTTTTCTTTTTTTTTGGAAAAACTGGTCCGGTACGCATGCGTTGCCTGGGTTGGCGAAAAACCTGCCATTTCCTGATGAAAATAAGATGCCTAAGATGTGCATTTATTTTTTTGTCCTGTGAGGTAAATATTTAAAGTGACGGTTGTTTTTCTATCGGAGATAAAAAAATGATGAGTTTGTGTTAGTTATCGGTAATTGTCACATTTCAAAAGCTCTAAAAAACACATTAGATTTGCTTTGAGTAATAAATAAATAAGACATAGGAGAGTTTCTCAAAACTGCTTTCATTTGAATTCATGTCTGAATTTTTTGAATTTCAAAATAAATTTTATCATCAAAAGGTATGCTCACAAAATACTTGAGTCAATAATTATGTACACTCTGCAGTGCTTATGTATCACAATACTAATGATGATATGGTTAAATGCTAAATTAATTAAACTGCTGATGGTCAACTGATAAACTGCATGAATTTGTTTTATTATGTTGTAAAACAAACCGCACATTTTATGTAAAGTCCAATAATTCGAAAAAGATCATACACACTAAATTCATTGCCGTTTCAACCTTCCGAGCGAACGGACGTGCTTTGTGTTTACTGCGAAAAAAACCAGTGCCGTGTGTGATAACGTGACCGGACGATCAAAACTAGATTATATCGCTATTGTGTAATAGACAATAGTGCTTTTTTCTGTGAGAGGTTTTTTGTACATTATACACTGAAGCAGTGCATTGTTGTGAGCGGACGATCGAAACAGTACCGTTAGCCGGTGATTGTTTGATCGATCAAGGCCAGATTTCAGTGGCCATTGTGATTATACTGTGCGGATTATAAGTGAGTGTGCTTTTTCCTCTCGGAGGTTTTTTGCACACCCTCGAAGCGGCGATACGCCGATCGACGAGGGCTTGGCCTTGGTGGCCCCCGTTGGATTAAAAGTTAAGTACTATTATTTTGTATATTTTTTTTTCTTCTTCATTCGACCGTTCATTACCCCCCCCCCCCTTCGAATCATTTATTTCTGCGCGGAGGTAGCTCCGCGACATGTCAAATTTGACTCCCGACCCCTCCGTTCTCGATGATCAGATGGAGACTTCTGTTGGCAGCAATAAGTCTCGCATAAAGAGTTATCCCGATGGGCTTGCACTCTCGGCCGGGCCTTACTCGGTTTATTTCCGGACCAAGGCTAAAGAAAAAAATTGAATGTTTTGAAAATATCGCGGGATCTGTCCTCGCGATACAATACTATAAAAAGTATTGATAAAATACGACCAGATAAGCTCAGGGTTCTGTTCACCAGCTCAAAGCAGGCAAATGAGCTCGTTCAAAATGACCATTTTACGCGGGAGTACCGCGTCTACGTGCCAGCTCGCGAAGTAGAAATCGACGGTGTGGTCACCGATTCGAGTTTGACTTGCGAGGACGTTCTTAAGTACGGAGAGGGCTGTTTTAAGGACCCCTCACTTAAGAACGTCAAGATACTGGACTGCAAGCGATTGCATTCAGTATCGATCGCCGGGGATGGAACAAAGTCTTATCCCCAATCTGACTCTTATCGTGTGACCTTCGCCGGCTCTGCTTTGCCCAACTACATCCTCTTGGACCGGGTTCGTCTGCCTGTTCGTCTTTTTGTACCTCGAGTAATGAATTGTACCAATTGCAAACAATTGGGGCATACAGCTTCTCATTGCTGCAATAAGCCCCGGTGTGCTAACTGTGGGGAGGCTCATGCGGATGGCTCTTGCGGTAAGGATGCTGAAAAGTGTCTCTACTGCAAGGAGGGTCCGCATGACCTAATGGCATGTCCTGCGTATAAGCTGCGAGGAGATCGGATGAAGCGTTCCCTGAAGGAACACTCCAAGCGTTCCTTTGCCGAGATGCTTAAGAGTGCCACCCCTCCTAAACTGACAACGAACCCATATGCCTGCTTGTCAACTGACGAGAGCGATTCTGACGACCCTTTGGAAGGTCCATCATCGGCGGTCCCTCATAGCTGTAGGAAAAGAATGAATAAATCCTCTCATAAGCTACCTAGTAAGGGCTCGAAGGTGTCTTCCGAAGGGCTTCGAAAAGTTACAGCTAACGGGAATCGGGACAAACCACCGAAGCAAAAGGCTCCTGGTCTCGGAAAACTCAGTTCCGAGATGGAATTCCCACCACTTCCCGGGACAACAAAATCCCCAAACGTCCCTGAAAATCTATCAGAGAACCAACTAGGTGCTGGACTTATCAAGTTCTCTGATGTTGTGGACTGGATTTTTACAACTTTCAATATTTCTGACCCTCTTAAAAGCATTTTAATTGCTTTCATGCCAACAGTAAAAACATATTTAAAGCAGTTGACTGCAAATTGGCCCCTTCTCTCAGCGATTGTATCCTTCGATGGCTAAATCATCCATCGAGGTCACGGATCTAATCACTGTTTTACAGTGGAATTGCAGAAGTATTATCCCAAAAATAGATTCCCTTAAATTTCTAGTAAATAATCTGAAATGTGACGCATTTGCATTGTGCGAAACTTGGCTAACTTCTGAAATATCCTTAAACTTCCACGATTTTAACATTATTCGCCTGGATCGAGATGATCCCTACGGAGGAGTACTTTTGGGGATCAAAAAGTGCTATTCTTTTTATCGAATTAACCTCCCCTCGATATCAGGTATTGAAACTGTCGCATGTCATGTTACAATCAAAGGCAAGGATCTTTGCATTGCTTCAATCTATATTCCCCCAAGAGCCTCGGTTGGGCATCGGTGGCTCAGTGATATCATTGAGCTCCTTCCCGCACCGACGTTGGTTTTAGGAGACTTTAACTCACACGGTACGGGATGGGGCTGTCTTCACGACGATAACAGATCAGCTATGATCCATGATATCTGCGACAACTTCAATATGACAATCTTGAATACGGGAGAAATGACACGGATTCCTGCACCACCAGCAAGACCAAGTGCGCTGGATTTATCACTTTGCTCGACATCGCTACGGTTGGATTGCACGTGGGAGGTAATTCCTGATCCCCACGGTAGCGATCATCTACCGATCGTAATATCAATCACCAGCGGCTCAAAACCATCGAAGACAATCAATGTTTCCTATGACCTCACACGAAATATTGATTGGAATAGCTATGCGACCGCGATATCTGAGAAACTTGAAAGAACACAACAACTTCCTCCGGAGGAAGAGTACACGTTTTTGGCTGGCTTGATTCTCGACACCGCGACTCAAGCTCAGACGAAACGTGTACCCGGCGCAAAAACTAACATCCGTCCTCCCAACCCGTGGTGGGACAAAGAGTGCACAAATTTAAACGCGGAGAGAGCCTCCGCGTATAAAATATTCAGAAAAAATGGAACACCTGATAATTACCGGAATTACGCGGCGTTAGACGTTAAAATTAAGAACTTGATTAGAGCTAAGAAACGCGGTTACTGGCGTCGGTTCGTAGACGGCCTAACAAAAGAAACATCTATGAGCACTCTTTGGAACACAGCCCGACGAATGCGCAATCATAACACAACGAATGAAAGCGAGGAATATTCTAACCGCTGGATATTCGATTTCGCTAAAAAAGTATATCCAGACTCTGTTCCGGAACAGAAGATCACCCGCGCCGCGACACCAAATACAAACGAAACACCGTTTTCGATGGTAGAGCTCTCACTTGCGCTCTTGTCATGTAACAATAAAGCCCCGGGATTAGACAGAATAAAATTCAATTTGTTGAAAAATCTGCCTGACCCCGCCAAAAGGCGCTTGCTGAGTTTATTCAATAAGTTCCTTGAGGACAACATTGTTCCACATGACTGGAGACAAGTGAAAGTGATATCCATTCAAAAACCAGGAAAACCAGCCTCCGATCACAATTCGTATCGGCCGATTGCTATGCTTTCCTGTATCCGGAAATTGTTCGAAAAAATGATTCTGTTTCGTCTAGACAATTGGGTCGAGACTAATGGCTTACTTTCAGATACACAATTTGGTTTCCGCAGGGGCAAAGGAACGAACGATTGTCTTGCGTTGCTCTCAACCGAAATTCAAATGGCATTTGCTCGTAAGGAACAAATGGCGTCAGTTTTCCTAGACATCAAGGGGGCTTTTGACTCAGTTTCTATAAATATCCTATCTGAGAAGTTGCATCAGCATGGTCTTTCACCAATTTTGAATAACTTTTTGTACAATCTATTGTCCGAAAAATACATGTATTTCGCGCATGGTGATTTGTCGACAATACGATTCAGTTACATGGGTCTTCCTCAGGGCTCATGCTTAAGCCCCCTTTTATACAATTTTTACGTAAACGACATCGATAAATGTATCAACACATCTTGCACGCTGAGACAACTTGCCGACGACAGCGTTGTGTCCATTATAGGACCCAAAGCTGGCGATCTGCAAGGGCCGTTACAAGATACTCTTGCCAACTTATCCACATGGGCTCTTCAAATGGGTATCGAGTTCTCTACGGAGAAAACTGAGCTGGTTGTATTTTCAAGGAAGCGAGAACCAGCACAACTACAGCTTCAACTAGGGGGTGAAAACATAGCTCAGGTCTTCACATTCAAATATCTCGGGGTCTGGTTCGACTCCAAAGGCACCTGGGGATGTCACATTAGGTATCTGAAACAAAAATGCCAGCAGAGAATCAATTTTCTTCGTACAATAACCGGAACTTGGTGGGGTGCCCACCCAGGAGACCTGATCAGATTGTACCAAACAACGATATTGTCCGTTATGGAATATGGATGCTTCTGCTTCCGATCCGCCGCGAACACCCATTTCATTAAGCTGGAAAGAATTCAGTATCGTTGTTTGCGTATTGCCTTGGGTTGCATGCAATCAACTCATACGATGAGTCTTGAAGTGTTGACGGGCGTCTTACCGTTGAAAAACCGGTTCTGGGATCTCTCATATCGTTTGCTCATTCGATGCGACATTTTGAATCCTCTGGTGATTGAAAACTTCGAAAGGTTAGTTGAGCTTAATTCTCAAACCCGTTTTATGTCCTTGTATTTTGATTACATGGCTCAGAATATTAATCCTTCTTCGTTTGCTCCCAACCGTGCTCATTTCTTGGATACTTCTGATTCTACTGTGTTTTTCGACACATCCATGAGAGAAGAGATTCGTGGAATTCCGGAACACGTACGCCCTCGAGTGGCCCCTAATATATTTTATAATAAATTTAGAACAGTCAACTGTGAAAAGGTGTTTTACACTGATGGATCAAACATCGACAGGTCCACAGGCTTCGGCATCTTCAATCAAAACATCACCGCTTCTTACAAACTCAGTGATCCGGCTTCAGTTTACGTCGCAGAATTAGCTGCTATTCAGTACACCCTCGAGATCATTGAAACATTGCCCAAAGACCATTACGTCATTGTCACGGACAGTCTAAGTTCAATAGAAGCTCTCCGGGCAATGAAGCCAGGAAAGTATCCCCCATATTTCCTGGGGAAAATACGGGAACACTTGCGAACTTTATCTGAACGGTCTTATTCAATATCGTTAGTCTGGGTCCCTTCGCATTGTTCCATTCCGGGCAATGAAAAGGCAGACTCATTGGCTAAGGTGGGCGCATTACAAGGTGACATTTATGAAAGACCAATCTGCTTCAATGAATTTTTCAGTATTTCTCGTCAGAAAACTCTCGAAAGTTGGCAAACTTCATGGACGAATGACGAACTGGGACGATGGCTACACTCCATTATCCCTAAGGTATCGACGAAACCTTGGTTCAAGGGGATGAACGTGAGTCGTGATTTCATTCGCGTTATGTCACGACTCATGTCAAATCACTATACATTCAACGCACATCTCCGGCGTATCGGGATCGTGGAGAACGGGCTCTGCACCTGTGGCGACGGTTATCAGGACATCGAGCATGTCGTGTGGTCGTGCGTAGAGTATCGCGACGCCAGATCGGAGCTATTGGAATCCCTCAGGGCCCGAGGTAGACCGACTGAGGTTCCGGTTCGGGATGTGTTGGCGAGTCGGGATAGTTCATATATGCTTCTGATATACCAGTTCCTCAAACACATTAATATACAAGTGTAATCTGTTACATCTTGCTTAGAAAGTTCCTCCTATTTATCGACGTTATTTCAACTGTGGCTAAGAATTATTTTCACCTGCAGGCTCGACACTAACTTCCGCCGATTATCCCGATTCCTCATCTGTCCACCATCTTCATCGGAACTAACAAGATCTTTTTGCTGTCACTAACCTTTTCGCTTCCCCCCTCCCCGTCTCTTCTCCATCTCGATGTCAACTAATTAGATCTCTGTCGTTCTTAGTCATTTCGTTCCCATATCCCCATTTTACTTCGTTTTCCGCAATATTTACTTCTCTATATTTTTTCGTTATATTTACATCACCATCATCGCCCACGGAAGGTCGCTCTAGTCATGCGGGCCACCCGCCGGGTATTCGTAGCCTGGGGGTGTTTCCCGCGGACCCACACAGACCGAGGGATGCGGCCAACGTCATCTGGAAGACTCATGATATATTCCACCCACCGGCCGGTGCCGATCGCCAGCTGAAGGTTGGATCTGCCAAAGTCGACCACTGCGACCCCAATACAACATTATCCAATCATACTATCCTAGTTTTAAGTTAGTCGTTAATAAAATTAGAAAAAGTCCTTGGCACCTTAGAGCTAAAGCAGTGTGCCTTAAAAAAAAAATAATAATTATATTATTGAATAAAAAAAAAACTGAAAAAAAAAAAATACACACTAAATTTTCCTTCCGATGTTCAGTAATTATTTTTACAAAGCCGAATTGTGATCCATTAATTCGAAAGAGATCATACACACTAAATTTTCCTTCCGATGTTCAGTAATTATTTTTACAAAGCCAAATTGTGATACATTATTTCCACTGGACGTGCTGCAAAATTTATACAATTTACAAGTCCAATCAGCAGAAATTTTAACAATTTTCCGTGAATCAATTGATAATAGTAGAGAATTTCACTAAGCATTACTGCCTTCTTCAGTAATCTTGTTTCGAGAAAATCGTACATAGAGCGCTAAACTCGTTATTTTTTAGTACTGTTTTAATTTGTCTTCGATTTTCGTCTATCCCAAAAAATGGATCGTATGACAGCTTCCATTGGGATGATAAGGCTTTGGTTTATACGTCATGTTATTTTATTTTATTTTTTAGTTTATTTTATTTTGGGGAGCAAGGAAAAGTCCGATGGAGATGAAATTGACAATCTCTCTCTTTCTCTCTCTCCAGCAGGCATAAAACCTCCTCTTCTTTTATATCAACAGATTACAATGATCCAGCAGATACAATTAGGCTTAGCATTAACAATGAAAACTAAACATACAACCCTATAACTAGTTGATGAAACCAAGCATTACAGGGCAGCAATAGTATTCTTGATTAAAAGGTTAGAGAGAAAAGGGAAAGATGGATAGGTAAATGGAAGATGAAGGTTAGTGAAGGGGGTCATAAGTAAGCGTGGACAAACGATAGGATTAGAATCGGTATGTAGATCTAATTGGTGATCGAAAACATGGTGGAAGACGGAGAAAAAGAAGACGGGTTAGTTTTGCGAGCGAATCTGATTAGTTTCCAACGGTGTCGGGGGAGAGACAGAGTGGTGGTATAACGAGAGTACAACATGAGGCCCCCGGATTTCATTTCGGGAGGGGCTCTCAGATAAAAAATAAGCAACGCATTCTCGGTTTGCCTTTTACCGGCGTTTTAACAGACAATTTAAACTATTACACTGGAACTGTCATTATGTAGTATTCAAATAAAATTTGTGTCTCTGCCCGAGAGAAAGTTTTTGTATTACATTTTGTAACACATGTAACATACAACAAGTAACGCTTTGTAACGCCTATAACTTACAAAAGGTAACGCTTTTTAACCCAAAGAGGCAAATCACCTTAAGGTTAAAACCTCTATAATCGGAACAAAAAAAATTGTTCATAGTACCTTTACTCAGGCGTTGACTTAGATAGACCTGGGTACATTATCGGCAGTGGAGTTTTGACCATCAAGTGACTCTCACGTATCTCACGGTGTAATCTACAGGATCAACAGGACCAGGGCCCCTCGGCTCCCATCTGGGTAGGTGGCTGTCGGTACCATTCAAAATATTGAAACCGTTGAATCATATGAATACTCCCAAAACTATTGTATTGCTTTTAACACCTTTAAATTACAAAAATAACACATATAATGCTTCCTAACACACAAAACTTAAAAGAGTAACATATGTAACGCCTCGTAACGCTTGTACCTTTAAAAATGTGACACATGTAACGTTTTGTAACACCTAAAACTAATTTAAATAATCTACGCATGTAACTATTAGTAACGCCTATAACTTACGCAAGTAATGCTTCGTAACGCCTGAAACTTATTCAAAGTAACGAATGTTACGCTACGTAACACCTCTAATTTTCAGAAAAAATACCGTATGTAACACTTCGTAGCGCCTGTAATTCATCAGAGTAACGCACGTAACACCTACCACAATCAAACAACTAACGCATGTCACGTTTCGTAACACCTGTAACATTAAAAAAGCAACGCTTCGCTCATAACTTACAGAAGTTAACGCTTCGTAACACCTATAACTTACCAAAAAGTAACGCTTTATAACGCTCCTTGAAGCCTTCAACTTACTCATAATTCACAATAAAATAACGCTTCGCATCGCCTGTAATTTACTGAAAAGTAACGCATGTAACGCATCGTTACGTGCTGAATTCGATTTCCAACCCCGCCTGAATTCGATTCCCAGCCCCGCACATAGGGTCAGGAAGTTTTTCCAGCCCAAAGAGGCGAATGACCTTAAGGTTAAAACCTCTATAATCGAAACAAAAAAAAATTTCATAGTACCTTTACTCAGGCGATGATTCAGATAGACCTTAAAAAACTTCGTAAAGTATACAACATCAAAAACTAAACTATTCTTTTTAATTTTACTCCGGTTTCATCCTCCATTTTAGGGGGTCAAAATCCCCCATTCTGATGCGTAGGCCCTGCGTACATTATCGGCAGTGGAGTTTTGACCATCACGTAACTCTCACGTATCTCACGATGAAATCTACAGGATAAACAGGACCAGAGCCCCTCGACTCCCCTCTGGGTAAGTGGATGTCGGTAACATTCAAAATATTGAAACCGTTGAATCATATGAAAATTCCCAAAACTTTTGTAATGCTTTTAACACCTTTATCTTACAAAAAGTAACACATATAACGATTCCTAACACACAAAACTTAAGAGAGTGACATATGTAACGCCTCGTAACGCTTGTACCTTTTAAAAATGTAACACATGTAACGTTTTGTAACACCTAAAACTTACAAAAAAAAGTTACGCATGTAACTATTTGTAACATCTATAATTTACAAAAGAGTAGCGCATGTAATGCTTAGTAACGCCTAAAACTTATTCAATGTAACGAATGTTACGCTATTTAACGCCTGTAATTCACCAAAGAGTAACGCACGTAACTCCTACCACTATCAAAAAACTAATGCATGTCACGTTTCGTAACACCTGTAACATACAAAAAGTAACGCTTCGTAACGCCTGTAGCTTACAAAAGGTAACGCTTCGTAACGCCGTTAACATACTAAAAAGAAACGCATTAAACGCTCCGTAATGCCTGACTTATAAAAAAGTTACACATAAAACACTTCGTAACGCTTATAACTTACAAAAAAGTAATGCAGGTAACGCTTCGTAACGCTTATAACTTACAAAAAAGTAACGCTCCGTAACGCCTTTGGTTTACTAAAAAGTAAAAGGGGTCAAACAAATTCTGAGAACGAAGTATGAATTGTCAAGTTATTTGCAGGTTTAAAATATCGTTTATTTATACCCGGCTTTAACCAAGTTGCGGTCGTTCGCCGGAAAATTTGCAGTTTTATATAGTAAGTATTCTATTGTTCATGGAACTTAATGTTGAAAAAAATTTCGATGGACACAAAGCAAAAAGTGCAGCAATTAACACAAGTAAACACGTTATTTTAGGCGTCATCGTTTTTCAAAAACAATATTTTAATAGGTAATTATTCAGATAAAAAGGAGTTCCTCGTGCTTCTCGCTTTTTTGCTATTCAAATGTGTATCATTTGAGACATTAGTTAAAATCACGTAAAAAATACGTTCATCACACCATTTCATTCAATTCCTATTCGAAATTTTCATATTTTAAAACTGAAATTCTTACCTTTGTTCGTTCACAGTTAACCAAAAACCCATGATACATCACTAGTTATGACTCTCTACTAATACTATCTGGCATCGCTGATGGTCGGTCGGTTGAGACAAATCTCGTTTGTTTCACATCGTTTTGTACCGAGCAAGTGTCCAACAAATTCCAGACAGACACGGTCTACACTGACCTTAAACAAAGACATCATATTAACAAGATATCCAGCTCTCACATTTCCCGAACAAATCATTGGCAACATCCTTTTTTGCGAGCATGTCGCCCTCAGGTGAGTCCGCATCGAATCTCATACATAGAAGTAGGGGTGAGAAATGTCAAATTCGTGCGCGCCAAAATAGCAGGGCTGCGCACCCATACAATTGACATGGTATGTTGAATGTGATGCCGAGCGATGGCGTTGTTGAACTGAAGATTGATTTCGCTGCAAGCTGACAGGGTCTGCCTTAAAGCTGCCTTTGACTCTGTGAATCATGAAATTTTGTTAATCAAGCTGAGCAAACTAGGATGTACGACCAGATTTTGTCAATGGCTCCGAACATATCTCGTTAACCGTAAAGTTGTCGTACAAATTGGAAATACTGTATCTGAACCATTTGCAAGTATCTCAGGAGTTCCTCAGGGAAGTACTCTAGGACCACCTCTGTTTTCGTTGTTTGTGAACGATGCTGTATTTGTCTTACGACATGGTGGCAAATTATTTTTGCTGACGATTTGAAAATATTTCTCGTTAGCTGATTGCCGTGAGTTGCAACATCTTGTTAATATGTTTTACGAATGGTGTGTAAGAAACAAAATGGATCTCTGTGTTTCGAAATGTTCCGTCATTAGCTATCATCGTACGGGAAGCATGTTTAATTTTAATTACACCGTCGCTGGCACTCAACTGCAACGCGTTGATCACGTCAAAGATCTAGGTGTTATTCTGGATGGAAAACTACCGTACACCCGCCATCTTTCAGCAGCGATTGACAAAGCAAACCGTTTACTTGAATTCATATTTAAAATCTTGAGTGAATTTCGTGATTCACTTTGTTTAAAATCGCTATATTGCTCATTGGTTCGTTCACAGCTGGAATTTACGAATGTTGTTTGGTGTCCATACAACGCTATATGGATTCAAAGGATAGAAGCTGTGCAACGTAAATTCGTGCGTTATGCTTTACGGGAACTACCGTGGAGTAACCCGTTGAGCCTTCCACCGTATGAAGATCGTTGTCAACTATTGGGGATTAAATCTTTAGCTGATCGTCGACGTGCTTCACAAGCCACTTTTGTATCTAAGCTACTACTCCAGCACGTGTTCTTCGGCCTCGATCATTACTGCACACAGATCTGGGCAATACCAACTATGCCAACAAAAGCCCGATTTTGGCAATGACTCGCCGTTTCAACGAGTTCAGCGATGTGTTTGACTTCATTATTACCTCTTTACAGTTTCATCGTCGGTTGCTATATCATAAGTTCAATTATTACCATTTTTAATTAGTTTTATTAGTTTATAGTTTAGTTCATTAAGACTTGTTGTCAGATGAGCTAATAATAAAATAAAACAAAATAAATATATTAGTATAAATCATTAGTGGACAGCAAGTATATATTCCAAAAGCAAAGTCTTGGCATTACACATTCCTATTGTGGAATTTGCTCTTTCTGTTTCAATAGACTTCGCAGCCGATTTTTAGCGTCCAGATTCATTGCATGACTAGTGCTACGATCCTACTGACACTAGAACCCTTCCAGGTCGGGGCTAGAACTTACGACAATTAGCTTGTAAGACCAGCGACTTATATTGTGAACCGCCAACCCGGATATTTATTCTAGTAATAATAAATAAATAAACTTGTTGGACGAATTGTTTTTTTAATATATAAGCTCCCTCGATTTTACGGTTTATCAAAAATTTTGTATGAGATCACAATACCATTTATTTGAATCTAAGTTTGTAAAAATCGGTTCAACCATCTTCGAAAAAAATCGAGTGCATATTTTTTTACACGTACACAAACATTTGCTCAGTTCGTCGAGCTAAGTCGAATGATATTTGGCATAAAGAGAAACAAAATCTTTAGAACTGTTTAATAAATTCCTCTAGTTTTCAGGTCTTGTTAGTTGATGATCAAATAAACTCACTTCAGTGATACCGATCCTAGTGATTAAAATAGAAAGTAGTGATTAAAAACTATAAAATAAAACGCACTCCGATTTCTTAAAGATAATTGAACTGATGTTCATAAACATAATTTCAAATGAAAGGCCTTCAAGTTCCACAGACGACTGTTAGATCCGAATCCGACCTCAGTTTTTTTTATTAGAGGTAGATGAGTGTTTCAAAGTGAGCCGGTTCAGTGAAGCGCAATATAATGGCACTGTAAGAAATCAGTCATGTTGAATTTTAATCTTCTAACGCAATTAATCAATCATCTACATTTCGTTTGGAAATGTTTTAGAGGAAGGTGTGCCCTATCAACGGTGGTGCAATCATTTTTACGTTTCGCCTTTAAAACAGTTATGTGCCCATTTATCATGAATGAACGCAATCATGTTTGATGTCTATCGTTCGCCGGGTAAATATATTTTGATATTTATTTTTGTATATTTCAATGTAACCGTCAACCCGTCATCAAAACAAAACAAACCCAATTTTTTTGTTTTTGTTCTTATTAATTTATTTTTGTTATTCATAATAAGTTAATTGTATTCTATACCTCTATTATTTTGTTACCTTAAGGACTAAACTTTTCTTCTTCATTTTTAATATTTTTCGATACCTCAAAATGTGTAAAAATGGTGATTACTTGTTTCTTTGTAATATTTCTTCATTCGCTGGTTTTGACAGCTTTAGATAGCATTTTTCTGTCCATATACAGTGATGCGGTTTATTCACATACTGCCGAAAGGCTACGATGATAGTGAGCCTTACCGTTTGTTTTGTTATTTCGTCGACCAATGCTACTTTCGGCTCTGTCATTTGAAAGTTTTCTGGCTTGATGCTCGTTCCGAAAATAACTCCTTCCAAATTCACTTGTGTGTTTTTGTATGTAACGTTTCCGTACGTAAACCCAACACAGCTTGCGCCATTTGATTGATTTTGTATGTTTGTTTTTTTTTAGTTTTTATAAATATTCACGCTTGTTCGTTTCGGTAGATGTCGAATTTAAGTTGTCGTTTTTTTGTTTCATTTTAAAGAGTTATATTCATAAAAACGCGTTTATAGGAAAACGTGGGATTATTTTCAATTGTGATGGTGTGATGGCAAGTGAAATATTCGTTTCTATTACTCTACTCACGGATTGAAATGAACAATTTTAAATAGAAAAAAAAGGAAACCTGCATGTATGTACTCAGTATTTTAAGCAATTTGTGAATTGATGTAGCTTTTGTAGAACAATTGGTCAGTTTGAATATCGTTACTCTTTTTACTACGAGTGCACGTACATTAACCACCACAAGCTTTCGTTTTTTAAACGCTGGAAAAGAAAATTTTCATATTTTGCGCTCGCAAGCGTCCGTTTATCCTTAATAAAAAATTCTTAGGAATATTGGTAACTGGATGTGGGTCCAATCAAATTGTATTCATCCGTAAATGATTCCTCTTAAATCTCTGATCTAAGTAACTGCGTAGTTCGCTCATGTAGTCTCCACTATTTACTTTTAAAAAAACTTGTATGATCGAGGTTTCCTGTGTACGATAACAATGTTTTGTACACTGAAGAAATCAAAACGATGGAAAGGTGAACAAAAGCACAAGCCTACTTTAATCTGTTCTAACTATAAAGAACAATTCTAAAGCGTTCGCTTGCATTCTAGAGTTCGTACTAGCGAAACCTGCCTGAATTGTTCCTAAAAACGCAACAGTAACTGATAGATGATTTTTTGTTCTGTGAATTTATATGCGCTATTTCGTATGATTTCCAGTTTTTCATGACATCATCGGACTATTTCTTTTTAGTAGCTTTCAAATTTCATTGTTTGCGTGTTGGTATCTCTCCGTCGCACTTACACATTGACGTGTGTGTGTGTTGATCTTTCGCTCGATTTACCCAAATACCTTACGAATTTTATTGTTCAATGTGCTGTTTGCTACTAACCTTTTTATTTTCGATCCTGTTAGTTTTACTTATGTTCTTCACATATATCTTTTTCATAATTTCTGTTTTGAAGATTAGGCAGTGGGTGGCGCTTACAATAATCTCATTCATTGTAAAATATACTATGTGCACGCAACTAGCTCGTTTCATTTTTCGGTTAACGACTAACTTGATCGATAGAGGGTTTGATTAGTCAATATCTTGCACTCTGGAAGGTTGTTAATGTTTTTATATGATGTAGGTACGTTATGAATACCACGCCCGGTAGCTTAAATGCGTTCTCTGGAATAAATATTGTTCACTCAAATCATCATCCACTATCGTTCAGGTGAATACGCATGGTTGTGTACGCATGCACCCCCGCAAGCAAAAAACGGAGCTAA
The DNA here is from genome assembly GCF_030247185.1 of Malaya genurostris. Lineage (NCBI taxonomy): Eukaryota > Metazoa > Arthropoda > Insecta > Diptera > Culicidae > Malaya > Malaya genurostris. The sequence continues at coordinate 202,848,973 of NC_080572.1, read as the reverse complement.
GTAGCTCCGTTTCCTGTGTCAGAGAGCCCTTTCATCCCACAGCGTGCTTGCGAGTGTGCGGATGTGCGCAAACATATGCGCATATGTTTGCCAGTTTGTGAATCGTGAAGCGAAATGACTCGTGAACGAACGTAATTGGTGCATAGTGTCGAATTTGTTATCTTTCATTGTTTCAATTTCATTTCATTATTATTATATTCTTTTCGTTTCTATCATCGCTACTCGTGTTGATGTTTTACGAAATAACTCAAACTGTATGAAATGCGTTTCTTTCCTGATGAATGAATTCTTTATTAAGGTTTTTTTTTGCTTCATTAAGAACTGCCTTACACGTATGAGATTTTAGTTTTAATTGATAGGCATTTCTATTTCTTTATGCTTGCTTTTCAGACGTTCACGAGATATGAATATGATGTATTTATCATGCTGTTTCTGCTTCATATCTGTTGGTTTTATGGTACAAAAATCAAAGCTTACTGCCCCTGGCAAAAGAAAACTTCTTTCCATATGATTGATACTGACTAGCACAACAGAATTATTTTACGAGTTTAGTAAAACTTTTTCAACTAACTTCTTCAATCTCACTATGGAAAAAATTCAAATTATTATTCTATTATGGCATCGAGAACAAAGGAGCATTTTGTACGAGTCAGTGCAATGAAAGCTTTTGAAAAATCGTACCGCAAAGTAGAAGCCTACACAGAATCGCTCCAAATGCAGAAGCTCTGTACCCTAAGGAAATCTGTACTGATGTCGGATGGTAAACGACTGGAAATTCCTCTTAAGATATCGCCCCTTGGGAGCTTATGCACAGCGGAGTGATTCTCGTTACATTTTTTTTATTCTCATCTTTAATTGTATACTAAATAAATAAATACAAAGACGTGTATAAATAGATTATAGTAAATATATGTATATGTTTGTGTACAAATAGAAGAAATAACACTTTCATTTTTGATAGAAAATCTAATACAGCTGAAAAGCAGCTTATTAAACAATACTCGAATGGAATACGAAAAAGGAAATAATTACAAATCAATAGTCTACCATTTCATATGTGCGCATATCTCTGAATATTTTTGATGGAAAAATCAAGTTTTTGACGAACCTGAGGACGACACGTTGGGGGATGGAGAAGGTGATAAAAAAATCAATTTTAATTTTTCAGTTTTGACGATAAACAATGATCTCTGATTTCAAACATTAACAAAGCGGTTTGTTTATCCAATTGTCGTTACCATCAATAAAATATGCAGAATAAAACAATTAAATAAAACTATTTGCGCGAAACTATCACGTTTCCTTGTTCTCAGTTTAGCATTTGTGCTTGCTTGTTACTATAAATAAATCTACAAACTAAAAAACAATAAATATGAGAAGTTTCACAAATGCATTTTTTTTTGTCTAACGCTAACTAAAATCCGTACTTGCTCAGTTTTGCTTGCTGTGTTCTTTTGGGTACATATTGTTACTTTCTTTCGCAATTGCACATGCCGTAGCTGTTTCCCCGACAGCAAACATTTTCTGGGATAGGTGAGTCACTATAGAACAGTATGCGAGTGCGCGACAGCCGGTACTCCCTTTTCCGAAAACCGTTTAGTTCCAGACGCGCAGGAATGAATCCCAAGAACCGGTTGCCACTGCCATGCCATTCTCGGTGACTCCTAAGCACGATACGCGATTGTCATGGCCAGCAAGAATACCCGCTCGTTCCGCCTTCATCGTGTCCCACACGTTGCAGTTGAAGTCATCATAACCGGCCAGCAATAGACGACCGGATTTCGAGAATGCCACCGAGGTGATACCGCAGATGATGTTATCGTGCGAGTACATAGCCAATTCCTGATCGGCACGGATATCGAACAGACGGCACGTTGCATCATCCGAACCGGTAGCGAATGCGTGTCCATTTGGGAAAAAGGTAACTGCGTTGATATCGCTTTCGTGTCCCGGGAACGTTTGTTTACACTGGCCTTCGCGGATGTCCCACAGTTTTGCCGACGCATCGCATGCCCCCGAAACGAAAACGCGACACTGAGGAGATAGAGATAGTGCCATTACGTCTCCGGTGTGGCCAAGGAACGACGTACACTGTTGACCGGTTTCGATATCCCACAGTCCACAGGACATGTCGCCCGAGCTTGTGACAATTTGATTATCATCGAGAAATCGACAGCAGGACAGATAGCCTGTATGTCCCGGTAGCTCACGCGATACTCGGACGTTGCCCTCTCTCGTTTTTAGGTTGTAGATCGAGCAAATGTTGTCTAATCCGCCACAGGCTACGAAATTACCCGATGGTGCATACGCACAAGTCATTACCCATGAAGAGCGCAATGGAATAGCGTGGACTTTGTTCGTCGTGTGCGAGTCCCATACGATAAGTTTGCCGTCCTGCGACGCTGATACTAGATTCCTAGAGTCACTACCCCAATGCATGGCGTAGATCTTCGCTAAATGACCCCTCAAGGTGCGTCTAGTTCGCATCTGTATCCTACCGATAGGTTCCAAGTTATTCGTTGCCTGGACCAATGATGTGTCACAAGCTGCTTTCCGGGCATCGCGGATAGCATTTTTAAGCGTTTCCGCTTCCTGTCTCAGTGCCTCCAGCTCATTCATTCTGACACAATCGAAGAGCAAATACTGCAGCTACTGAATAACGTTGTTGTCCGCCCGAGTAATATGCAATCAATTATTCCGACAAAAGCTGGTCAATTAAGGGTGCTGATTTTTTCTCCTCTTATATTTTTCTTCTTCCGGCCGTATTTACTGTTTTAACGTGCCTACACTTTTATTACTCCAGTGTCACAGCCATAGAGGGAAAAAATTCAACACCAATTTATCGATTATCTGCACTTTTCAATTGCTGAGGCTTTCGCACAATATCCACTCTACTAGACAGATACCATTCACCTCTTTCCCGATGACTTCTAGTAGTTCTAATGGCTTCAGCGTCTAACACTAATCCTAGTTCGGTCCTTTTCACAGCGTCTTGCCGAATCTATTCACTTTTATTATAAAATAACATCAGCATTTCACTAAAATGTATCACCATCTTTCAGATCCTCCATATTACTTTACATATAAAAATCCAATATCCACCTTCTGAACTTTCGGGAGAGTTCACTAGGGAGCAGAATCTCTCTAACTCATTCTCCCTCTCTCTCGATGGGGAACGAAAGCGTGTATGGAACTCGTCTTCGAATATTATTTGTCACAACACACACACTAGCAATATGCTTCTGAGTCGTGATTTAAGCTCTCTCTTGTTTCTGGTGCTCACCGCTCCGAAGTTTTTTTTTTGTTTCACACAACGACAGCAATGGGTCGATTCGACAGACGGCTTGGCCACTTTTCATCGGAGCAAATGATTGCAAAGTTGTTGAGTTTCTTTCTACACTACTATGCACTTTCGAATCAATCCCATGTTCAACTACACGACCAATCAATCTACACGATCAACTACCGGACCAAATCGACCCCCCGTCGATACGTTTTACCAAATTATGGCTGCATGAAATTCCAGTCAGGTTAGGATGTTCTACTGTACTCACATTTCTCTCACACATGGGAATCTGGCACTCATTTGAGATTGGATTGGTCTCCACAGGTAATGAGCGATACGAGGGAATTTTTTCTCGGTCTCTCACTTGTTTGTTACTTCACTTCAGTGAGTACGAAAAGGAAAAGCACCAAAAGCTCACTTTATATGCTCTAACACAAAAAGCTTCACTTGCTCTCACAGTCTTATGATGATTTTTTGACTCAAAGCCGTCTATAGACACTCCCAGTTTATTGATAAATTCATACAGAAAACAGCCACAGGTCGCGCGAGTGTAATGTGATACCAATGAATATACTGAATGTTTCGCGCAAAAAAAACACATCTATTAGTTTCACACTGTGGAAATCTAATTATGCTGAAACAAATAAATCAAACACAACATTTTATGTGAAATGTGCTTGTGAGTGCTGTTGTTTTCGCACTGTTTCATTGAATATTATTCTCTCACACTTGTATGCACGAGTTTCGATGCGAATCCGACCGTGGGCGTCATGCTAGCAAAACAGTATCGCGCTTATAGTTTGTTCGTAAAATCTCTGAACTGAACATCTCGGTATTATGACGTCTTTGATTACAATTTCGTGAAGTAATTCATGGTGACCAAATCGTGGCTACGACGAATTACCAAGATGTATATTTTCATTTGATATTCACTCCGATTCAGTATTTCGTTCGAATCGGATTATTTCGATCGAATACGAAATTTTGCATTCTATATCTCGATCAAGCTCGAGTTTTTCTTATAAAAGTGTCACTCGATCGAATTACAGAACGCAAATTTTCACATTCGATCGAAATAATCCGATTCAATCGAAGTACAGAGTAGGGATGATTATTCTTCAACACTTTTCTAATTTTGACCTGTGGATTCATGTGAAAACTGGATTGTCGTTTAATTGCCATGAATATCACGGTTTCCGATTTTGTTTCCTTCAATTATACTCAGAAATTTTCCAACTGGCTTCTACGGTATGCAGTTCGCTTCACTTGTACCCACATTATCAGTTCGGAATGAATTCCGAATCAAATCCGAATGGGCGAAAAATTTTCATTCAGAGTTGCATATGAAATTCAGCACCAAATCAGTGCGGCATCCAGTGCAACAACCAATTCCGAAAGAATTTCGCCTCCAACCGGTTGGTTCGGAAATCTATCGAAATTGAATGAAAAGATGCGGACTGAATTGACTTATTCTTTCCAGATTTGGCACGTGCTGATTTTCAGTTAATTTCTAAATAAAAAATTTATATAACTGAACATATAAATTTACATCTTTAAATTTTTCGGATATATATAACTAGATAATAATCAGTTCTTTTTAATTTCCAGCATAAAATGTTGAAATTCATCCATTCCTCTAGCTGGAGTGTATTGAAATGGCGTAAGTCGCCTAACTTTTACACTAACACGTTCATAAAATGAGCGAAATATCAATGACATTTATAATGTCACTGTCAGTGGCGTCGCGTGGCAAAATTTACGGCTTGTGCACTGATTATATCAGATGTAACTGTTCGTTGTAAGCGAAAACTAAAGATTGAGGAATCGATATTCGCTTGTGGTTTTCAATACAATGAAATATTGACATACTTTTGCATGGGATTTTTTTTATTTAACTTTTTTCGTGTTCAGCAAATCTGTCAATAATATCATCAACAAAACCGTTTCGCCGTTGTAACTGAGACAGCCAAGTATGCCAGGTTATTTTTTAAAATCCGTGTGCGAATCAAAAATCAGTCTAAGCAAGAAAACGCTCTGTAGGATGCTTCGTTTTTTTCCTAGCAATTTGAACCGTTTTAGGGGCTGACTTCGGAAATCAGTGAAAATCTGTGCAGCATATGGAAAATATGTGAAGGTCAGATTAAACTGTGAACCTGACATATCTGGAGACAGCAATTTCTTTTCAACTGCCATAAGCACAAGCCAATGAAGCCTCTCCTGAAGGTGTGCCTGCATACAAGTTATCCATAAAGCCAAACTTGACAGAGAGAACAACAAATGTCAGAGCAGAGCTGAGTAATTCCCTCTCTTCTTGAATCTGTGCACTCATGTGCACGGAAAAGACACTAACACAGCGACAAGAACTCGGTGCACAAGGTACAAGTTCAAAGAGCCATGGCAATGCGATATGAAAAGATCGTTTGGAAATTGTGAAGGAAACTCTCATATCAGCGTAGCTGCAACCTTCAAGTATAAAATTTGTTATTGAAGCGTGCACATTTTTGAGCATTAGTCAGCGCCACGATGTTTAAGAAACTTTGTTATAAAATCATCGACAGTTCCGGGCATTAATAAGCGTAGCAATGTTGTAAAACAAAAAAAAACTATTGTTATAAAACCATAGACAGTTCCGGGCATTAGTAAGCGCGGCAATGTTGTAAAAACAAAGTTATATTTTTACGGACACTGCCTCTGGCCTAGCGACAGTGGTTCCGGCTTTCGGTAGAACTTCGGGAGAAAATCGGATGAACTTCCTACTTGAAATCACAAGCTCGGCTTGTACTAAAATCTTCGGGCTTCACCTGAAAGTAAATGTTAGGAGCTTAAAAACCCATAGTTGGGAAGAGTTAGGGGTCAGTTCAGTCTCAGAGTGCGCGGAAAATATCCGTTAGTCTCGGGCGTCGGCCCGTAGACAAGTTAGTAGCTAGTTCAGTAGCGGAGTATGATACAGTATGCATAAAAATATGTGTGCATTGTGAGGCTTGAGGTAGTTCGTCGAAATTACACAAGTGGTTCGCATTATAATTTTGTATTATGGTTCAATTTCGCCCTATTGGCCTTAAAAGAATCAAGTGACCTCAAGGTCAAGTAAGAAATATTGTTTAAAAATGGGACATATTAGATTTCTGAAGACATTTAAAGAATTGAGTGAAAGATTGCTGTAATGAGTGAAGATTTAATAGTTTCATGTGCAAGTTTGATATTCACATGCAAAAGAAAAATAGTTAGACACAACCATTGTTCGTGTTAGGGTAGTGTTGATAATATACGACAACAAAAGTATGTGTTGAAGAATAACTTCTTTTATTAATGTAAACAAGTAAATGTGGAGACATATATCCGACGAGTTCACCATGAAGTGTTGTGAATAGTTGAAACTCAGAAAAGGTGAATTTCGTGATATTAATCTCAAATACGTGGATGAATCAATACAATGACATAAAAGAGAAACCGAATTGGAGAGTGTTACTCCGTATAGAACTGAAAGAAACATCCTCGCCGTTATTCCTCTCGCGCCACCGCTCGGCCGGGAGATTGCAAGTGGTGACAGCGATACGTGCTATAGTAGCAAGGACACGCCAGGACTACCGGCGAGGATTTCGGAATTGAGGATGTTGGGCGAAGCAGTTTTAGTATGGTGAGTCTGCATTATTTTTCTGATTACTTAAAGTTTAAAAGGAATTACCCATACTTGAATGTTGCCACTTATTGTGAGTGCTAAATCATTAGTAAGCAAAACGCAAGGAAAATCTATTAGGCTGGCATTAGCGCGAAAATTTTTCTGATTTGTTTATCTCGCGTTCACAAGGACCAATATAATTTTTCTAACTCCATTACACACAATCCATCAACTGGTAAACGATATCAGAACATTTTCTCATGCCTACAGCGGGTTTCTAGAACAGTTATATACATTCCGTTGTTGAGTCATTTGGCAAGCAATAATTTTGTTCAAGTTTCCTTAAAAACTGCGGACGTATAGATTACGTTACGTCAATACGAGCACATGTGTTGAAGAGAAAAAAAAAACAATACAAAAGTGGCCATACTAGCATGAAGGCCTAAGAAGTTTTTTTGCCTTCGTTGAAGAGACACGAATATCACGACCAGCTGAACAGTTAGCACTGGCGTAATGATCATAAGGTCAAGGTGACCATCCGAAACTAATGCGTATGAGCGAAGGAATCGGTAATCTGACGCATCATTTTGCAAATAAGCAAAGGTAGCCGTCTGACATAACAAAGCAAGTCAGCAAGCTAGGCACCAGGAGTGCATGCCACGAAGTAGATGTTCAAATTTGGTGAAGAACCAACCCGTATGGGCGGAGCCTATAGCAAAATGCGTTGCTAGGTAACACACCAAAAACAATCGCGGCCATATTTGCGGGTAAAAGTCTGGCAACCGAAATAAAAACAGAGTACGGTAGCGGTATATGACAATAATAATAAACCGACATTGACTTTGAGTCGCGTACGGTAAACTATAATGTTAAACCACGAGTATGGTACGATGCGATGTTGAAGCCTACGCCGTCGACCCTTATAACGGAATTAACAAAGACAGTTAAGTTTGCGCATACGGCGGGCATGACAAATTTGAGAGCACCGAGCTGGGCTGGCTCAATAATAAACAAACAAAAAAATGCCAATGCGAACGAAATTCGACCACGCAGGGGCTCGTAGCAGTTAAAGCTTTATATTATACAATGACCAGTAATTTAAAACTAGGTCAATTTGTTTACGATGATTGTTCTTTTTGTTTGTCGACCATGACCACGGTCAAGATCGTAGTTTTTTTTTTACTGTTAAATAATGATAGGGAGTCGACGGAAATCGTACTGGTGGGGGGTAGTGAAAACAAAACTAAATTGAAACTCTGAGAGTAATTGAAATAAAGAAAAATAGGATACAGTTATAAAAGAAATTAACAGCAAACATCATACAATGATACGTTGACATAAGAATTCAACGAAAAACTTAAAACCACAGTGTAAGGAAAACAATGGATAAAATAAAAACATGAAAAATATACCAAGAAGGGAAAAATATCAGCGACATATGTAAGATGAAAGTCGAAATGAATCAATTCGAACACGAAAAAAAACATGATTGCGAGCAGAAGGATATTAAAACCGTTAAGAGGGTAATATACACATGTTTTACGATGTTATTAAAAAAAAAAGTACGAGAGTCAATAAGAAATAACTTCTAACTACTAACTACTAACTACTTCTGCGATGAAACGAACACAATGAAAACAAATGGACACCAAACGAAGAAAGAAAAATAAGGTGAAACTGATGATTATAAACTGATGATAATAAAGATACATCAGAGGGACAATAAAGCAATAGGTTACATTGTCAAAGAAGATATAAAATTGGGGGAAAACATATGAAGAAGAAAAAAGAGAGAGTATACTTAAAGAAACTCAAACATATGGTTGAAGTAATACAAAGTGGAAACAAACTATGGGAAAATATGGGATTCTAATGATCCTAGATGAGTCAACCAATCTAGAATATTCTAATATTTTATAAACATGGGAATCATGTCATACACAGCAATACCGTGCTGGTCATAAGAAAATAAAAAAGTTGAATTCAAGAGGAAGATTATAGATGTGAGCAAAATGTGTTTTTGGGAGGAAGCTATAATGCTACAAATTAAAAATGAACTGGGGAAAAGTTACAATGCGTTTAGAAAAAAAAGAAGCGTACATTACACAAGGAAGGTAAACATAATGGTATAGAATACGGAAACAATGTTATGCATAAGGAGAATTTCTATGGTGAAATAAAATGGTTTATCATTCAATAGCATAAAACTAACACTGGAAATATACTGAAAGAATACTTCGAATAAAAATATAAATAAAATAGTGATGAAATATGACTGATACGACAAGAAAAGGATAAGACACAAGCGAACAGACTATCAAAACGACGCTGGCCAGCAAATAATTTCTATATAATGTATGCATTTATGCAATGATACTAGTATGAGTGATCAAGTGTGTGTGGACAAGGGGATCGCGACCCCGGAATGAAAAAAATGAAAGATGCATACAATATGAATGAATTGAGGATTTCTTAAGTGCAAATTACGCACTCAAATCAAATTGTCAATAAAATACAGATACGACAATATGAACATGTAAAAGTTACGAAAACACAATGAAAGTATGATACAACAAATTATTAAAATATTATATACCAAAGAATTCATGGGGGATTACAAAAATACATATATATGAAAACTCTGCCACTAACAAACTAATAATATTTTAATACTTTATGGGTTACCGTTATTATTGGAAAAATATTAAAACCCAGATTTGAGTCTATTTTTAGAAAGGAAAAACAGGAACACGCACCGAAAGAACCACCTCAGGTAGTGGGGGAGAGAAGCTGCGGCATGAGCACTACACAACCGTCCAGTATTAGAACGGAAGGACGACTTCTGAAGCTATGGAGGCAAGGATGGTAAGACACCATTAAAATGAACACGGCATAGAAGCTAGTTGCGGGAAAAGTTTAGAAAAAAAGGTTTAGAAAAGATTCATTATAACCTGCAACAAGCATTCGCATGCCGCAACTTTAATAACAATTTTATATCCACAGACAGACGTATTGTCGACAGACGGGTTGTCGACCTGTATCTACGGGTTAAAAGTGGTGCGAGGTACCTCAAAGAAAAAAAAAAGAAAAGTAAACATTAAAACCTCTCGATTAATGGAAAAGTACACGAGATAACATATAGACGAATAAATAGATCGCAGAAACATTTAAATGCATAGAAAAAAAAACACATAGATTCAACTAATAGAAAGAACATGTATAACGAAAAAAAAAAATTTACGATGCACAAAGATATGACAATGGGAAAATATATATATATATATATATATATATATATATATATATATATATATATATATATATATATATATATATATATATATATATATATATATATATATATATATATATATATATATATATATATATATATATATATAAATAATAACAATCATAGAATAGAAAAATGATTATACTAAAGGCACAGAGTCATACAAAACGTATAAAAGTAGTTTTTTTTTTTTGGAGTCCCGAACTGTGTGTGCACCCGAAAATTAGTCGTCGCAGAAGGATGTCAGTAGCTTAGCCAAGCTACCTAAGAGAACGAGAGGGTGTGATCGGATGCGGTGGCAAGTTGAAGACAAAGGGAACCGGGGAATCACCAAGATGTCAGAAGGAAGAACAGCAGAGTTGAAAATCGAGGCAATTACGAGTTGAAAAAAAAATCGAGGCAGAAAAATTACGAAAAAGTTTTATATGGAAGACGTGATAACAAATCGAAATAATGGCAATGCTACAAATGGCTACATCAACAAGTACAACTGATAACCAAACAAGAAGGAAGTAAATGCAGTCAACACAGTTAAATATGACTTGCATGGGTATGCCACAACGTTACAAATTGCTACCCCATATTTTATTCAGTGAGCATCGGCAAAAGCTCAACTGAGTACCATAAACCAATATATGAAAATCAAAGCTTATTAATACGTGAAAAAAATTAAACAGTTGGTTGTTTAAAAATACACTACGAAGAAGATAACCACGAAATCAAATGCAATGCATAAAAGCTGCTAGGAGCCTCAACACATTGTACCAAACGAGAAGCCATGATGAGAAGCAACAATACAGAATACCAATATTACTACTGACAGTAATCCCAATGATGTCCAAAATGCAAAGGAGTCAACGATCAATTTTCAACTATGCCCAACGAAGCGAGTACCTAAACAACGAGAAGCTCTAATACGTATCACCAACACAGAAGAACGAGCTATTAGGAACGAGAACGACACGGAACCCAGAGTCCGAGACTAGCAACCGTTCGATCACCCCCACAGATAAAGCAACAAGGGAAGCATACCATGGGACAGGATGGCGTCAGAGGAGAACACACACACGCGGACCATCGTAAGGTTAGGGAATTTAATTTGCGTATAGCCAAAATGAAAAAAAAAGAAAAAGACATATGTAAAGAAGTCCGGCAATAGTAATTATAATTACGGAAATTTGTGATCCAGCTACAAACCTCAATGTTATAAGCCAACGCATTCGACTTGACTACCCTTCAGGTAACATCAAGCTCAGTAAGTAAGGGGGCATGCAGCGCCCTTAGCAAATTTTCCTTCGAATTTGCTAGTATTGTAGAAAAAGTAGGAAATTGTGAAGGAAACTCTCATATCAGCGTAGCTGCAACCTTCAAGTATAAAATTTGTTATTGAAGCGTGCACATTTTTGAGCATTAGTCAGCGCCACGATGTTTAAGAAACTTTGTTATAAAATCATCGACAGTTCCGGGCATTAATAAGCGTAGCAATGTTATAAAACAAAAAAAAACTATTGTTATAAAACCATAGACAGTTCCGGGCATTAGTCAGCGCGGCAATGTTGTAAAAACAAAGTTATATTTTTACGGACACTGCCTCTGGCCTAGCGACAGTGGTTCCGGCTTTCGGTAGAACTTCGGGAGAAAATCGGATGAACTTCCTACTTGAAATCACCAGCTCGGCTTGTACTAAAATCTTCGGGCTTCACCTGAAAGTAAATGTTAGGAGCTTAAAAACCCATAGTTGGGAAGAGGTAGGGGTCAGTTCAGTCTCAGAGTGCGCGGAAAATATCCGTTAGTCTCGGGCGTCGGCCCGTAGACAAGTTAGTAGCTAGTTCAGTAGCGGAGTATGATACAGTATGCATAAAAATATGTGTGCATTGTGAGGCTTGAGGTAGTTCGTCGAAATTACACAAATGGTTCGCATTATAATTTTGTATTATGGTTCAATTTCGCCCTATTGGCCTTAAAAGAATCAAGTGACCTCAAGGTCAAGTAAGAAATATTGTTTAAAAATGGGATATATTGGATTTCTGAAGACATTTAAAGAATTGAGTGAAAGATTGCTGTAATGAGTGAAGATTTAATAGTTTCATGTGCAAGTTTGATATTCACATGCAAAAGAAAATAGTTAGACACAACCATTGTTCGTGTTAGGGTAGTGTTGATAATATACGACAACAAAAGTATGTGTTGAAGAATAACTTCTTTTATTAATGTAAACAAGTAAATGTGGAGACATATATCCGACGAGTTCACCATGAAGTGTTGTGAATAGTTGAAACTCAGAAAAGGTGAATTTCGTGATATTAATCTCAAATACGTGGATGAATCAATACAATGACATAAAAGAGAAACCGAATTGGAGAGTGTTACTCCGTATAGAACTGAAAGAAACATCCTCGCCGTTATTCCTCTCGCGCCACCGCTCGGCCGGGAGATTGCACCAGTGTTGTATTTTTGTACGCAACGTACGTCCAACGTTGTATCGTTTTGATAAGGTGCGTATATAGAAGAATGTTTTAAGGGTTCAAACCCCTTTCGAAACTCAGGAAAATGTTATATGAAAACTCTTCTCTTTATATATTGAAGTCAATTATAAAATGAATAATTTTCAACAAACGACTTTTATACCAACCATTGTCAAAAAATATACACATATTTCCATACGTATGGAAATCGATCAACATGTTCTAAAACTCCCATTGAAAAAAATTTCTGGGTGCGCGCCTGGTTGTGCTCTAACATTCAATAAATTGTTCAATACTGGACCAGAACGATTCAAATAATAAACGATTTTGAAACACTTTTGATTGACTTTTTACTTGTTCTTCTTCTTTCTGGTTGCCGTCACCTCACTTGAGATGACACCGATTGGTGGCACAGCAACTTATGTTATATTGCCAGTTAATTTTCGTTTGTAGTCCAATGGACTTTCTTTTCACTGAACTATATGCAAAAATCTCGCTGTGTGGCTACGTCGAGTCACCAAAGTACGGATAAAAATTCTTTCTTTCTCGCGAAATACTCGAATTTCCACCACAGTAACCCGATACAACGTTCTCACCCGCTGAGAGATTCACCGGAAGTGGACTTTTTTACTTAGGAGTAGGTGTACAGAGAAAATTTGACAAATGTATTAAATAATTCCCATCAGACCAGTCACTCCAAAGAAAAATGGGCATTAAAAGTGTTTGTCGACGATTCACTACCAGTTACCATAAATTGAGCAAACCCTTGGTAAATTAAAATAATCTTGAGCAACACTGCTCTGGTTGCTATGGGCTTGTTACTAAAGTATCCCAATTCGATTTTGAACGAAAATGACATAACCTCACAAAATGAGCCAAATGAGCATTGTTTGACAGCTATCATTGGTTTGTTTACATGTTCATTCCGTATCATTCCATTCCGTTCCATTAAGTTTTTTACCGCCACTGCTAACCTCAATCGGATGAACACATTTTGACAGTTCAGCAGTACTATTTGTAAACAGAAATTTCTTTTGTTTGTTTATTGACAAATTGGATCAGACCATTTTCGGTCCGTATCACCTAAATAAAGTTTTAAAACATTTGTTCACGATTGAATACGTTTCGTTTTTGATAGTTATTAAATAAAATGACTAGTTGCAAAGTGTAAAGATGACTGTTTTAGATGTGCTCTTCGATTTTTGTTTAAGCTTGTTTGTAAACAGTACCGCTGAACTGTCAAGGATGAATACTTGTTCATTTGTGTCGTCACGATAAAAAACCTAATATTATTCTATTGTGTTTCTTGTCATTCCAGTGAAAACAAACCACATATATCTGTCGACGATGAATTTGATTCATCGTCAGTTCATTTGTATCGTCACCGTGCAAAACCTAATAGTACAAATTGACGTCAACAAATAAAGCAAGTGGTAAGGCGATTTTTCCCCTTTGTGTTGTCTGATGTATGAGACTGACTAAGACCATAGTTGATCCATCTTGCTCCAAAATTTTTATTATTATTTTTACGTTCCGTCTTTGACTCATCAGTGCAGAGCAGTTCAAATTGAACTGCTTAGTGCTAAACTCGGCAGTTCAATTTGAACCGCTAAGCAGACGTAAAGTTTCTGCTACTTACAGAACACTTTTTGTTTTGCAACGAAGTGCAATGTCTTTTCCGACGTGCCGAACAAAAACGTGGCTAACCCCTAAATGGCCAAACCTGCATCGGCCAGAAATAGTCGAAAACACGACTTCAGTGTACAATGTAAAGCTAACAACACTTCCAATCATTCGTGCCGTGACTATCGGATCGATCGGACGTAAATTCTGCTTTCTCCAATCGCGTGGTGAATTGTTTTATTCCGTTATCAAGGTCATCCCGTATTCTATTGTGTGCATCAGTGCGGTCGAGTGATAGTTCTAATTAATCCGTTCTCAAGGCCGACTGTGAGCTTGTGTAAAGCAGCACTGCGTGTGGTACCGTTAGCCAGCGCCAGCGCTGGGCGCTGCGTATATATCGTTGTACATTAGAAACAGTGATAAATATATATAGTGATAAAAAGATTGGTTTCATTGGACAGTGTAGTGAGAGACTAAAAACAAAGTGCTTTTTCCTCAAAGAGGTTTTTTGCACTTTATTGAACTGGAGTATTCACCGGTCGCCTAGGACCGGGCCTTGTCGGCCGATCACCCTTCGAGAGCTAAAGCTAAGTATTTTTTTTCTTTTTCCCTGTTGTTCAGTACCATTAGATTTTTATTGCCCCCTAATATTTACCCGCACGGACACATTTCCGTGCCATGACAAAAGGCACAGAATTGCCTGACCTTCCCCTAGATGATCAAATGGATGCTTCTGATGGCAATAAATCTCGCATTAGAAGCTATCCCGATGGGCTTGCACTCTCGGCCGGACCGTATGCGGTTTACATCCGGACCAAAGCGAATGGTAAAAAATTGAACCTTCTAAAACTTTCTAATGACCTGTCCTCGCGATACAATACTGTACAAAAAATTGAGAAAGTACGCCCGGACAAGCTTAGGGTCTTGTTAGCCAGTGCAAAACAGGCTAATGAGATCGTTCGAAGTGAGAATTTCACGCGGGAGTATCGCGTATACGTACCAGCTCGCGAAGTCGAGATAGACGGCGTGATCACCGATCCGAGTCTGACTTGCGAGGACGTTCTTAAGCATGGGGCAGGCGGTTTTAAAAACCCCCTACTCAAGAACGTTAAGATACTGGACTGCAAGCAATTGCGTTCAGTATCGACCGCTGAGGATGGGACTAAGTCCTATATCCCATCAGACTCGTATCGGGTGACTTTCGCTGGCTCGGCTTTGCCTAATTACGTCCTCCTGGACCGAGTCCGTTTACCTGTTCGTCTTTTTGTGCCGCGGGTCATGAACTGCACCAATTGCAAACAATTGGGACATACAGCATCCCATTGTTGCAATAAATCCCGGTGTATAAAGTGTGGAGGGAGTCATGCGGATAACTCCTGCAGTGGAGACAATGAAAAGTGTCTCTACTGTAAGGAGAGGCCGCATGACCTCTCTGATTGTCCCGTGTACAAATTGCGTAAGGATAAAATGAAGCGTTCACTTAAGCAACATTCCAAACGCTCTTTTGCAGAAATGTTGAAATGTGCTACGCCACCTACCGAAAATCCTTACGCTTACTTGTCAACTGACGAGAGCGAATATGATGACCCCCTCGAAGGTACATCTTCGGCTGTCCCTCATAGCTCATCAATTAGAAAGAGAAGAAATAAATCTTCTCAAAAGCTCCCTAGTAAGGGTTCGAAGATGTCCTCTGATGGGTTCCGAAAAATTACAACAACTGGTAGTGATGGCAAAAAACCAGAGAAAAAAGCTCCAGGCCTTGGAAAATTAAATTCCGAGCAAGAATTTCCATCACTTCCTGGGACTTCAAAACCCCCGAAAGTCCCTAAAGATCAGTCAGAAAATTTACCAAATACTGGGTTTGTTAAATTCTCTGATATTGTGGACTGGATCATGTCTACTTTCAATATTTCTGAACCTCTTAAAAGCCTGATAATGGCTTTTATTCCTACAGTTAAAACATTCTTGAAGCAGTTGACTGCAAAATGGCCCCTTCTTTCAGCGATCGTATCCTTCGATGGCTAAGACACCCACCGAGGTCACGGATACAATCACTGTTATACAGTGGAATTGTAGAAGTATCATCCCAAAAATAGATCCTTTCAAATTTCTAGTAAATAATCTGAAATGTGACGCATTTGCATTGTGCGAAACTTGGCTAACTTCTGAAATACCCTTAAACTTCCACGATTTTAACATTATTCGTCTGGATCGAGATGATTCCTATGGAGGAGTACTTTTGGGGATCAAAAAGTGCTATTCTTTCTATCGCATTAACCTCCCCTCGATACCAGGTATTGAAGTTGTCGCATGTCATGTTACAATCAAAAGCAAGGACCTTTGCATTGCTTCCATCTACATTCCTCCAAGAGCCTCGGTTGGGCATCGGCGGCTCAATGATATCATAGAGCTTCTTCCCGCACCGACGTTGGTTTTAGGAGACTTTAACTCACACGGTACGGGATGGGGCTGTCTTCACGACGATAACAGATCAACTATGATCCATGATATCTGCGACAACTTCAATATGACAATCTTGAATACGGGAGAAATGACACGAATTCCTGCACCACCAGCAAGACCAAGTGCGCTAGACTTATCCCTTTGCTCGACATCGCTACGGTTGGGTTGCACGTGGAAGGTAATCCCTGATCCCCACGGTAGCGATCATCTGCCTATCGTAATTTCAATCGCCACCGGATTAAGACCATCGGAAACAATCAATGTTTCGTATGACCTCACAAGAAATATTGATTGGAATAGCTATGCGACCTCGATATCTGAGAAACTAGTAACAACACAAGAACTTCCTCCGGAGGAAGAGTACACGTTTTTGGCTGGCTTGATTCTCGACACCGCGACTCAAGCTCAGACGAAACGTGTACCCGGCGCGAAAACTAACATCCGTCCCCCCAACCCGTGGTGGGACAAAGAGTGCTCAGAATTAAACGCGGAGAGAACTGCATCATTTGTCGAGTTTAGGAAAAACGGAACACCTGATAATTTCAGAAACTACGCGGCATTAGACGCTAAAATGAAAAGCTTGATTAAAGCGAAGAAAAGCGGTTATTGGCGTCGATTCGTAGACGGATTATCGAGAGAAACATCAATGAGCACTCTTTGGAACACAGCCCGACGAATGCGCAACAAAAACACCACAAACGAAAGCGAGGAATATTCTAACCGCTGGATATTCGATTTCGCTAAAAAAGTATGTCCTGACTCTGTTCCGGAACAGACAATCATGCGCGTCGCTTCATCAAACAGAAACGAAACACCTTTTTCGATGGTCGAGTTCTCACTTGCGCTTTTATCGTGTAACAATAAATCTCCGGGGTTAGACAAAATCAAATTCAACTTGTTGAAAAATTTGCCTGACTCTGCCAAAAGGCGCTTATTGAATTTATTCAATAGGCTTCTTGAGGATAATATTGTCCCACATGACTGGAGACAAGTAAGAGTTATCGCCATTCAAAAACCAGGGAAACCTGCCTCCGATCACAATTCGTATCGGCCGATTGCTATGCTTTCCTGTATCCGGAAATTGTTCGAAAAAATGATTCTGTTTCGTCTAGACAATTGGGTCGAGACTAATGGCTTACTTTCAGATACACAATTTGGTTTCCGCAGGGGTAAAGGAACGAACGATTGTCTTGCGTTGCTCTCAACCGAAATTCAAATGGCATTTGCTCGTAAAGAACAAATGGCGTCAGTTTTCCTAGACATCAAGGGGGCTTTTGATTCAGTTTCCATAAACATCCTATCTGAGAAGTTGCATCAGCATGGTCTTTCACCAATTTTGAATAACTTTTTGTATAATCTGTTGTCCGAGAAATACATGTATTTCGCGCATGGTGATTTGTCGACAATACGATTCAGTTACATGGGTCTTCCTCAGGGCTCATGCTTAAGCCCCCTTTTATACAACTTTTACGTGAACAACATTGATGAATGTATCAACACATCTTGCACGCTAAGACAACTTGCCGACGACAGCGTTGTGTCTATTATAGGACCCAAAGCTGCCGATCTCCAAGGACCATTGCAAGATACCCTCGACAACTTGTCGACATGGGCTCTTCAAATGGGTATCGAGTTCTCTACGGAGAAAACTGAGCTGGTTGTATTTTCAAGGAAGCGAGAACCAGCACAATTACAGCTTCAACTAGGGGGTGAAACCATAGCTCAGGTCTTCACATTTAAATATCTCGGGGTCTGGTTCGACTCCAAAGGCACCTGGGGATGTCACATTAGGTATCTCAAACAAAAATGCCAACAGAGAATCAATTTTCTTCGTACAATAACCGGATCATGGTGGGGTGCCCACCCAGGAGACCTGATCAGGTTATACCAAACAACGATATTGTCCGTGATGGAATACGGATGCTTTTGCTTCCGATCCGCGGCGAACACTCATTTCATCAAGCTGGAAAGAATTCAGTATCGTTGTTTGCGTATTGCCTTAGGTTGCATGCAGTCGACTCATACGATGAGTCTTGAAGTACTGGCGGGCGTCTTACCGTTGAAAAATCGATTCTGGGATCTATCATATCGATTGCTAATTCGATGCGACATCCTGAATCCGATGGTGATTGAAAATTTCGAAAGGCTTGTCGAGCTCAATTCTCAAACCCGTTTTATGTCCTTGTATTTTGATTACATGGCTCAGAATATTAATCCTTCTTCGTTTGTTTCCAATCGTGCTCATTTCTTGGATACTTCTGATTCTACTGTGTTTTTCGACACATCCATGAGAGAAGAAATTCGTGGAATCCCGGATCATGTGCGCCCTCAAGTGGCCCCAAATATTTTTTATAATAAATTTAGAACAGTCAACTGTGAAAAGGTGTTTTACACTGACGGTTCAAACATCAACAGGTCCACAGGCTTCGGCATCTTCAATCAAAACATCACCGCTTCGTACAAACTCAGTGATCCGGCTTCAGTCTACGTCGCAGAATTAGCTGCTATTCAGTACACCCTTGAGATCATTGAAACCTTGCCCAAAGACCATTACTTCATTGTCACGGACAGTCTAAGCTCAATAGAAGCTCTCCGGGCAATGAAGCCAGGAAAGTATCCCCCATATTTCCTGGGGAAAATACGGGAACACTTGCGAACTTTATCTGAACGGTCTTATTTAATATCGTTAGTCTGGGTCCCTTCGCATTGTTCCATTCCAGGCAATGAAAAGGCAGACTCATTGGCTAAGGTGGGCGCATTAGAAGGTGATATTTATGAAAGACCAATCTGCTTCAATGAATTTTTCAGTATCTCTCGTCAGAAAACTCTCGAAAGTTGGCAAACTTCATGGAGCAATGGCGAACTGGGACGATGGCTACATTCCATTATCCCTAGGGTATCGACGAAACCTTGGTTCAGGGGGATGAACGTGAGTCGCGATTTCATTCGTGTTATGTCGCGGCTCATGTCAAATCACTACACCTTCAACGCACATCTCCGGCGTGTTGGGCTTGCGGAGAGCGGTCTCTGCACCTGTGGCGACGGTTATCAGGACATCGAGCATGTCGTGTGGTCGTGCGTAGAGTATCGTGACGCCAGGTCGAAGCTACTGGAATCCCTTAGGGCCCGAGGTAGACCGCCTGAGGTTCCGGTTCGGGATGTGTTGGCGAGTCGGGATAGTTTATATATGCTTCTCATATACCAGTACCTTAAACACATTGATATACAAGTGTAATGTGTTATCCCTCGCTCAGAAAGTATAAACTCCACCTACAGGTTCGACACTAACATCCGCCCGATTCTCTCGATCCCCGTCCCTGTCCACCATCTTCATTGGAACTAACAAGATCTTTTTTTGTCACTAACTTTTTCGTTACCCCTTCCCTATCTCTTCACCATCCCGATGGCAACTAATTAGATCTTTATCGTTTTCAAACAGTTTGTTCCCACATCCCCTTTTTACCCCGTTTCCACAATATTTACTTTTTTTTTCATTCTCTTCCGTAACATCACCATCATCGTCCACGGAAGGCCGCCCCAGTCGAAAACCAGCATGCGGGCCACCCGCCGGGCCTTCGTAGCCTGGGGGTGTTTCCCGCGGACCCACGCGGACCGAAGGATGCGGCCAACATGGATCTTCGCCAACGGCATATGGAAGACCCTCATGCGATATTCAATTCACCGGCCACTACCGATAGCTTCTCGAGAATCCGCTACCGCTACATTACATAATGATACTTTTCTAGTTTTAAGTTAGTCGTAATTAAGATTAGTAAATACCCTTGGCATCTTAGAGCTTAAGCAGTGTGCCTTAAAATTATACTATAATATTGAATAAAAAAAAAAAAAAAAACACTTCCAATATTTCGGATTAAATATTTTGAATTGTTGCCAACATTACGAATGAGAAGTCGTCACTCTGGCTATAGGCACTCTACACGGTAACCACAACGATGATAATTATTAATAAAAAAAAGTACGAGTGTGTAATGTCACAGACATAACTGGATGTCGTGAATACGAATTTAACTGAAACGCTTTCTTCTTACTTTCGAATATCAATTAGTTAATCACTTGTATTAATTATGCCCCTCCTTTTTCACTACTAGAATTTGAAACGATGCACCCAAACTGAGTCGATGCTATATAGCAAATTAATAGAAAGTTCCTATAACTACGAACTCCAACTGGTTGAAAAAATGACCGTATGTAGTACAGTACCCAAGTAGCAATTAAAACTTGTTAAAATTGGCATGTTTCACTATTGCTACAGAACGGTTATTTTTGTTCGATATGTTAGACAAGAGATTTCACGTGTTTTTGTAACATCGTTCGTCGATATAAACTTTAGGCAGTTTACTTTCGTATCTCAACCGACACTGTCGAAAACTGCTAAATGTCAAGACAACAGAAACTTAGACAATACCATGTGAAAGCTGACTAAAAGAAAAATGACGCAACTCTCGTGCGCCACCAGCACATCTCTAGTGTTGGGAATCGACTGTGAAAAATCTGTGATTTTTTTACACCTATATGCAGTGACAGCGATTTGTTTATAATTATATTAGAGTGCCTATAACCAGAGTGACGACATCTCATCCGTAAGTTTGGCAACAATTCAAAACATTCCATTAGCTTTACATTGAATTGACAGGTCGTTTGCTCGTTTGGAACTGGGAGCTGTCATTCCAAACGAACAGCTGTCGCCACTCTGATTATAGTCACTCTAAATTATATAAAGAAAACTGGTGCAACTTTGATCAAAGTAGTCTATCGCGTTCAAAAAAAAGTCAAATTGTGAACAAACACCCGCAGTGAACCGGTTCCAAGCTGGTTAAAGTGCTGAAGATGCCGAAAACAACAGTCTGTCGAGTGCTCAAAACCTGGATGGAAACCCTGAGAGTTTAGGGACCTACGAAAAAACAGAAACCAACGTTAACTTTCAAACGGCGCGGAACATCCTTGCTAAAACAGACACAAGTCGTACAAAGTTTTTGTGTTTCGTCCGTATTTGGACGAAAAACAAGAACTGCACATTAATCGATGACGAAACGTATGTCAAACTAGATTTAAGGCAGCTTTACATCGCAACTAAATGTGAAGATTTACCGGGAAAATTCAAATTCGTGTTCGCGAAAAGGCCATGATTTGGCGAGTGATTTGCAGTTGTGAACTGAAAACGAAAAAAACTACGTTTACATCGAAGACTGTCTGAAAAAGCGTGTATTGTCGTTCTCACCCGAGCATAGAGGTCTTCTGGCTCCAACAAGAGGAAGATTCGAGTTTTTTGTTCGAACTGGTTAAATATAACCATCTAATTTTGCAACCTTGAAATTTCAATATCAGTACTGGAAAGCAATTGTTATGGGACTTTTTAATCTTATTGAACGGGTTTTTTATGCGTACCAATTTACTTGTAGTCAGCGTTTACTAAATACAATGATCTGAATGAGCAAATCCAAGCGGCCTGCCAGCGAACAATTGCGCATTTGTTTCCGTTTACGATTTAGTAAAAAAAAACCGTTTACGATTTAGTAAAAAAGTTCAATCGTGACCGTACCGAATCATTGCATGGCTAGTACTACGATCCTACTGACACTTTGAATTCTTCCAAGTTGGAGCTCGAACATATGACAACTGGCTTGTACGACCAACGTCGTATGCATTGAACCGCCATCATCCCGGACGATTGCCAAAATTCACGATATTCACGGAATATTGTACACAAAAAGTGCACAGAACTCGGACTGTCACTCAGAAAGATAGCAAAAATTGAAAGAAGTAAGAAAGCCGTGCGCAGAGCGATCAGGAAGTCAGGATACGGTCAAATTGTCGATTCCCAACTGGTCCGCGATCAAGCCATGGGACTGGTCTGGTTTTTCTACAACCACGATCATATTTTTCTTGGTGGAGCACTCTTGATGACTACGTGACGAAATTTCGCACATGTAAACATTACACTCTAATCATAAATCAAATAAACATAGATTTCCCAGTGTGATAGTAATGTAACTGAGCAACCCGTGACAGCAAAAGCAATGGACAATGCGTGCGTAAATGCTCCTAAAATGCATGTACAAAGTTGCCTGCGCATTTAACACAACCACAGTAGCTAATGGAAAAAAGTACACCCGTTTCTCACTAGAGGTGCTGTTAGTGTCACCGTACTGTAGGAAATCTATGTTTATTTGATTTATGCTCTAATGTCGTTTTCGCTTGATGTCAAACCTAACTCAGTTTTTACTCTAACTGCTGTCCAACCGTTTGTTTGAAGCTACTTTCGAACCTAGTTTTAACGTTGTTGAACTGAAACTCGAGTCAGTTTCAAACCTGGTTTTCATATCAGGTTTGTTCAAACCCACCGTAGCTAAGAGTGAACGCAACACAGTTTCGTGAAAAGTATTCGTTTGATGAAACTACCCTGGGCCAGTTTCAGTTTTCTCAAGCGAAAACGACATAAGCTACACAGAAAAAAAAAATTGAAATTTTCAGGTGACGCAAATCCACATATGATACAATTTTTTTCTATGTTTGTAGTTTTTTTTTTTTTTTTTTATTCAAGAATATAATGTTTAAGGCACACTGCTTAAGCTCTAAGATGCCAAGGGCTTTTACTAATTTTAATTTACGACTAACTTAAAACTAGGGTTGTATCATTGAGTAATGTCATATTTGGGTCGCAATGGTTGACTTTGGCAGATCCAGCCTTCAGCTGGTGATCGGCAGTGGCCGGTGATTTGAATATTTCATGAGAGTCTTCCATATGGCGTTGGTGAATGTTCATGTTGGCCGAATCCTTCGGTCCGTGTGGGTCCGCGGGGGGATGTTTGTAGTTTCACACAAGCAGTGAAAAGTTATAAGAAAGTGTACATTTCGCCTTTCTATAGGTAATAGAATTACTTGAAACCGACTTTCTAACGGAGCCTCGGAGACCCATAGTGTTTTATACCATTCGACTCAGCTCGACGAGATGTTAGTGTGTATGTGCACATTTCAAAGGTGTCTCGGAGATGGCGAAACCGATTTCCATTAGCTTAGGTTCGTTTGAAAGCTACTCCCGATCATCAAGCCCTAACAAGTTTATAACAAAAAACCTGTTTTCGCAACAAAAGCTGATATACACTCTTATTCTGAATAACAACGTATCCATTTTTTCGATCGTATTTCATTTGTATTCCTAATAACCTAGCAAAATCAAAGGTACCAAGGATTCGATCGAAGTACATTAATGCATCGTTTTACAGAATAAGGGTGATAATTCTGGTCCCGTTAGTCGTAAAATTTCAAAATTTTTCTAACAAGTATTGAAAAGAGAAATAGTTCAGATACGATATGTTAATACGATACCATTGATCAAGTTCGAAGATACAAAAAACACTTTTTTCACTCCGGTAAATTTTCTCAGAGATGACTTCACCGATTTTCACAAATTCGAAGGCTGTCACTTCCGTCTCCGGGGATATAATTGCATAAGTGACGTTTTTTTCGGATGGCTGAACCGAATTCAATAATCCTAAATTCATTTGAGACCTATAATTGAGTCATTGATCAAGTTCGAAGATCGATTGGTCAAATGAAAAACCGAACACCGGTCGCTTGCTGGAATTTCGAACTGTATAGTCACGAACAATGAATTCAGATGCTTGTTTTACGTTTCGTCTTCGACTCATCAGTGAATTATCATATTATGTTGAACTGCTAATGCCACCTCGCGGATCAACAGAAACCGCTAGGCATACGAAAAGTAAATGCTATTTTCATCTTACTTATTTTGCACCGAAGTGTAATACCCATCCTGACGTCTCAGACGAAAGCAAATTTACGACTTTATGGCCACAAACATATAGTAGTCATTTAGGCTTAGGTGCCTCATGGTTACCGGTTTGTGCTAAAACGTGCATGACAGTTTATGTTGTGCTAGTCTTATATTAACAGTATATCTAATCGTCCTACCACTGAAGTGTAAAGTGGTTTAAAATTGGAGTTGATTTATCCAGGTTTTTCATCAACTTGTTTTTTTTTTAATATAAACCGTCTGTAACATACTCTGCTTTGCAATATTCATTAATTAACATTTATCATCCTTAAAGAATTTAACGTATAAAACAAAGTAATCTTATGAGTAAGAGTAACTGTTTGGTTATTATTAGTATTTCAAGTAGGAGCGTCAATTGGAAAAAATATTCAGATATGTGTAAAATCATACTATGACCCAAGGATGTAATTGGCTGGTTCCGAGGACTGAAGATATGGGTACAACTGATGAGAAATAGGAAATTAGATGCAAATAGTGGAGTATTGGTAAGATCGGAAAATGTTAGTCGTTCTTACAAAACTGATGAACACAAACTAAATACGCGTCGATTGTTTGCTATTTGCGAGGGATAGAAAGTCTTTCTGTAATGTTTGAATGCATTTGATGCAAAACATTTCATTGAAGCGGGGCTGATCGATGGAATGGAACACGATTTGCTCAATATACGAAATAGGTCATCGGAATTCGATTGAGCTCGCAGCTTTCTGAGTGCTAGACTAAGGTTATTTCCATGCATAAACAAAAATAATGAAAACATATTTTTTTCTGTAAACCACTGCCGTGGCGCTTGGGATAGGTTGAACACACATACCACAAGGTGCGCCCATACTTTCTGGAATAATCTTCTTACAAGAATTTATTCAGAATCTTACCCCATTCATTTAAGAGTTTTGGTAGCACATTTCTTACCGCATTATTTAGTAACACATGCAACGATAAACTTGCAAAAACCTTGTGATATAACCTACGTTCAAATGCGAGGCAATTCTAAATCGATACTGGAGAACATAATCAAACAAATCTATGACATTCGACGGTCACTTCGGAGTGAACGTTGAGTCCATCGACACGCCACGAGAGGTGAAAAACGAATACCCGTTTATCTGTGCTAGTACACGGTGTAGTAATTAATGAACAATATTTGCGTGCTATCGTAGTGCGATGCTGGCTTTTGTTCTAACTTGTGTGCAAAGCCGCAGTATGCAAGCTGCCAATCATCACTTGTTAGATAATGCATTGTGATAGTGTGTATTTTCATTCAGATCCGCTATCCCACAACGATGGCCTCGATGATGACTACATCAAGGTTTTTCACGTGCCATACACATGAGAAAATAGTATTTTCTTTTTGTTTCTATCGTATTAATCGACGCCGAACCATTGTTCCGACCTATAAATGTATATTTATCCAATAATTAAAATTGTGTTCTTCCTTCCTTTAGTCCTACTACTCATACGCATATAACTGGATAACTACTCATCTTCGCACTAGGATATAAATAAACATTTTTGTTTAGAATTTATGTTTTTCGTATTATTCCTCTTTTTTGTTTTTTCTCGAACAAACAACACACTCAACTTATGTTCTCAACTTTGCTTTTCCCAAAGAACGAGGAATAAATTAATGAAGGCTGCTCCGATCTCGTTATTGTGCTTCATTGGTTCAAATATAATCTAAAATGTATGCCCCTCATAGACAAAATGAGCCCGAACATGTTTGAAGGTTGTATGTTGTATGATCTATCGTTTTTAAATAGATACTATCTAAACAGTTAATGAAAGTAGATTTGAACTTCATTTAGTGTTCCCTAGTTCTAATTAAAGACTGCATTTGATAATATGTAATTTATGACGAACGTGTAAATATCAAATATCTACCACTTATCAACTATAAGTTTCTTGTTTGCTGCATCGTTTATGTTTTATTTTTGTTTACCTTAATAGCCGTTCATATTTACCGAAAATAAAAGTATTGTACTGCTCAACGATTGTGTTCTGGAAACGGTGAATATAGTTTTGTGCAAAAATAACAATGTTCTGAAGGCACTGAATGCGGTTAAAATTTTTGGCTTACGCGAGTTGCTACCGGTCACATCCTAAGCTGCCCATATAAACGTGCACTTCCGGCTACGGTACGACGACATTGATGCCATAAACTCGTTCTCGCTTCGTGGGTCGTTGTATGAGTTTATGTTTTTCGTTGTGTGCGATCTTTCTTCTCTCGGTTTCGATTGTGTGCCTTAAACAATTTCGGGAAAAAAAGTTTGATTAGAATTATATCGACTATTGCTATGTTATGTACTGAAATACTTTAGTAATAATGATAATAATTCATAAGAATTGGCTACACCGCAGAGATAAACATTTTGTAAGTTTACATCTGATTTCATGCACATGTTTGGAGCAGAAAATTGAAATTCAAGTTACTTCACAATTCCTTGTTTTTAAAATACTTTGAGAGTAAAACTAATCATGGATATAAATCTACTATCTTATTCATTGGAAAATCCATACATTTCTACATCGATGATGGCTTTCAATTTAATTTTTTCGATTCAACTGATGTCTATTTCATTCCATGAATAGAAAACAATTTCGTTTGAATCTTGAACAGGAACAAAAAAAATTGTTTGGGCATAAATTAGCATAACCTTTTCAATTTTAACAGTTTTGAGCTAAGTTCTTCGGAATTTCAAACAAACTTTTTCCTGTTGTTCTGAAACCGGAAGTCGATTCCGAACGAAAATCAATAGCAGTCTATGAGACCGCAAAACCTTTCATTTGAGTCTAAGTTTGTAAAAATCGACTCTGCCGTCTCTGAGAAAAAGGAGAAAGTTCCGTTTTGCCTTCCTCTATCTAGAAAGGTAATAGAATTGCTGAAGAAACTCGTCTATCGTGTATTTTCAAATTGGTAAGATAAGGATCAAATTAAAATAATAGCGGAGTCTCACCAAGCAACCAAAAGTTTCACAGTCTAAACAAATAACCACTTTCTTGTTGTTTTAAAGTTGGAAGGAAGAATTTTTGGCAACTTGAAGGTACAGAACAAGTTATGAGCTAACTTTTTTTTGCTGCACTGAGCTAAATTTCGTTCAGTTGCGTTGGGTAATTTTCAATTGTGGATAATTACTTGAAAACAGGTGGCTTAGGATACTAGGGTACCAGAGGTATTTTGGCCCCCTTCCGCAATAGGTAATTTAATGTGATTAGCTTCAAATTGATGCAATCGGTTAAATCCATAAAGTTTGTTAGGTGGGCCAAAATGTATGAAGTGGCCAAAATACCTATGTTACCCTATTCATTAACTTTGAAAGTTGCTTAAGACAAATTATTCCCTCTTTCCGAACTTTGGCTTACTTTACCAATTCCCAATAAATATCATATCTGGAAGAGTTAACTATATAGTTGTAATAGTTAATAGCATGAATTGTATCACTTGGATAATCTGTAATCTGTTGATACAAAAGATAAGGAGGTTTTATGCCTACTGGAGTGATAGATTGAAGAGGGGCTTTTCCCTTCTCCAGAAATAAAGAAAATAAAGAGAAAACATGGTACCTTAAAATTGTTAATTGTGAGATCTACTGTCCTTGTTTAATGCATTGACTCAAAAGAAAAGATGACAACTGGTATATTCACTCCACATATTCGCTCCGCTATAACAGAAGTATCGCACATTTATAGCGTCGAATTTGTCAATGATCTCGGCGTTTTGTTGGATGAACTCACCTTTAATCTACACCGATCAACTTTAATTTCCAAAGCAACGCGACAACTCGGATTTATTGCAAAAATTAGTCGGGACTTCAAGGATCCGTATTGTTTGAAAGCGTTGCATTGCTCATTGGTGCGTCAACTAGTGGAAAATGTGTGTTTAATTCGGAGTTCTTACCAACTGGTTTGGAATTTACGGATAGAACGTGTACAAAAAAGATTTATTCGATTTGCTTTGAGAGACCTTCCCTGGTGGAACCCACTGGATCTCCCACCGTATCCTGACCGTTGTCGCCTGATTGGACTGGAAACTAGGGATGTCCGATACCAAGTCGATACTTTGAGGTATCGATACCATCAGAGCGATACTGTTAGTATCGATACTTTTGGTCTCGATACTTATAGTATCGCAACGGATTAAAGTCAATTCCCATTGCGACGTAAATTTTATTTTGTTTCAATTACAGAGGCTTTAACCTTAAGGTCATTGCCTCTTCAGGACAGAAAAACTTTCTAAGACTATGTTCAGTGTTGGGAATCGAACCCAGGTGGGCTGCGTGAAAGGCATCGACTAACCCATCCCGCTATACCCGTCCCCAATTGAACTTTTTTTTCTTCGGATTTAACGAAGCGCCAGTCTCGTGCATGGATTGGTATGACGTAAACTAGCCGTTGTTGAAATTTGTTCTCGACAATCTCGCTTCTTGCACTGAAAGAAAGTGAACTGAGCGAAAACCATCAACAAAACAGGCACATAAAGGCCATACTCTCAGAGGATTCAAACATTTCAATATTTCACACTCATTGCACTCTCTCTCAGTGCGCCTGTGGGACGACGCGAGATTGTCGAGTACGAATTTCAACGAGCGCTAGTCCACGTCATACCAATACATGCGCGAGTCTGGTGCTTCCGTTCCGTCCGTCCCTGGTCCCGTGGTAATAATAATAATAGTTCAATTTAAACCGCAAAATTAGCACTGACGAACCGAAGAAAAAGAACATGTGTTTTTGCACAAACCAACGAAAATCCTAAATGTTCAATAGGAATTAGCTTTTAGTGTAGTATCCGTGTATCGACATAAAGGTTATGATATGAATTTTTTTGAGAAAATAAGTGAAATGTGAAATTCTTTGAAGTGGACCAAAAGTCACGAAAGGCGAGGTGCAATCTATGTGGCAAGAAATATGCGTATACTAGTTTCACAACAAATTTATGGAAAAACCTGCTGCTGCTCATGTATCAATTGATACTTACAGATATCGATACTTTATTGCCTTTTGATACCATGTATCGATACCCAAAATTTTGGTATACCCTAGATATCGATACTTTACCTTCCGAGTACTATCCCTACTAAAAACACTAGAGCGACGTAGAAAGATACAGCAAGCGTTACTTGTGGCTAAAGCAATCAACGGCGATATTAACTCTCCCAAGATCTTATCTCTTTTCGACTTCCGTGCTTCTCAACGACCTCTACGCTCGACTAGTCTATTTCAACCCAGGTTCCATCGTACTACATTCGGACACCATGAACCTATAACAGCATGTATCCGAGCATTTTCCAAAGTTGAGCATCTATTCGAATTTGGAGAACCATCGCATATGTTTGCACAAAAATTATCATGTGTTTCTTTTTTATAAATTGAACGTTTGTACCTTTTTCCCTTCATTCAGACTATTATTTGTCGGATGAATTATTTTAACAAATAAACAACTAAACATTTTTCATATCACTCTTCGCTATACGGGGCCGGGTGTCAATTAAAAGTTTCAAAAATAGCCGCGTAACCTTTTTTCGTCATAATTTTGAACGTTAATAACTCAGTCATTTGTTGATGGATTGATATAATTTAACAAGCAATCGATTCGGAAACTTTTAACTTAAACATATATGGCAACGTCGTTTCAGTATTTCAATAGCATACTATTGAAAAAATGGTTAGAATCGACCTATGTTTTCATCCACCAATCCCAGTTTTACAAAATGACGTCAACTTCTTGTTCGGAATAGGAGGCTTTGCGTCATGCATAAAAAACACCGCATCGTTATTGCCCCGTTTACACTTCTGCTGGCTGCCAGCATGCTGGTGTCAGTGTGCTGCCCTCTTAGGAAAAAACGTTCAACTGTGGTCCAATGATCCAAAGTATGATTGATATGAATATTTGACAAGGCTAGTGTTCATGCACAAGTTAATGAATACTACATGGATAAAATGATCGATTTCACTATTGAACATAAACAAATTTTGTCGCTTTTTTAATTTTTATTCGCAAATTAATACTGTGATTGCAATGCTACGAACATTCATCAAACATTTGACGTTTGACCGAATAATAATAATTTTAGGCGAGACGAAGTTGGACGACGGGTCAGTCATATATATATATATATATATATATATATATATATATATATATATATATATATATATATATATATATATATATATATATCGGCCAAACGTATCCATTACGGCTACACCAGTCCCCGGGTTCCGTTTCCGGAAATAGATTTTATAGGATTTTGCCATCGTACTCTAAACGACGATTTTAATTTTTTTGTACAATATTGAATACACTTTATCCTATAACTCCCAAACCGGAAGTCGAATCCGGATGAAATTCAGGAATTCCGTATGGGTCCGTGAGACCTTTCATTTGATTCTAAGTTTGTAAAAATCGGTCAAACCATCGCTGAAAAAAGTGAGTGAGATCCATTTTGGAATATATGGCCACTATTTCCGGTGCTTCCGGAACCGGATACCTGGAACCAGGATAGCCGGAATCGGTTTGTTTAGTTAATGGTTATTGATTTGAGTAGTTTTAAGACCAGTTTAGAAATTTTTTACGGTTTTTGTTTCAGCGGTTTAAGTGACGGTGTACAATATTAAAGCCATGAATTCCGCATGGGACCGACCGTAAGACCTTTCATTAGAATTTATGTTTGCCTAAATCGGTTTAGCAATCTCCGAGAAAACCTAGTGAGATATTTGACACACACACACCCACACCCTTAACGTCGGTTTCGGGAGAACTTCCATCGTCGGGGAACTCTCTGTCGGTGTAGGCTAGATCCATCACCGGGGACTAGTCGAGTAGACGCCACAACACCGATTCGAGTCGTCGGGGCATCAGCGAATCGGAAGCCATGCTCCAACCGGAATCGCGGAGCCGACCTCGGCGCTCCTTCGGGTGTCCCGCGTGGCGTAAAAGGGGAAACTTTCCGTCAGTGTAGGCTAGATCCATCGTCGGGGATCAGGCGAGTAGTGTGGCGCGACGTAGCGCAGGAGCGCAGGAGCTAATTTTCTCCCAAACGAAGTAGTGCATGAGCACAGCCTCCCCCGGAGTATTGAGCTTAGCTTAGTTCCGGGGGGATCGAGGCAAGATGTCCAAGGTATTTTAGTGGGTAAGGTTCAGCCAGTCCCACTCGCTGGTTCACAATAGCGGTAGCTTGACAACTACCGAGTGCGTGAGCTGGGAAAGTACATAAGGTATTTCACCTTGTAAAAAAAACACTCACACCCACACCCACACACACAAACACACACACACACACACACACACACACACGCGCGCGCGCGACTTTCTCAGAGACCACTCAACCGACTTTCTTCAAGTGAGATTTAAATTGAAGGCCTTGTAGTGTCATGGGTTGCTGTTGAATTTCATCTGTATCCGACTTCCGGTTCGGGAGTTATGGGGTAAAATGTGCAAAATGAACTAAAAACGTGCAATCGATTTTCTCAGAGACCGCTCATCCAATTTTTGTAAACTTAGATTTAAATTAAAGGTTTCCCGGTACACCGTCACTTAAACCGGCGAAACAAAAACCGTAAGAATTTTTCCAAATAGGACTCAAAATTCCACAAATCGATAGCCATTATAAGTAGGCAACTAAACAAATAAATTCCGGCTATCCTGGCTCCCGGTCTCCGGTTCCGGAAGCACCGAAAATAGTGGTCATATATTCCAAAAAGGATCTCACTCACTTTTCTCAGCGATGGTTTGACCGATTTCGCCAAACTTAGATTCAAATGAAAGGATCCGACTTCCGGTTCTGGAATTATAGGGTAAAGTGTGTTAAATATTGTACACCGTCACTTAAACCGGTGAAACAAAATACGCAAAAAAAAATCTAAACTGGTCTCAAAACTACACAAATCGATAGCCATTATCAGTAGGTAGCTAATACCGTTTTCGTTTTTGAACCTAGACGCGGGCTACTCTGACTCCGAGTAAAACGAACTCGTGGTACGCGCCCTAAACAACACCTCATGAAAAAAAGAAAAAATAAACAAACTCGCATGGATGCGTGGTGCGACCCGAGAAAATTTTCAGAGCGAAACTACGCGATTGGAGTTCGATCTATAGCGACCTCAGGTTGCTAAAACAAACATATCAAACGTTGTTTGGGCGACTCTGGGTCAGCTTTCGGGCTGCTCTGATCAATAAACGAAAACGGTATAAGCAAACTGATTCTGACTATCCTGGTTCCCGGTTTTCGATTAACGACGGGAGAAAATAGTTATATGCTCAAAAGTGGATCTCACTCACTTCTCTCAGAGTTTGCAGAACAGATATTTCCAATCTTAAGATTAGGAAAAAGAAAGGTTAGGTCTTATGGTTATTGTATATTTTCGGATTCAACAAAAATTTAAACAGTCGTTTAGAGCACGATGGCAAAATCATTTAGAAACTTCAAAATTTGAATAAAAACTAGTAGAGTTTGTACGTCATGTTTGTTGGTGGTCGTACGAACAGACTTTGATTATACTGGTTCTCGGGTCCCGTGTTGGAATTACATATTAAAGAAAACCCACTTCGTTTTCTTAAGGATGACCTACGCGAACAAAACACTGTTTCATTCTGTAGGTTATACTAGTTAATGCACAAACAATCCCTTAGGTTCTTTCAAAAATCGAAGAGAAACATTTTGAAAAGAATACCACAGTATAATACATATGAGAAAGGCATCATTACTCTACTAGGTGGATTAAAACAGGTTTTTTGTAAGTAGTCACAGTGGCAACAGTCTCAGTCGCTTGCTTCAGTTGAGCTTCTATTTTAAATCAACTCACAGACGTTCCGTTGTTTGTGTCTTTGGATTTAGTTGTAGTTTTTTATGTAATGTGTATTGTACATACATACATGTAAACATACAAATATACATATACACACATTTGCACATTCATACATACACACATACACACACGCATAAATATACACATATACACACATATATATCACAAAAAAATGTAATATTGAGTTACTATTTCTATTCTAATTGATTCTAACTAGGGTTAATGTACTAATAGTCATCTCATTAGTAGAGTTACTAATTACTTTATTTTCAATCAATGAATTGGGAGAAAATCGATAAATTGGGAGAAAATAGTTGAAGGCACAAATCTCCAAATATCAAGGGGAACGTACCATTTGAGCCAATTTGTTCTGATTGCTTCGGTTCTGTGAAATAATACTGCAGAAAAAGTAGTTCGATAATGGTTCAATACTGCTGTTAAATCTATCTGCAATCTATCGAACATAGACAACAGATCTCATCCTAATTAATGGTTTTCGTATATAAGATGACTAAGGTGAGATAAAAGTAGTACCGATACCCCACTTTTATCTTTATTATTGGTCGATCGTTAGTCCTGAGCTGAAACGGTGGCCTTTATTACCGTTCTTGCATGCATTTCCTCTTACACTTCACTCACAAATCATCTCACCCATCAGGTCCCACCCGAAAACGACACCTCACAAAATAAACTGGATGAACATCGTTTGGCAGCTATCAGTGGTTTGCTCATATGTTCAGACTTTTTTTTCTATTCTACAATATTCCATCTCATTCCAAAGTATTCCATGGTACACAAACTACCAATAAATATCAAAGATCAACTTGATTTATCGTTCATTTATTGTCATCGTGTAAAACTCAATAGGGACACGTTCACCTCACGTGGTTTTCACTTCATTCTGGTAATAAGGGCCGGTACTATGAAAATGAAACATAAAACAACGCTCAGTTAAGCCCTAACGGCAGTGGCGTACCGAGAAAAATTTTCGCCCGGGTCAAAATAAGATTTGCTCCCATCGTTGGTATAGTGAGCAAAAAAATGCTGAACTGCATCTCCGTTAAGATAACTTGGACGAGTAAAAAAAGATCCCAAGGATTGGTTTGCCGCCCCCCTAAAAAAGGTTGCGCCCGGGGCAAATGCCCCATTTGCCTTAGAGAACTTAGAGAAAACTTACTTCGTTTGACGATTTATTAAAACGATTTTTTGGAATAGCTCGAATCATCTCTGTTTAGTATTTTTTTTATTTTTTTTTTGAATCAGTAGACAATTAAACAAATCGATTTCGGTTAACCTGGTTCCAGTTTTCCGATTACGTAATCACCGGAAATAGTGACTATATATTTTAAAATGGATCTCACTCACTATTCTCAGCGATGGTTTGACCGATTTGCACAAACTCAGGTTAAAATGAAAGGTTCCGGAATTACAGGGTGAAGATTGTTAAAATATGTACACCGTCACTAAAAGCGGCGCAGTAAAACACGTAAAATAATTGCTAAACTCGCCTATTCCAATCGGTAGTCGTTGTCATTAGACGGCCAAACAAATTATTTTTAGCTTTCCTGGCTCCCGGTTTTCGATTCACGACCGAAGATTGTAGCCATAGACTCAAAAATGGATCCCAGTCCCTAATCTCGAACTGACTTCGATTATATCGGTTCCCGGATTCCGGTTTCGTAAGTGGCCTAACTGTAGGTTATACTAGTTTATGGACAATCCTTTTTTGTTTTTCAAGAATCGAAGAAAATTATGTTGTAGAATACATTACATTTATATATCAGAATAGGTGAGATATGAGAAAGGCATCATTACACCAAAGCAAAGCCTTGGTATTACATTCCTGTAGTGGAATTTGACTTTCTGTTTCAACAGACTTCGCAGCCGATTCAGAGTGTACAGAACCATTGCATGGCTAGTGCTACGATTCTACTAACCACTACGAATCCTTCCAGATCGGGGCTCGAACATACTACAACTGGTTTGTAAGACCAGCGCCCTATGCATTGAACCGCCAACCCGGGACATCATTACACCACTAGGTATATTAAAACGGGCTTTTATTGTTAAGAACATAACTGAATCTTGCTCAAATCACTTCGGTAACGAAGCGTAGGAGGAATTCATCATCGACCTATCATCTTTGGCTCTTCTCCCTTTCGTTTATCTTTGAAGTGATATTTCGGCGGGTGAAAAATCGTTATCAAGATTCGCTGACACCAAAAATCACTTGTGAACTTTAAGGTTCATAGTTTTGTGGCTTCTTGTTTCATGAATGAAAATCTCGGAAAAGATATTTTCAGCCACTGAGTTTTTACCTTTTTATAGATATAAAAATAGGTTTAAAATTCGCTAAACGATTGGAAAGAAATTCCAAAGTCCGGAGCACCGAGTGTTTCGATTTTTGCACTGTTCGTTTTTGGCAACATAATCGTTCGAACATGATATATGTATTAAAATGATGGCAGTATGTTCAAATTCAAACAGTGGCGTCTCGTGGCAAAATTTTCGGGTTGTGCACTGATTATATCAGATGTAACTGTACGTTGTAAACGAAAACTAAAGATTGAGGAATCGATATTCGCATGTGTATTTCAATACAATGAAATATTGACATACTTTTGCATGGGATTTTTTTATTTAACGTTTTTCGTATTATCGATACAACAGAAGAAATCCGCGCGCTGCATGTTCAGCAAATCTGTCAATAATATCATCAACAAAACCGTTTCGCCGTTGCAACTGAGACAGCCAAGTATGCCAGGTCATTTTTTAAAATCTGTGTGCGAACCAAAAATCAGTCTGAGCAAGAAAACGCTCTGTATGATGCTTCGATTTTTTCCTAGCAATTTGAACCGTTTTAGGGGCTGACTTCGGAAAACAGTGAAAATCTGTGCAGTATATGGAAAATATGTGAAGCTCAGATTAAACTGTGAACCTGACACCTCTGGAGACAGCAATTTGTTTTCAACTACCATAAGCACAAACCAACGAAGCCTCTCCTGAAGGTGTGCATTCATACAAGTTATCATAGAGCCAAACTTGACAGAGAGAACAACAAATCTCAGATCAAAGCTAAGTAATTCCCTCTCTTCCTAAATCTGTGCACTCATGTGCACGGAAAAGACACTAACACAGCGATAAGAACTCGGTGCACAAGGCACAAGTTCAGAGAGTCTCGGCAATGCGATATGAAAAGATCGTTTGACCAGCAAGCGCAAGCAGCTTAGGGTGATTTTTTTGCATATTATGCTGTGGATAAATCGCTCATTATTTTCTGTTTGGTACCATCCGGCCTGATTTGATCGACTAAATAGTGGATCTAAAAAATAATAGAATGCGGATCGGGATGCAGTTAGTCTTGGTATTACATTCCTGTAGTGGAATTTGATCTTCTGTTTCAACAGACTTCGCAGCCGATTCAGAGTGTACAGAACCATTGCATGGCTGGTGCTACGATTCTATTGACAATAGGAATCCTTCCAGATCGGGGCTCGAACATACGACAACTGGTTCGTAAGACCAGTGCCTTATGCATTGAACCACCAACCCGGGACGATGCAGTTAGTTCCTTCAATTTGACCGGTTGTGCAGTGCACGAGATGCACATAAGGACGAGACGCCACTGAATTCAAAACAATTTCATATTTATATTGATTTATACTGCTTGCATGAATAATTACTGGAATAACACAACTTCTTTCACTCTTTTACCATTCGAAGAAGTTTGAGATAAGCAAATTTGTGTGAAAAATATTTCTTTCGGAGATGGCTTAACTGATTTCTGCAAACCTAGACTCATATGAACAGTCCTATATCAGGTGTACAACTTTGCTTCCGCCGTTTTTTCCGAAATTAAAAGCTTTATTGCGACAAAGTGCTTACAGATGTATTATTCACAGTATTGTCCGTCGCTAGCGAAAACTTTCTCTCATCTTTCCGGCAATTTTCGGATCTCGGCTCGAAAAAAGGAGTCCTCCTTTGACGCTATCCATGAAGCAATCCATTTTTCCAATTCTTCGAAGGATTGAAAATGTTGATCTGCCAGGCCGTGTGCCATCGAACGGAATAGGTGGAAGTCAGAAGGGGCGACATCTGGGGAATACGGCGGGTGTTGCAAAACTTCCCATTTCAGCGTTTCCAGGTACTTTTTGACCACTTTTGCGACGTGAAGCCGAGCATTGTCGTGTTGGAGGATGACTTTGTCATGTCGCTCTTGATATTGTGACCGCTTTTCTTTTAGCGCGCGACTAAGGCGCATCAGTTGCGTTCGGTAGCGATCTCCTGTGATGCTTTCGCCCGGTTTTAAGAGCTCGTAGTAAATCACACCGAGCTGATCCCACCAAATACAAATCATAACCTTGGCGCCGTGAATATTCGGTTTGGCCTTCGACGAAGTAGCATGCCCGGGCTTTTAACATGATTTTCTGCGTTTAGGATTATCGTATCGAGCCCACTTTTCATCACCGATTACGATTCGATGTAAAAACCCCTTACGATTTTGTTTTTTAAGCAGTTGTTCACATACAAATAGACGGCGCTCGATGTCCCTCGGTTTCAACTCGTACGGCACCCAGTTTCCTTCTTTCTGAATCATGCCCAGGGCCTTGAGACGTTTTGAAATGGCTTGCTGACTCACTCCCAACGATTCGGCAAGCTCTTCTTGAGTTTGGCACGAATCTTCATCAAGCAATGCTTCTAGTTGTTCATCTTTGAAGGTTTTTTCTCTTCCACCACCATGTTTGACTTCGACATCGAAATCACCATTTTTAAAACGTTGAAACCACTCCCGACACGTTTTTCAGCTTCAGCTGCATTTTTTTTTCGAATTGTAACAGAAAAGTGAAACTTCCCGCAAATGGCGAGAATTGGGCACATAAATAGACATTTTTGACCGTGAATAATAGGAAAACAAGAACAACTGTCACTGAAACGACGATGACAATTCGTTAGGCGCTGTACACACTCACTTTAAAGGCATTATCATCTATGTATTTTGACCAGCCTCAGAGGGTACAGCCTCCTATCGGAAAACGGCGGAAGCAAAGTTGTACACCTGATTCTTCCATATAAGGTTTCTGAATTTCATTTGGATCCGACTTCTGGTTCCGGAACTACAGGATGATATATGTAATGAAATCAAAATAATGTCACTCATTTTCTCGTAGATGGCTAAACCGATTTCGTCCATCTAACATTCAACTAAGAGGTCTTAAGGTCCCATAAACACTGCTTGTTTTTTAATCAGATCCGAATTCCAATTCATCGGCAAATTTAGATTAGCCGTTTCAGGGTCCGTTCGGAAGAAGAATCTGTAAAATACACCAAGAAGTTGCTCAAATAGTAGACGAGGTATGATTGTAACAAAACCAGTTGGAAAATTTTTTAGGAATTAAATTTCCAAGAAAAAATCATTCCCCAGATGAACATTAACCAGAAGAAACCAATTGCCAGAAAGTATATGCCGGATCTTATCAATAGCAAAAAAATGAACAAAACAATGAACTGGAACATTTACATGAAATTATCATTTATTCAAAACGAACTTCTAAGCTCATATTATTGATCATCGCATCTACAGGAATTATTTACATTGTCTGAACAATGAAAAAGATTCAATAATCTTTTAGAATCTTCTTCCTTCGCTACAGAATTGTAAATTTTCTGTTAATCCTAGTATATCCTTGCGAATCCCTAAAATCAATCGGAAGACGTGATTTACTAAAGAAATAATGTTGAACCATAATAAAATGTTCTACCTCCTTCGTTGAAGGAGAAGGAACGAGAAAAGAATGTTTGTGGAGTTCAACTGCCAGAAGACATGCGTGAAGCAAGAAGGGTATTGGGACCCGCTTGTAGGAAGACGTCATTCGGGTTTTCGCAAAGTGTCGTTCCTAAATATCAAGACTAGGACTGAATTATATACATGCACCTTTTTTGTTAGGTGAACAATCTTTTTTGTTAGATCTCGTAGTCACCCTCTTCTTGGGGGAGAGGAGCTTCCATTTCCATCAGGCGAGGACTTGCAAAACTTGACGCTTGCCAAATCGCAATGAATGCTGTTTGATGAATGAGAAAATATACGCAAAGCTGACCTCCAACAAATACCGGGAGACCAACTTTAACGGATTATTAGAAACGGACACAGCATAATTATTAAGAGTACCTTTTGTAATCAAAATAAGTAAACATATTTTGGCACTTGCAGCCCATTAATTGAGCGTATGAAACGAAAACAAAAATAAAGTTTCAAGAAACAAATTCTTTGAAAATGATATAAAATACAAAAACTTCATATCAATTCGAGACTTCCTATCAACAGTACTTTTTTTTAAAATAATTATAGATTCAAAGCTACATGAAAACAAATTCTTAGATCTTGATTGGCTTAATATATAAACTTTTATGAAAAGAAATACCTAGTTCCAAACGCGCAGGAACGAATCCCAAGAGCCGGTAGCTACTGCCATACCGTTATCCGTTACACCTAAGCAGGACACACGATTGTCATGTCCTGCCAGGATACCTGCTCGCTCTGCCTTCATCGTGTCCCATACGTTACAGTTGAAGTCATCGTAACCAGCCAGCAGCAGGCGACCAGATTTGGAAAATGCTACCGACGTAATGCCACATATGATGTTATCGTGTGAATACATTGCCAATTCTTGATCGGCACGGATGTCGAACAGTCGACAAGTGGCGTCATCTGATCCAGTGGCAAATGCTTGTCCGTTAGGGAAAAATGCTACTGCATTAATATCGCTCTCGTGGCCTGGAAATGTCTGCTTACACTGCCCCTCACGAATGTCCCAGAGCTTGGCAGTCGCGTCACATGCTCCCGATACGAAGGTCTTGCTTTGAGGTGCTAGGGAAAGTGCCATGACGTCTCCGGAATGACCTTGGAACGAAGTCGCCTGTTGGCCAGTCTCAATATCCCACAGCGCACAAGACATATCACCGGAACTGGTTACAATCTGATTGTCGTCAAGGAATCGGCAACATGATAAATATCCCGTATGGCCACCTAATTCTCTTGCGATTCGAACGTTGCCTTCACGTGTTTTTAGATTATATATGGAACATATGTTGTCTAAACCGCCACAAGCAACGTAATTCCCGGATGGAGCATATGCACAGGTCATTACCCACGAAGACCGCAACGGAATGGCATGGACTTTGTTAGTAGTATGCGAGTCCCACACAATCAACTTTCCGTCTTGTGATGCGGACACTAAGTACCGCGAATCGCTACCCCAATGCATTGCATATATTTTGGCCAAATGTCCTCGAAGGGTTCGTCTAGTTCTGAGTTGAATTCTCCCAACCGCTTCCAACTGGCTAGTAGCCTGTAGAATCGACGTGTCGCATGCTATCTTCCGAGCATCGCGAATAGCGTTTTTCAGCTGTTCCGCTTCGGCTCTCAGCGCCTCGATCTCATTCATTTTTTCTACTTTAATTTTATTCGTCACAAACTAAACGAGCACAAACTCAGACTAGCGATCAGGGTCTTATCAGCAGGCAAACACCCTCTTCTGCGTTTATTGTATTCAGATTGCACAGTATACTTTATTTCACTATTTTTCCACTTCGATTCAATTAACAATTACCAGCGAAAGCGAGTAAACTTTACTAACACAATTATCACACTGCCTCAAAATGATCACGAAGCTTCATCCACATTACTCCATCAAAAAATAAATACAGTTGCTATATTCGCTCGATGGGTGCTAGATCACAATCATCACGATCCAAATAATCTTCTCCAAG
Organism: Malaya genurostris; assembly: GCF_030247185.1. Taxonomy (NCBI): domain Eukaryota; kingdom Metazoa; phylum Arthropoda; class Insecta; order Diptera; family Culicidae; genus Malaya; species Malaya genurostris. The sequence goes on along the minus strand of NC_080572.1, from coordinate 202,807,843 downwards.
CTCACATCCAGCCGAGTTTCGTCGACGTAATTGAGGCTTCCGCTCCTCCCCTACCAATGATCGTGATCCTCTCACACCAAAACTTCCGTTCTCCTTTTCCACCTAATCAACAAGTATGGAGTAAGAAAGAGAAAACACCCAATTACAGTGCCGTTTTCAACTGGATTCAAAAAACGACTAAATCCAGTCGAATTTCATACAAATTTTGCCTAAAAACCCGTACAGATACTCCGATTAAACGTTTTGAATTATTTTTTTGGAAATTTTACGAGAAAACAGATAATTTCGCTGAATAATAAACTGAACAAACCACACACGACACTCACGTTACTGGACTACCAGCTCAACGCAACTCACTCCGATTATCAGCGGTAGTCAGAGTTGCCATATAAGAAATTAAGTTTGAACAAAAATTTTTTTATTTACTTCTTTCACACTGGAGTTATGTAGAGAACTGCATGTTAAGGATATAATATCAACCTCGTAAAAATATGAATTATTTAAAAATTCTACACAAAGAAAAACAAACATTTTAATTTTCATGAAAGTTATTCTTGTGACAATCCTGGAAGCAGTTCTGAACCGTAACACGATTGTCCGGCAACCATACAGTTGCCAGAAAAGAACATTACCCTGCTCATTCCTGCACTCAACTGCTAAATCGTACTCGAGCATTATAAAAAATGAGTTCCTCGTCACACACTGAGAAAAATATCTAAAGAAATATCATTTAAGCCTTCGTGACTGCGACAAGTTTGACAATTAGAATTACCTTCTTCTTTTAGATTACAGCCTGAATGGAATCTTGTCGTTTGGAAGGTTCATCAGTTGGATATTCACTAGTGTTGAACCATGATCCAAAACATGACATGCAATTATAAAGTATAGTTCTGTTATTGTTTTCTGCCAATATAACACAACAATAAACGTTTGAAAACTACGACGCGAACGGCGCTTTCGTGGATTGAAGAAACCAGTCATGCGTCTGTTGGTTGTAAATAAATAAATAAATGAATATCCAAACGAGTGATGGCTGTTATTGAGCAACACTTCTATTTTCCGTCATGCCGTATTTCAAAGTGTAAAACATAAACATAAATTAGTTTATGGCTTCATTTGTTGCTAACAAGTGAAAAATTATTCACCTGTTTAGTGTAGTTTGAGAAACAAAATAACTCTTTCGTCTATTTGTGACATCAAAAGTTTTGCTGTAACTCGAAGATATTTCAAACAATTGCAATCTTTGTTTTTCGTTTCTTAACCACAACTGATAGTTCATTATTTTTATCGACCACATTTGAAAATATCAAAACCTTGGATCAGTATCGTTTGTGAAATTTGAAGCATAGATTCCAAAATAATATTGCATTACATGACACGACACGACAAGCACAAGTCATATTGTCTCTCTCACCTCTCAGTGCAAATAAATCGTGATATTCCAAAAACGATGGAAAAGTTTTTTGAATATAAATCAAAATAACAGAACAACCATATTTCGCCTGCTGGCAATCACTCCTACCCGCATAGCGTTTTGGCTACATGGGCAGCCATGGCCACCAGACGGCTACCAAAATTGATTCAGTGACGGTTGTCAAATCCAATTTGACAAAACAAAGTCGCCTGTATCTAAGTTAGCCGAGCGTTTTCATCTTCTCACCTTCGCAGAAAATGTCAAAGATTCCAATGTGGAAAAATCCTGGTGGATACGGTTGTATCGTTTGAGTTGTATATCCGGCAGACAGTCGGTCACCAGAATGTCTGCCAGCCATATTTTTCCAGCTGGCAGCGTTTACTCAGCTATCTGGCAGCCATGCGTATGCGGGTATAAGCAAGAAACAGTCTGTTTTTTAATATGTAATAACATGTCAGTTATTTGCAATATGTCTCAGAAACAGCAAAATATAGTGCTTGATTTTCAGTACGTCTAAATTTCATTAACGTCGATTGAGAATCAAATCGAGATTTTTCTTTCTGCTGTAAGCTGCAATCTGACTCCCAGTCGACTCGTATTTCAGTATGACTTCCTAATGGATTCCGAAATAGATGCAACAATCGATTCCGAACTGATCCGAGTTGGAATCGATTGTTCATCCATTTTGAAATCATATTGAATTCCGAATCAAATTCCAGACTAGTTAACTGGACTGGTTTTGCTCGTATTTTTATTTCGCATACAAATATATCCATAAACGCTGCATACGTGTGCAGTTTTCATCTATTTTACTAACCAGTTTCCGTGTCACAGATCAAAGATTTTTTCATTATTTACAATTTTTTTCAGATAATAAACAATAAACGATAAACTTTGAAACACAGATTTTAAAATGGCAGCTCTGCTGAGCACGTCAAAATTCAGTTCAAATTAATTGTTTGATTTTTGCAAACTTTTTTCCTGCGTGTTTGAGGAAAGATTACAGGGTCAACGATCACTCACAATACTATCAAAAGCATTATCAGTTCAGCTGTTGTTTAAAAATTCGCATGCTTGCACTTAGTCTTCAGTCACATGTAAACAGTGTGCGTCGTCAATGAAAATACAATCCTTTAATGCAATAGAATTAATGTTAAAATGATCAACCGAAATACATCTGCAGTTTTAGTGTTATTAGT